>NC_134884.1:32016457-32053957 GCF_041734735.1 Babylonia areolata | reverse complement strand
ACTGCTGCTGCTGCTACTACTACTACTACTACTCAGGATGAGGCAGATGCCATGGTAGTATGGCACATTGTCCAGCCCGAAATGGTGATAATGATGATATAAACAGTAGCAGAAGTGCTGTTGCTGCTGCTACTACCACTACTGCTACTACTGCTGCTGCTGCTGCTACTACTACTCAGGATGAGGCAGATGCTGTGGTAGTACGGGGCATTGTCCAGCCTGAGATGGTGATGATGATGATGATGATGATAAAAATAACCAGTATCACAAACTGATGGCTGGGTGGATGTAGAACGGCACATTGTCCAGCCTGAAATAATAATAATAATAATCATAATAATAATCATAATAATCAGTATGACAGACTGAGGGCTGGGCGGATGTAGTATGGCACATTGTCCAGCCTGAAATAATAATAATAATAATAATAATAAAAAATAATAATAATACTAATAATAACCAGTATGACAGACTAACGGCTGGGCAGATGTAGTACAGCACATAGTCCAGCCTGAAATAACAATGATAATAATGATATAATAATAATAATAATCATAATCATAATAATCAGTATCACAGATTGACAGCTGGACGGATAAGGGTTCGATTCCAAGCGGAGGTGCGTTTTTTTCGGCCCGCGGCCAGCTCTTACACAGAGGTGAGTGTGCTATGGGTTGTTTAAAAGTTTCAGTTTCTCAAAGAGGCGTCAATGCGTTTGGACAAACCCATACACACTACACCACATCTGCTAGGCAGATGCCTGGCCAACAGCATAACCCAAATGCACTTCGGCCTTGAGTGCTTGCATATTATATTTGTGTCCCCTATCAGAGTTTTGTTTCTTTGACAGAATTTTGCCAGAGTACAACACTCTCATTGCCGTGGGTTCTTTTTCAATGCGCCAAGTGCGTGCTGCACACAGGACCTTGGTTTATCGTCTCATCCGAATCACCAGACGCTCAGTTCTATTTTCCAGTCAAACTTGGGAGAAAGGGCGAGAGCAGGATTCAAACCCAGACCCTGACGGGCGCAATAGCCGAATGGTTAAAGCGTTGGACTTTCAATCTGAGGGTCCCGGGTTCGAATCTCGGTGACGGCGCCTGGTGGGTAAAGGGTGGAGATTTTTCCGATCTCCCAGGTCAACATGTGTGCAGTCCTGCTAGTGCCTGAACCCCCTTCGTGTGTACACGCAAGCAAAAGATCAAATACGCACGTTAAAGATCCTGTAATCCATGTCAGCGTTCGGTGGGTTATGGAAACAAGTACATACCCAGCATGCACACCCCCGAAAGCGGAGTATGGCTGCCTACATGGCGGGGTAAAAACGGTCATACATGTAAAAGCCCACTCGTGTATATACGAGTGAACGTGGGAGTTGCAGCCCACGAACGCAGAAGAAGAAGAAGAAGAAGAAAACCCAGACCCTGACGGACTCTGTATTGGCAGATGAGCGTCTTAACCATTCTGCAGCTTTCCTACTACTGCTGCTCCTACTAAAAAAAAAAAAAATAAAAAAAATCAAAAAAAAAAAAAAAGATAATAAGTGATATGGACTGGTGGCAGGAAGGATAAGGGTTCAATTCCCAGGAGAGATATGTTGTTTTTTTTCTGCATGTGAACAGCTCCTACACAGAACTGAATGTGCTATGGGTTGAAACGGGAAGACTGGGATGACACAGTCAAGCATCATCCCCTTCGCAGATGCGTCTTTGGAGCGGAGCGTGTTGCTCCAGCTTCCTGACCAACACTGCAAGTGTCTGTATCTCTCTGGCCTGGTTAACGATGGTGATATTATTATTAGGAAAGGAAGCCTACAATACAGCCTTGTCACAATGTCCCAAACCTAAAATGGACCTCTACAGCAGCAATGTTATTCTACACTCCTCTTTCATCATAATAATAATCAAAAATGGTCTCAAGTCATTCGGGTGAGACGATAAACCGAGGTCCCTGTGTGCAGCATGCACTTAGCTCAAGTAAAAGAACCCGTGGCAACAAAAGGGTTGTTCCTGGAAAAATTCTGTACAAAAATCCACTTCGGTAGAAAAAACAAATAAAACTGCACGCAGGAAAAAAAAAAGAAAAAAAAAAGGGTGGCGCTGTAGTGTAGTGACGCGCTCTCCCTGGGGAGAGCAGCCCGAATTTCACACAGAGAAATCTGTTGAGATAAAATGAAATACAAATACAAGTTCTGTGGCCTTTCATGCCCTGCTCTAATATAGTGACCCACCGTTTCAATCCCCCTCCACTTCTGTGCTTGGGGCGAGCAAATCCTGCTCAGAAACAAATCAAAGCACTTTCATACCCAAATTTCACATGCACGATTAACGCTGAAACAAAAGAATAAAAGACCAAGTTCATAATGAATACACGTAAAAACGGAAGGCTGGAGATATCATGGATAAACAAAGGAAGGGTATGGAGGGAGGGAGCCGTTTTTTTTTGGAAATAGGTAAGTGTTAAGGCCCGTCTTGACACAGCTACATGCAGGGGTTTGATGAAGTGAAGGAGGCTGGTGATCCTTCCAAGCGTTATGTTCAAGGACACAGAGAAAAAGCAGCTGACTGTGGAGGGTTGGAATCTGGAAGCGCGGAAACAAAGAGTGTGGATCTGAAGCTGATCACACAGAGAGACATGGGCGTCGAGATCAGGGCAGTCACACACAGAGGATGGGGCAGATTTGTTTATGCATTTATGACAGAATGCAGTCTGTCATCACTGTAGTTTTGTGTGTGTGTGTGTGTGTGTGTGTGTGTGTGGTGTAGTGTGGTGTGTGTGTGGTGTGTGTGTGGGAGGGGGGTGTGGGCGTGGGTGTGGGAGTGGGTGTCAGGGGGGTGGGGGGGGGGGAAGCGGGTGTGGGTATGTAGGGGTGTGGGTGTGGGTGTGTGGGTGTGGGGGTGTATGAGGGTGTGTGTGTGTGTGTGTGTGTGTGTGTGTGTGTGTGTGTGTGTGTGTGTGTTGTTTGTTATATGTTAGGCATTGTGTGGGGGAGAGTGGCAGGAGGTGGGTAGGGGGATGTCAGTGGGCGTGTGTCTATGTGTCTGTGCTTGTGTGTGTGTGTGTGTGTGCGCGCACTGAAACTGCTCAAACCAGTTCAATAACTCTTTGTCCTCAAAACAAGGAAGCATATAACAATGTTAACTTTGTTCTTTGTTTGCCCCAGTTGAGAAGCAAGGGGGAACGATATGGGGTTTTGAGTGAGGGAGGGGGGATAAAGGCATAAACTGTCTCTGGTTTGGTTTTTGGTTTTTTGGTCTTCATCTGTAGTTGCTGTTGGTGTACTAACTGTGAAAGGAGGGCTTTGGGAGACACCACACAAACATTACCTTTGAAATCCAAACTGTCGGGCCAGCTTCTCGTTCTTCGAACCTGAAACATAAGTGAGCCGTTCCCTCTCTTAATTAATAGCATCCACAATAATAACATCAATCATCATCATCATCATCATGATAATAACAATAATTATAATCATTAACACTGATAAAATGATAATGGGGGTCGGTGAATCATGTAATGAAACATATCTATGCGGTAACGTTTTGCAGTAACTTTATAAAAAGTCTTTAACCACAAGAAAACCAGATTATCAAAGCAAATTAGCAATTTGTTACATCAACAAAATGTCAAGTTTCCACATGGACAGAGAAAACCAGTTTCCACCTCAGAAGATCAACCCTCAACTGAACAAATGGAGGTGTAAAGATTCACAAACACACACATGTACATGCACATGCACACACACACACACACACACGCGTGCGTGCTCATGCACGCATGCAACCACCCCACAGCCACCCCACACATACACCCACACCCCTCCAAACACGCACACAAAACACTAACACACACACACTGACACACACACACATATAACACACACACACACACACACACACACACACAGATATGCATACAAACATCCAGCCATCCACCCAAAAACATATACACAAAAACACACACAAACACATCCACAAACACACATATAAAAATGCACATACACATATCCACACAACACACACACATGCACCCACACACACGCCAACACCCACACACCTAATTCATATATATAGACATCTATCCACACATCAACCCACACGGCTTTAAACGTTCACAGTTGATAACTAAATTTCTTGTTCCTGATCATGCATAAATGTCCATGCACTCACAACCACTTTCTGTATGTCTTTGAACACTGGTGCAATAAAATCTCTTTGTCTCTTTGTCTTGCTGACTGCTTGTATTTGTTTATTGTGTAAAGGTCTAAGAGTCCATAATTCCTTTGATGCGTTTTACAACAAATGAAATGAGTCTGAGGTTCTGAGTCACAAACACACCCCACCCCCAACCCTCCCACACACACTCTCCCAACCTACCCCACACACAATTACTCAGGAGATAAGTTGCCGCCACCACACACACACACACACACACACACAGAGGCAAACATAGACAAAGGCAAACTGACTGAGAAACACACATAAGCACATACACACGCACACGCTCACACACACACACACACACATATGAACACCCCCATACACTCTCTCACACACACACAAATACTCACAGAAATATGGAGCTACACACACACACACACACACACACACACCACTTGCACCCCCACGCTGCCCCCAACCCCTCCCCACAAACATACACACACACACACAAACACCCCCCCACCTCCACCCATCCCACACACACACACACACATATATATATCCACATTCATCCACACCCACCAACCCCCCCAACCCCACACCCCCATCCTACCCACCCACCCACCCACACACACACACACATATCCAACACAATCACTCACAGTTAGGAAAGATGGAGCCGTAGGGCTCACTCTCGGTGGCGATGGAGACCAGGGTGATGTGGAAGATGATGTGACCCAGCACCGGCAGGGCGCTCAGTCCTATCATGGCCTTCAGGAACCGACCCGTGTGTCCTGACAACGCAACAACAACACATTCCTTTAGTATCATTGTCTTCTTCTTCTTCTGCGTTCACTCGTATGCACACGAGTGGGCTTTTACGTGTATGACCGTTTTTACCCCGCCATGTAGGCAGCCATACTCCGTTTTCGGGGGTGTGCTTGCTGGGTATGTTCTTGTTTCTATAACCCACTGAACGCTGACATGGATTACAGGATCTTTAACATGCGCATTTGATCTTCTACTTGCATATACACACGAAGGGGGTTCAGGCACTAGCAGGTCTGCACATATGTTGACCTGGGAGATCATAAAAATATCCACCCTTTACCCACCAGGCGCCGTCACCGTGATTCGAACCCGGGACCCTCAGATTGAAAGTCCAACGCTTTAACCATTTGGCTATTGCACCCGTCGTATCATTGTCATAATGTGGAGTGATGGCCAAGAGGTAACGCGTCTGCCTAGGAAGCGAGAGAATCTGAGCGCGCTGGTTCCAATCCCGGCTCAGCCGCCGATATTTTCTCCCCCTCCACTAGACCTTGAGTGGTGGTCTGGACGCTAGTCATTCGGATGAGATGATAAACCAAGGTCCCGTGTGCAGCATGCATTTAGCGCACGTAAAAGAACCCACGGCAACAAAAGGGTTCGGTCCTGGCAAAATTCTGTAGAAAAATCCACTTTGATAGGAAAAACAAATAAAACTGCACGCAGAAAAAAAATACCAAAAAATGGGTGGTGCTGTAGTGTAGCGACGCACTCTCCCTGAGGACAGCAGCCCGAATTTCATACAGAGAAATCTGTTGTAATAAAAAGAAATAAAAATGCAATACAAATACATAATCATTATCATCATCATCATGACCCAGCACTTGCAAGGCACTCAATCCTATCATGGCCTTCTGGAACAGTCCTGGGTGGTCTGACAACGCAATAATAACACATTTCTTTAGTATTATTGTTATTATCATCATCATTATTTTCGTTATTATCACTATCATCATCACCATGACCCAGCACATGTAAAGTGCTCAGTCCTATCACAGCTTTCGGGAACCAAAGCATGTGTCTTGACAACAACAACAACAACAAATTCTTTTATGGATTTAGTATTACTGTTGTTGTTTTGTGTTGTTGTTGTTTTTGTATTATTGTTGTTATCATTCTTCTTCTTCTCATTATTATTATTTTTATTATTATCATCATGACCCAGAACAGGCAGGGCACTCAGTCCTATCACGGCCTTCAGAAACTGAGCCCGTGTGTCCTGACAGCACAACATAAACCAAAAAAAATTCCATTAATACTACCGTTATTATCTTTATCATTCTTCTTACTATCACATTTACAGCTTAGTCTTTTGTGAAGGACTATGACTCTCAAACCAGAAGGCAACACTGCACTGCATCTTTGTGCTGCAGACTCTGAGGGCTAGCTCCCCTTTAGGAACCATCCCAACGCCGACTGTCCTGAAACCCTCTTGGCCGAGAGAGTGGGGATGTAACTTGTGCAAGACACTCTCCACTAATGGCACTATAATCAAATTCTAGCCCAGATAGTCGGGACAGCAGCTGCCTCCTCTGTTGTTCTGATGGGTCATAGTCGGACACGACTGACTATCATATATTTATATACATATATATATATATTATCATCATTATCATGATTTATCACCGGCAAGGCGATCAATCTTATCATGGCCTTCAAGAACCGACCTGTGACTCCTTACGATGCAATAACATCCTATTTCTTTAGTATCATTGTCATTATTATCATCATCATTAGTAGTAGTAGTAGTCGTAGTAGTAGAGAAGTAGTAGTAATCATTATCATCATTATCAATTACAATTATCAATCATTCATCATCGTCAATCTATCTTCCAGCATCAATGTCAATCATCATCATCATCATCAATCAAACATCGTCATCATCACAACATTATCATCAATTACCACCATTAATCAATCATCATCAAAGATCACTCAATCACCATTATCAACCGATCAATATTAATAATGTTATGATAAATTAATGATAAAAACAATCATCATCATTCATCCATCTATATTCATCATCCTCATTATTAACAGTATTAGTATTATTGTTGTTGTTGTCAGCATCATAATATTCATCCTCATTACTATTATCATTATCAATACCAATAATATTCCTTCATTAATACCATAATAATCTTTTAAATTATCATTCTTATTCCAGTCATGATAATTGTTATCATCATCATCAGTGTTACTTATTGCCAAGCTGACCACACAGGACCGTCTCTGAGTTTAAAACACCATCAACATCACTAACCAGCATTTGTTCTAAGAAAGCCATATATAAAATAAAATAAAATAAAACAAAATAAAATAAAAACCAAGAACATAAAATCAAATCAAAATCAAGAACATAACATACATACCATGATAAATAAACATAATGAATAACAATTAAAGAACACTGTTGTTCACAAACACACACACACACACACACACACACACACACACACACACACACAGTGTCACAAACACACCGACACAAACACTGACACACACACACACAGACACACACACATGCATAAACACATTTTTACTGGTTGTTAAAAAAAATTAAAAAAATCAAAGTAAACACATGCACACAGTTCTCTATCACAACCCCTCCCCCCTACTGTGCCCTCTCCCCATAGTTTTCCCACCCTCTCTATCCACAATGTTTGCTTAAAAGTTTTGAAATTTGCTCAGACCCAAAGCTCAAGTTTCAAAATTGTAAACACACACACACACACACACACACACACACACACACACCATGGTGTGTGCTTTAGCAAACAATATTTTCTCTGCTCCTTAACAGCCAGACCCAAAAGTGGTCTGCATGCTGGCAGTCAGTCTCATGGGGTGCTAGCACAACACGTAATAATCTGTTGCACAGTGTATGTGTCACAAAGGATTTTTCATCTCTTCCTTATTTATTTTCATTTTCATGTGAACGATGAGAATGATTCATTTCTCTGTCTGTCACGTTGTCTGTCTGTCTGTCTGTCTGTCTCTCAGAATGTGTGTGTGTGTGTGTGTGTGAGAGAGAGAGAGCGTCTGTGTGTGTGTGTGTGCATTTGTGTGTTTCTCAGTCTTTCTGTTTCTCTGTCAGTTTACCTCTGTCAAGTTCAAGTTTCACAATTGTAAACACACACACACACACACACACACACACACACATGCACAAATGCTAGCACAAACACATGCATCACACACACACACACACACACACACACACACACAAAACACACACAAAATGCACTCATATCCAACACAAGCACATCCACGCACACACACACACATATCCACACAAAACACACATCCACCAGACATGCACACACAGACACACCCTCACACACGCACACCCATACCAAACACACATAGTGATATACATGTGTACACACACACACACACGCACACACACGCAACCAGGCAGATTCAACATTGCAGTGAGTCATTTCTTCATGATTTCACATGAAAGACTGATGACCTGCCTTTTTTTCTTTTTCTTTTTTAAGGAAAAAAAAAACTTCCATTGATTAGTTACCAGGTATGTTCCCACTGGTGTGGGGTTTTTTTTGTTTTTGTTTTTGATGTTTGTTTGTTTTTTTGTTTTGTTTTTTGTTGTTGTTTTTTTTTTAATTCAATCATGTAAAGATTATGACTGTTCTCCTTTCAAGCCAGTTTTCTGTAAACTCTGTGTGTGTGTGTGTGTGTGTGTGTGTGTGTGTGTGTGTGTGTGTGTGTGTGTGTGTGTGTGTGTGTGTGTGTGTGTGTGTGTGTGTGTGTGTGTGTGTGAGTGTTTTCTGTGGTGGGGAATGGAGGGGGTCCTTGTGTGGTGGTGTTGTGTAGGAGTATTTTTGGGAGTGTATATGTGTCAGCGCATGTGTTTGTATGTGTCTATGCAGTGGTGTGTGTGCATGTGCTTGTGTGTGTGTGTGTGTGCGTGCGTTTGTGTGCATGCGCACATGCATGCGTGTGAGTGTACAGCAGTGTGTCCAACCCAGCTAAAACTTTCCTTGTCTCACTGTTGTTGTTTTTTTTGGTTATTGTGTATCTATTTGTCTTTTTTCTTCTTTTTGTTTGGTTGGTTGGTTAACTGTGAATATGTCCGGAGACAAATCACAACGATATGCATGGCTGAAAACACGCACACTAAGTGCTCATCAAAGCATGCATACATATTTCATGTGCCACACACAAACACACACAAACACACTCACACACCTGAGTGAACACACAAGCACATGCACACACACACACACACACACACACACACACACACACGTGTGTGTGCGCCTACACAAACAAACCCACACACATACAGCTTTCACAGACCTGAGAAAGGCTTTTGATTCAGTCAATCATTCTTCCTCGTTTGTAACTTCATTGAGAGCAGCGTTATCTGGACTATTGTGTAATGCGCAAAGAGCCATGTAGTCTTCAGTTTCCTTATGTATGTGCATCAATGAGGAAATGACATCTTTTTTGACTGCCCTGATGCGTTCTGAGCCATTCAATTTTCTCCTTGTTTATGAATGAAACGAAAGTAATAATGTAGCAGTACAGCATAATCTCGCCCACAATTTTTATTTTATGCTGATAAAAAAAAAAAAAGGAGTGATATGATGATCAAGCTTATCAACTGATTCAGTGGGTTCTGCCCATCCCTCTTTGTTCATCCAAATGCAGTCAAAATGTGGAATGCAGGCCACAAGTTGATTCAAATGAAGAATGTGTGTGTGTGTGTGCGTGCGCGTGCGCACATGCGTGCATGTGTGCGTGTGTGTGTGTGTGTGTGTGCACGCGCACGCGTGCATGCGTGAGTTATTGACAACATTTTTATGCCAGCTCAAAATCATGCATCGTATTATACAAGTCCAAGCAAACTGATAAAGCACTTGAACATTGTTACTGATGAAAGTGTTAGGAGTCTGACGACTTAGGAACATTAAACCATCTGGAATCTGGAATCTGGAATCCTCCACACCACATACACACACCTAACTAAACGCCTCCCTGCTCCACACACACACACACACACACACACACACACACACACACACACACACACACACACAAAGTGACAAACAGAGACAGAAGTAAACAGAGAAACAGAGAGAATAAGAACCACGCACACATCCAGGCACGCACTCACACAAACACGCACACACACACACACACACACACAATGTGCACACACGTACATGTACACACACACACTCAAAAACACTCACACACATGCACAAACACACACAGACACACATACACACACGCACATGTGCTGTGCGTCTGTATGAATTCCTCTTAGATTGTAGTGGTCCCCACCCATCCCTTATCTCACGAGTGTTGTTGCCTTTTGCCCTTTTACATCATAGTGTGCATGTTGTGAAAGGGGACGTCAGCCACACCACCACTGCCTGCAGAGAGGGGGAGGTGGACGTGAGGAAGGTGCAGGGGCGGGGGGGGGGGGGGGGGGCGGGCGGAAGATATAGGCGTCATGGAGGGGAGGGGAGGGAAGGGGAGGGGAGGGGGTGAGAATGAAGTGAGAGTTATATCGTCTGTGAAGTGCTTTGTGGTGTGTGTGTGTGTGTGTGTGTGTGTGTGTGTGTGTGTGTGTGTGTGTGTGTGTGTGTGTGTGTTTCTTTTTGTTTTTTAGGGTGTTTGTTTTTTGTTTTGTTTTTTGTTGTTATTGGTTTTTTGTTTTGTTTTGCTTTTGTTTGTTTGGGGTTTTTTGGTGTGTGTTTGTGTGTGTGTGTGTGTGTGTGTGTGTGTGTGTGTGTGTGTTTACACACAACAGCCACTGCACTGCTTCACTTGCTTCAAGCAATTCTTTTATGGGAAATACATATTTCATACCCCCACATGAAAAACAACTGATAGATACAGAGACAGAGACAGAAAGAGAGAGAGAGAGGAACACACAGAGAGACAGACAAAGACAGAGAGAATCTATCATCTAACTCCATTGGATTTGATCAACACAACAACTGCATGGGAAATGAATATTTCATACAGAACAGGCAACCAAATAATTGACTACTAGTGTGCGCACACAGGCACGCACACACACACGCACGCATGCATGCATGCACATGCACGCACGCACACATGCACATTGGCACACACAGACGGAAACACACACACACACACACACACACACACACACACACACACACACACACAGAGGCAATGAGAGACAGAGGTAAACTGACAGAAACAGAAAGACTGAGAAACACACAAATGCACACACGCACACAGACGCTCACTCACACACACACACACACACACACACACACACACACACACACACATGCACACACACACATTCTGAGAGAGAGTCAGACAGACAGCGCGACAGACAGAGAAATGAATCATTCTCATCGTTCACATGAAAATGAAAATAAATAAGGAAGAGATGAAAAATCCTTTGTGACACATACACTGTGCAACAGATTGTTGTGTGTTGTGCTAGCACCCCATGAGACTGACTGCCAGCATGCAGACCACTTTTGGGTCTGGCTGTTTGGGAGCAGAGAAAATATTGTTTGCTAAAGCACACACCATGAAATGGCGTGTGTGTGTGTGTGTGTGTGTGTGTGTGTGTGTGTGTGTGTGTGTGTGTGTGTGTGTGTGTGTGTTCTCGTGTGCTTTGTGTCTAACTTACATATTACTGAAACTTGAAATGCTTGAGAGGTTCGATAGTGTTGTAAAATACATGTACTATTATAACAGCGCATGAAGAACAAATGCATTTGTTTCAAAATAATCCCCCGAATCTCCCCCCCCCCCCCCCCCTTTTTTTTAACGGGGGTGGGTAGGGGTGAATGGGGGCTTGTAAGGGGGAGAGGGGGAGGGAGGAGGGAGACAAATAATAACTGCCTCTGTGCAGCCAGAAGACCGTATTCACACACGGTCATGCTTCTCAAAAGAAAAATAAATAGATATAAGACAAGTGAATAAGATAAATAAATTAATAAATGACTCAATAAAAACAAAAACAAACAAGCAAATACATATAAACAAAACAGAACAGCAGCAGGGGACCCGTTCAACTCAGTGCATTCATACCCATCTTATCTTTTCAACAACGACAAAAAAACCCAGCTCAATCAGGAATTTTTTTTTTTTTTTTTAAATTTAAACAAAATAAAGCAACAGCAAGGGACCCATTCCACTGTAATCATGCCAGTATGGATCGTAAAACTAGCTCAATCAGGAAATTGTATCAAATGGAATGGGAGGAATGATTCTTGTTTCGCTGCCTTGAAACACACACATACGCACATATGCACACACACACACGCACACACACACACATTGTATATTATGTATGTACAGTAAAAGGTGAGCAGCAACCCTGCTGTCACAGCTGACTGAACTGGGGGGATACTGCTAAGTCAGTGATCGTTTTTAACGTTTAAATTAACTAACGTCTGGGTCACAAACCCCAACTCCCCCCCACTCCTACACCCAACCCAACCCTATGCAAGGTCCTTTCAACTCTCCCCTTCACCCTGTGTCCCTACACACACACACACACACACACCACACACACACATACACACACTCACATAATGAATTTCTTTCCTTTTTTTCCCTGCTGCACTATTCAAATCACTCTCTCCATCCCTCCCTCCAGTCTCCTCCCTCTCCCTCCCTCCCTCCCTTTTTTTTTCGCCCGCAGTGACAATCACTGCGAATCCTTTTGATGTCAGCCGCTCCTGTCAATAGCTTCTGCTATCAAACATCAGGCCATACAGCATACAACATCGCACACACACACGCACACACACACACACACACACAAACAGAGGAAGGCACACGTACACACACGCCAGATATTGATGATGGACTGGGCAACCAGCTATACAATGATGAAAAGCACTTTGGTTATATACGAGGCAGCTGGTGTGCGTGTGTGCGTATGTGCGTGCGTGTCTGTGCGTGCGTGTCTGTGTGTGTGTGTGTGTGTGTGTGTGAGAGATAGACAGACAGACAAAGACAGAATCGAGTCGGTTAATATGTGCATGTGTGTGGATAAGGGTATGGGCGTGTGGGTTTTTTTGACTCACCTGTGTAAACAAAGTGAGTCTATGTTTTAACCCGGTGTTCGGTTGTCTGTGTGTGTGTGTGTGTGTGTCTGTGTCTGTGTCTGTGTCTGTGTGTCCGTGGTAAACTTTAACACTGACATTTTCTCTGCAAATACTTTGTCAGTTGACACCAAATTAGGCATAAAAATAGGAAAAATTCAGTTCTTTCCAGTCATCTTGTTTAAAACAACATTGCACCTCTGGGATGGACACAAAAAATAAAAATAAAATGAAACCTAATTATATGCAAACTGCATTTACTGTTATATTTATATTTTTTGTATTCTCTAAACTTGGCACTTTGATCTGATATTCTGACCCAACAACAAGAGCAGTCATTATTATCATTTTTTGTTCAAACAGGAACTTCTTTTGCTAAGCATGGAAGTTTTATTTATTTTGCAAACGTTTTGGTGCAGATGGTAAAAAAAAGGAAATTACTCTGTAATTAATGCCAGGGGACTTACTTTGCTTTAAAATGATCTTTTTCATCTTAAATATTACATTTTGAAATTATACTCAATACATAAAAAGCTTGGATTTTTTTTTAAAGTGTATCACAAGTGAGTCTTGAAGGCCTTGCCTCTCTTGTTTTTCTTTGCCTGCCCAACCCATTCTCCCATCTTCTGTCTGTCTCTGTCTCTGTCTCTCTCTCACGCCTCCCCACTCTCGTCCTTTCACCTTCGCCTTCACCTATCCCGTAGTCTTGTGGACCGTTGGGGCGCCACGGGTGATCTGGCAACCAGCATCCTCCAATCCTCTCGGTTTTCTGACCTTTATCTGTCCTTTATCTGTCCCAAAACGGCCGTTTGTTCAGTGTGCCTTGCGCATGTAATAGATCCCTATCACTGTATCAGCGATGGCATCTTCCATGCAAGCGGTAAAAAGGGCATGCATGCAAACATACTTACTACTCTCTTTGTCTGTCTGTCCGTCTCTCTGTCTCTCTTTCTATATGTCTGTCCGTCTCTGTCTGTCTGTCTGTCTCTCAGATGCAGTCCGATTTCGTTTTCTTTATTCATTAATGAATTAGCAATCCGAGTAATTAATAATGGAAGACACGGGGCTTTGTTTCCGATTTATTCCTTTGAATTATTCATACTTTTTTTTAGCTGATGATGTTATTCTAATGTCAGAAACTGTTATAGGTTTACAAACACAGTTGAACAACCTTTACCATGCAGCAGTTTCACTCCAATTAGAAGTAAATATGTCGGAAAGTAATATCATAGTATTTCGTAAGGGTGGCTATTTGAGCAGCAGAGAAAGGTGGGGGTGTATGACGGTAGTCTGATGCCTGTTGTCAATGTTTACAAATATCTGGGCATATTTTTCTCCAGACGCTTGAGTTTCGTTTTAGGCATGCAAAGATCTAGCAAGCAGAGCCAAAAATGCAATGATTTGTATTATGAAAAAGATGCATACGCTCAATAATGTTTCCTTTGATTTATTTATCAAATTATTTGATACACAAGTGCAGCCTGTTGTGCAATACGGGTCTGAATTGTGGGGTCTAGACAAAGCTGCTGTTCACTGTGAATCAGTCCACACTTTTGCACTGAAGAGATTTTTAGGAGTAGATAGGCAAACCCCAAATGACTTACTATGTGGTGAAACGAATCGATACCCGTTATATCTAGTTTCTGCAGTCAAGTGTATACGTTATTGGTTGAGATTACTACAAATGGAACATAACAGAACACCCCGCAAAGCTTATGATAAGCTGTATGATTTAGATGCTAGAGGCAGAGTGAACTGGGTAACCAAGATTCGCCATTGTTTGTTTGAATATGGGTTTGGATTAAACCAAGGTGTTGGTAGCATCCAGGCGTTTATCGGTGTGTTTCGACAACGACTGATCAATTGAAGATGGCAGAAGTTGTCTGATCATATTCAGAATAGTGAAAGATTTAGTTCCTATCAGAATTTTTGCAGTGTGTCTGGTCTGAAACCTTACTTAGTGTTGAATATGGACAGACATTCAAAATATATAATGACAAGATTTAGATAAGTTATTACAGAATTAGCGGTCCATCATTACAGATACAGAACATGTAATGACAGTGATCTGACCGGTCCATTAAGTAAAGAACCACAAGAAAATGCGATACACTTTATTCTTTGCTGTCCAGCTTTAATGAACATTCGAGAGAGTTTATTCAGCCTAAACCTACGTTGTTTAAATTGAACTTACTGATGTCATCTACTTCCCCTGAAGTTATTCGCAAATTTTCACTATTTTTATACAAAGCTTTCAAATTCAGAGAAACGGATATTTTGTGAAAACGCTGTTTGTTTTCTTTTGTTTGTTTGGGGTTGTGTTTTTTTTCTTTTATTGTTCTATACATTGAACAGTAATGCAGTTATATTTTTGTTTGACTGTGTTTATTGATGCTCACAGTGTTGTGATGTATTGTTTGTAAAAATAATGTTCACATTCCCCTCCATAAGGGGCCTATACATAAATAAACCATCTCTCTCTCTCTCTCTCTCTCTCTCTCTCTCTCTCTCTCTCTCTCTCTCAAAAACACACATACACCCACAGATATCTGCACATACACACAACTGCGCGCGCGCGCGCACACACACACACACACACACACACACACACACACAGAACTCTGTCTGCTCGCTTGTTAGCTTGCTTGCCTCTCTCTCTCTCTCTCTCTCTCTCTCTCTCTCTCTCTCACACACACACACACACACACACACACACACACACACACACACACACACCACCGACAAACAAACAAACAAACAAATGCCAGTTCACCAAGTGCGTCTATTTCTCGGACTGCTTTGCCGGTGCCAGTATTGCCTGTGCACCGGGTTTTCATTATATCTAATCACACGCCCCTCCCCCACCGCCCCGCCCACCTCCCCCCCCCCCCCGACCCCTACCCCAACCCCTTCTCTTTCATTCTTCCTCCTCCTCTCCCCCACCTCCCCACCCCTCAACCCTTCTCCCCACCCCAATTTAATCACTCAGATTTCTTGCAGCTGTAAACATGCAATACAAAAAAAATAGCCGAGAATGATTTTCACATGCTTTAGTAACTGCGTTGTTGTTGATGAACACCATGCAGTTTGAAGGACGGTCGTCAGTCTTTCCTCCTGTCTACACGATATCAACTGCATTCCTCCTACCCCCCCCCCCTCCTCCTCCTTCTTCTCCCCCTCTTCCTCCTCCTTCTTCTCCTCCTGCTTCCTCCCTCCCTCTTCTACTACTACTACTACTGTTCCTGCTCCTATTGCTGCTGCTGCTACTACTACTAAAACAACAACGACAATCATCATCATCATCATCATCGTCATCGTGTCCATTCCTTTTCGCCGGCTTGCCCTGAGCGCGTTTATTAACAATACATGAGGTATGAATAAAGTATAGGAAAAGAATACATAATAAAATGTTAAACATACGAACTCTTTATTTTTTTATGAGTGTAAAAACCACACACACACACACACACGAGCGCTCGCGCGCGCGCACACACACACACACCGTTGGGAGGGGGGGGGGGAGACAGACAGACAGAGTGAGAAAGAGAGAGAACACACACACACACACACACACACACACACACACACACACACAGAGACAGACAGACAGAGAGAAACTCCATTGCAAACGAAGCTTCAATTTGGGCCAGGGGCCAAAATTCCATTTCCACCAATGATCACACAAACTCTCTCTCTCTCTCTCTGTTTCATCCGTTCACACACACACACACACACACAGACCCCGTGGGGGGGAGACAGAGACACAGAGAGAGAACACACACACACACACACACACACACACACACACACACACATACACACACACACACCGTGGGGGAGAGACAGAGACAGAGAGAGAGAGAAACACACACACACACACACACACACACACACACACACACACACACACACACACACACAGAGAAAAGCTCCATTGCTGACGAAGCTTCAATTTGGGCCTGGGGCCAAAATTCCATTTCCACCAACGATCACACACACTCTCTGTTTCACCCGTTCACATGCGCGCGCGCGCGCGCACACACACACACACACACACACACACCACATGTACACATACCCCACGAGACGTGCCTTCACACACACACAGGTCAATGACACACACTGCTATGCACAGTGAATACAAAACGATCGGCATGACTCAACTATGATGAATACTGACCATGACGGGCCCGGAAAAAAAAAAGAAGAAAGTTTTCTGGCACAGTTTTAAACCTTTGCGCGTGCGCGCACACTCACGAGAAAGAGACAGACAGAGATGCGTAAGCGTGCATGCGTGCGTGCATGTACGTATATGTGCGCGCGTGTGTGTTAAGACGAGGGACATGAATATTTAATGAAAGTTAAGGAAATTATTTATTTAAAAATAATTTTCACAATTTTTTTTTTAAACTTCATACGCGATCGTAAAGCCACTTGTCGCCTTTTTTTTCTTTTCTTTTTTTTCTCTCTCATACACCACTGTTTCGTCGCGGACAAGGAAAAGACAAGATTACAATCCCACAACACAAACATGCTCTGGTTTCTACAGGACAAGATAAACTAGGAGCTGGCTGTTTGTAGACGTGTAAAAATAGAAGTGTACCTAACGTGCATACCAGCCAAAAAGATACACCAGTCAGACATGAGATGCACTGTTCCCCCCACCCCCACCCCCTCCTCCCACACACATGCTGCTTTGCTGAAACAGACATATACACAGGGGGAAAAAAAATCATGAAGTTTCTTGTGTCTCCAGACAAAACGTGATGAGCATAACCCATCTCTCTCTTTTTTCTGCCTCCCCTCGCTTCCACCCTCCCCTCCCCCCCTTCCCTTCTCTCTCTCCCCCCACCCCCCTCCCCTCCTCTCTTCCCCCACCCCTCCCCAATCACTCCCTTCCTCTACCTCCCTCCCTCCCCCTCTCTTCTCCCTCTCTTTGTGGCATCTTCCGTTCGTAAATCTCCTTCCAATACGAACAGTTCCAATTCAAGCTTTTTTTTTTTATTTTCCGAAGTACTAATTGTCAACGTTATGTCTTCAATATTTGACACAGATGTTACCTTACTTCAACAATGTGTACATCCACACCAGTTTCAAACCTTTCTACTTCTTTTTTATCTTCTTTTTCTTCTTCTTCTTCTTCTTTTTTTCCCTCCTCCTCATAGCAGAATGTGGATTATACGCGCGAAAGTTTCGTTCAAACAATAAAGATAAACATTCAAGTAGATTCGTTCAAAGCTTATCACCCCTTTTCCCTTACAAATAAAGCCGTCTGTCTGTCTGTCTGTCTGTCCGTCCGTCCGTTTGTCTGTCTGTCTGTCTGTCTGTCTGTCCGTCCGTCCGTCCGTCCGTCCGTCCGTCTCTGTTTGTACATAACTTCTTCAATGTTTACACCAACACCAGTTTCAAACCTTTCTACTTCCTTTTTTTTTCCTTTCTCCTCATAGCAGAATATGGCTCATATGCGCAAAGTTTTCATTCAAACAATAAAAAGATGAACATTAAAATAGAATCGTTCACAGCTTATCATCCCTTTTCCCTTACAAATAAAGCTGTCTGTCTGTCTGTCTGTCCATCCTACAAACAACCCCCCCACCCCCTCCTCCCACATTCGTCCACTCCTGTGCCCTACTGCACAAAGAGACCAACGCAGCAGCCGCTTCAAATAAAAAAAGAAATTATGCAAATAACAATCCAGGAATGTTTTCTCAACCCAGCCACCACTGTTACTACCACTCCCCTTGTTACTGTATACTATGAGTATAGTGTTAAGTGTTGTTAACTGTTTGTGTGTCAGAAACTCTATCTGGGCCAGTTAACTGCACTAGAGCGGAAAAATACCAACACTTTGCATACCCGATTCTCCCCCCCCCCCACCCCCACCCCCCCCCCCCGACCCCCCTCTCTCTATCTGTCACGAAACAAAATATCGGTCGCACCGTCGAGACAGAGTTTTCAAATTTTTCTTTGTCACACACACACACACACACACACACACACACACACACATACACTTATACACACAAACCCATTCGCCACAACAACACCATACACACACACACACACACATCAGAGAGACTCTAGCAAAATTGTTTTATCGCAAACAGAATTAAAAGCGTGCTTTAAAAATGAATGTATGTCAGTATGTCTGTATGTATTGTATGTATGTATTTATGCATGAATGTATGTTCCTTTCTTTCTTTCTTCTTTCTCAAGGATTCAGAGGATCATCCTGCCACTACCACCACCACCACCACCAGCCCCGCCCCCCTTCCCCTCATGCACGTGCACGCGAAGAAAACGTGATACATAAACCACAGGTGGAGTGATGGCCTAGAGGTAACGCGTCCGCCTAGGAAACGAGAGAATCTGAGCGCGCAGGTTCGAATCACGGCTCAGCCGCCGATATTTTCTCCCCCTCCACTAGACCTTGAGTGGTGGTCTGGACGCTAGTCATTCGGATGAGACGATAAACCCGAGGTCCCGTGTGCAGCATGCACTTAGCGCACGTAAAAGAACCCACGGCAACAAAAGGATTGTTCCTGGCAAAATTCTGTAGAAAAATCCACTTCGATTGGAAAAACAAATAAAACTGCACGCAGGAGAAGAAAAAAATTTTTAATGGGTGGCGCTGTAGTGTAGCGACGTGCTTTCCCTGGGGAGAGCAGCCCGAATTTCACACATGCACAGAGAAATCTGTTGTGATAAAAAGAAATACAAATACAAACAGCAAACAAACAAAAAAGCAAAAAGAAAGAAAGAAAAAAAAAAGCCTGCTGGCATGCACTCCAACAGGCAAACAGACAAGAGACAGGCACAGGCAGAGACAAGTAGACAAGACAGACAGAAAAAAAAGAAACCAAGAGACAGGTGGGGGGGGGGGGGGAAACCGACAAACAAACAAACAGAGAGACGAGAGGAGGAGGATTCAATTAAGTAGGCACCCCTCCCCAGCACACAACACGTACGCACGCACGCACGCGCACAACAAAACACACAAGCGTCCGTCAATACCCATTAAAAGGCAGCCAGCTTATAACTGCAAAGGATGGCAAGTTATATCAAAAAAGCATTTGTTACATCACCCGGTCGCCCCAGAGATAGGAAGCTTGGGGGAAGTGCAACAGGATTAGCATTCTGTCTCTCTGTCTCTGTCTCTCTCTCTCTCTCAGGATTAGCATTCTCTCTCTCTCTCTCTCTCTCTCTCTCTCTCTCACACACACACACACACACACACACACACAATCCCCTTCGGATGAGATCGTTTCAATATACAGAAAGTTGTCGCCAGCAGCAGTAGCAGCAGTAGCAGTAGCAGAGCTGGTTAGTTTATTCATGCAAATACCAGCAGATCACGATGCTCTAACGTCATAGGGAGGTGCTGAACACAGGTCCAGTATTCACCGTCACGACAAAAACCATTCACACCACACCGCTGTGCTTCCGTGTAGTATTATTCAACATCACGACAAATCCATCCATCCATCTGTCTAGCTATCTACCTATATATAAATACATACATACATACATACATATATATATATATATATATAACATTCTTTCCGGATCCTCAAGCTTCAGGTACAAAGATGATTTATTTACGTGATAACACTTTTTCTCTTTCTTCCCTTATGAGCCTCTCTCTCTCTCTCTCTCACGCCACCCCACCCCCCCACCCCACCCCCCACCCTCTCTCTCCCCCTCTCTCTTTGCAAAGCTATTTTGAAATACCGTAAGAGTGGTTTTAGTTGTTACTTGTACCTTTTTTTTCCCCCTTACGGGTATTTAAAAAAAAAAAAAAAAAAAAAAGTTGTTAACAAGCAGGCCGACAGAACCAACAGTTTTAAACCAGCAGTGTGGTATGTATGAATAATCGTTGTTGCTGCACTTCAGAAAAAAACAAAAAAAAACAAAAAAAAAACCCACAAAAACAAGCCTGGTAGGGATGGGTGAGTGGGAGGGTTTGGGGTACAACCTATGGGCCTTCCTGCAAACGCCAAATCTACTGCATCCCTGCTCCTCCAACAACCAGTCTTTTCGGGCTTCGTCGTCGTCGTCATCGTCGTCCTTCTTCTTCTTCTTCTTCTTCTTGTTTTCAACTGGATTTGTATTCGCGTTCTAGCACTCATGTAATAACCACAGCGCAACGGTCTACACAAGTAGGAGTAAAACAAAGGTCCACACATACAGGCAGAAAAAATACAGCTACGTACCACAGCACCGAAGAAAATAATAAATAAATAAATAAATAAATAAGGTGGCTTGTTATGTTGTGTGTGGTGTGTCAAGTGGTGTGGGGGAGATGTGGGTGGTGTGGGTGGGGGTAGGAGTAGGAAGTGACCGGAGGGAGCCAGCAACTGTGCAGACTCCCCACGCATCTTTGTGTGTGTGTGTGTGTATATATATGCGTGCGTGCGTGCGTGCGTGCGTGTGCGTGTGCATGCGTGTGTGTGTTTTGTCTGGGGGGACGGGGGGGGGGGGGGGGGAGAGAAGGATGCATATTCGAATTTGTAGGACGACTCCGCAAGCAAACAAAATGACCTGTCCAGCGAAGTGGAGGGGGAACGGAATGATGCAACAAAGATATGGTGTGACCAGAATCTGTTCTTTCTTTTTGTTTGTTTCTTGTTGTTCACTTGTCCGTTTGTAACTGTTTGTTTCTTTTCATTCGTTCGTTTATTTCTTTACTACATAGTTGTTGTTTGTTTTTTGTTGTTGTTTTTTTTAATCTCCAGATGTTTGTTTGTTTAATTTCAATCATTCATTTATTTCTTTTAAATACCCCTACTTAGTTAAAAAAATATTAAAAAAAAATCTCAGATGTTTCACGTGTTGCTTTTTTTTTTCTTTTCCTTTTCTATTTGTTTTTCGATTTCTTTTTTCTTCTTCTTTTTCTCCCCCACACCCAGACCCCCCGCCACCCAGACAACTCCGAACGATTTCAACCCCCCAAAACTAGACAAATGCGAACTCCTTAAATCAATAAAGCACCCAAACATGGCCGAACAATCAACAAATATTGACTTACAGGGCCTTTAAAAAGACATATAAAAAATAAATAACTATAAAAAAAATTTTAAAAAAACACCCCCTCCTAACATGTACCATAGTACTGTTGTGCTGACTGGTCTAAATGGCCACCACCGCCACTGCCGCCGCCCCCCTCACAAACGAGACACCGCAGCAGACACTGTCTGTAGTTTTTAACACCCACTCACACGAAAGAGATCAATCATGCAGACCCCCCCACCAACACCAACACCAACACACTCTGCCCCCTCCCAGCCGCCCCTCCCAAACATCACAGTTGCAGTCTCCCATGGGGTGGTGAAAGTGAAAGAAGAAGAAGAAAAGAGAGGGGGACGGGGAGAGAGAGAGGGGGGGGAGTGGGAGAGGAGGGGGAGAGAGAGAGAGAGAAAGAGGGAGTGGGAGAGGGAGGGAGAGAAAGAAAGAGAGAACTCTATGTCGACCTTTACTACCGGTAGAAGTGTGTGTATTTGCATAATTTGATGACGGCTGTGATTGAGAGCAAACATTGTAGGGGGTCAGGGGGGTAAGGGGGGCGTGCAAAAAAAGGAGGTGGTGGGAGGGAGGGGGGCCTTGGGCAGAGGATCGTGGGGGCGGTGGTGGGAAGGCGGATCGCAGGAAGACTGAGGAGGCGCCCATCCCCCCATCCGCGAGTGTGTGTGTGTGTGTGTGTGTGTGTGTGTGTGTGTGTGTGTGTGTGTGTCTGTGTGTGTGTGTGTGTGTGTGTGTGTTTGTATGTGTCTGTGTGTGTGACACAGAGAGACACAGAGAGAGAGCGCGTGAGAGAGAGAGCGCGTGCGCGTGTGTGTGTGTGTGTGTGAGAGAGAGAGAGAGAGAGAGAGAGAGACACACACACACACACACAGAGTGAGAGAGAGAGAGCGTGTGTATGTATGTATGTGTGTGTGTGTGCGTATATGTGTGAAAGAGAAAGAGAGAGAATGCGTGTGTGCCATGCGTGTGTATATGAGAGAGAGAGTATATGTGAGAGAGAGAGAGAGAGACAGAGAGCGTGTTGTGTGTGTGTGTGTGTGTGTGTGTGTGTGTGTGTGTGTGTGTGTGTGTGTGTGTGTGTGTGTGTGTGTGTGCGCGCGCGCGCGCGCGCGCGCCTGTCTGTGATTGTGTATGTGTCTGTCTGTGTGTACTGGATGATTGTGCGGGAAGTTAGTGGGAGGTGGGTTAGCAGTTTTCTTACAAACGAGACCATCTGTAGCAAGCTGGGTTATCACGTACTCTGTACTGTAGGCTAACAGCTATCTGAGACGTACTGATCCTTTTTTTTCTTTTTCTTTTTTTTAACCTTCCTTTGTTTTCGGGGGTAATCAGTACACGGGTGACATTTACCAACACACAAGATTACAAAGCGTTTTCCTCCCTTTTCTCCTCCCCCCCCCCCCTCTCAAAGCATAAACACAAAACCGTAATCCACAGCTCACGAGGAAGTCTCCTAATCGACCTCGTACACGCATACGACATTTGCAAGCTGAACACCTGTTCTCTCTCTCTCTCTCTCTCTCTGTCTCTCTTAACCAGCCGCCTCAACTGAAAAAACAGACAGACAAACAAACAAACAAGAAAAATCCCACTAACGCTTGCGAGATTAATGATGATGTACTGCCAAAGCATCAAGACTACAAAGAAACTCCCCCCCCCCCTCCAAACCCTCCCCCTCCATCTCTCTCTTTCTCGAAACCAACCGCTTCAGCTGAACAACAACAACAACAGCAACAACAAATAATTAGTATAATAAACTCGAACCCTTGCGAGATTAATGATGATGTAATGCCTTATACGCATTAAGGTGACAAAGAATCTCTCACCCCTCTCCCTCACCCCTCCCTCTCTCGCTTAACCAACCGCTTCAGCTAAGCAGGATATATATATATATATATATATAAAACAGAAGAAGAAGAAGAAGAAATAACGATAATACTAACAACATTTTTTTTTAAACATCACAAACCCTTGAGAGATTACTGATGATGTAATAATGCCTAATAAGCATGAAGGTGACAAAGAATCTCTCTCCACCACCACCACCACCCCCTTCCCGCTGCCCCACACCCATACAAAGCCGCCACCTCCCTCTGTGTGTTGTTTGGTGCAGTGATACGGTGTTACGGCCCCGCCGCTACTATCGTTGTATACGCTTCAGAAGACAGTGGGGACCAGCTGCCCTTGTTCTATCTATTCCTATTAGTAGTATTAGTGTGCTGTCTGATTATTTAAGAATAGTGTTCATGATTATATCCTGCGTGTACGAGATGCATACATGTACGAGTTGGGTTGTTGGCTCGTTTACTTTCGGCTCTGTGTGTGTGTGTGTATGTGTGTGTGTGTGTGTGTGCGCGCGCGCGCGTGTGTGTGTGAGGGGGGTCGGCGGGCGGGAGGGGGGGGGGGGTGGAGCAAGATTTCTGACGAACGAGACCCTGTAAATCATGCTGCAGCATGGATTCTACTACTACGCGAAACTGAAACTCAACACGACTTTTGTCAGACATTATTAAACGGCGGCTGGCAGACGACTATAATACGAGGAGGGAACGCAAGCAACCGTCAGGATTTTTTAAATTTTTTTTAAACCCTACTGTGCTGGCCAACAGTCTGTGCTTATGCGCCGTTGTCCCGGGGGTAGGGAGGAGCGCGGGGAGGGGGGGGGGATAGGAAGAGGGGGCTGGGAAGCGGGAGGGAGGGGGGCGCGGTGGTGGTGGGGCGCGGGGCATCCACCACAAATCGATCGAAAGCTTTTCCCCCACATACCCGTCAACCCGTAACCAAGGCACGTCGTTCTCAGTGCGTGGATGGATGCATTCAACCGACCGTGAAAGACGTAATGCCCCTAGCCCAGCCTAGCCTAGCCTAGCTAGCTGCCTGTGACAATAGACCAGTATCGATCGATTGTTCTGCGTTGTGTTGTTTATCGTCGGAGGAAGGTTGTAAAAAATTAAAAATTAAAAAATGGTTAAGACGCTCATGTGCCGGCAATACAGAGTCCGTGACGGTCTGGAATCGAATCCTGCTCTCGCCCTTTCTCCTGGAAAAATCGAAGTGAGCGGTCTATTCGTTCGATGAGACGGTAAACCGAGGTCCCGTGTACAGCACGCACTTGGCGCACTGAAACAGAACCCATAGCAACAAAATACTGTCCTCTGGCAAAGTTCTGTAGAAGAAACACACTCATAATTATTGGTACACAAATACATAGTCATGCACTCAAGGCCTGACAAAGCGCGTTTGGGTTATGCTGTCAGGCATCTGCTTAGCAGATGTGGTGCAATGTCTATGGAATTGTCCGAACGCAGTGACGCCTACTTGAGAAACTGAAACTGAAACCAAGACCCTAGCCCAGAACATCTTGACCTTTACAGCTTTTTGCCAACAGATCGTTAGACTCAACTATACGGCAGCTGTGTACACACCAATGCGTTCATTATAAACCCATTTCAGATGGATATGTTTGTGAACATACCAGTGCTTAAAAAAAAAAATCCAGATGGCTCTGTAAAAAACAACTGCTTTTGAAACCGATTTCTGATATGCATTTTCACCAATACTTTTTAATATATTCATCAGAAATTTGATATAATCGATTTCAGATGGCTGAGTACACAACAATGCCTTTAAAAACCCATTTCAGATGGGTCTTACAAACCAGTGCTCAAAAAGACATATATCAAAAATGATTTTAAATGGCTGTGTACACACCAGTGCTTTATAAAAAATATAAAAAATAATAGTAATAAAAAATATTTAAAAAATTTTAAAAACGGATTTCAGACGCAGTTCAAGCCATCACAAAAGGTTGTGCATGATTCATCTGACGCAACTCCCACCCCTCCGCTCTCCCTCGCTCCCTCCTTCCCTCTCTCTCTTTCTCTCTCCACTTTCTGTTTTTCCCTACCCCTTCTTCTCTCACTTTCACTCCGTCGAACCCTCTCTCTCTATCCCTCTCTCTCTCTCTCTATCTCTATCCCTCTCTCTCTCTCTATCTCTATCCCTCTCTCTCTCTCTCTCTCTCTCCTCTGTCCCTCCACCCTCTTTTCTCTCTCTGTCTGCCACCAGCCGGAAGTGGCCCTGATCCTCCGAGTGCAAACAACTGCAGCACACAATACAGCACGTATCGCGAGCCACACAAACAGTGATGAGTAAAACTGCTGCTGCGCACAACGACCGTCAAGTCATTTCCAGATGGGGAGATAATCATTATGTCTCATCCATCTTCTTCTATTCTTTAAATTATCCACCCTGCGGTTCTGACAGACCTCGCCTCTCTCTCTCTCTCTCTCTCTCTCTCTCTCTCTCTTAATTCCCTGCATGACCATCGTTCCATCGTCAACCGGTCACGAATCAAAGCAATCAAGCCCATCATAAATAAATCACAAGTTATACCCTTTTATTATATCCCTGAAGACGGAATGTGGTTACGACGGGATCAATAACGATCGCATACGCCTGAGAGAGAGACAGATCGGGAGAGAAAACGTTAAAAAAAAAAAAAATCATATATTGTTTGTGTCAAAAACTGTCAAGACGTCCGAGTTAAGGACTGTTGAACAACGTCTGCACCGACCACTATCTTTAGTTTGTCATATACGTGCGCTCTCTCTCTCTCTCTCTCTCTCTCTCTCTCTCTCTCTCTCTCTCGCTCACTCACTCTCTCTCTCACACACACACACACACACACACACATATGCTGCAGTGTGGTCGCAGCAATCAGACAGGCAGGCAGGAAGGCGGGCAGGAAAATCACTTCACTGCCAACATTTACTTCTTCTGCGTATGTGTGTGTGTGTGTGTGTGTGTGTGTGTGTGTGTGTGTGTGTGTGTGTGTGTGTGTGTGTGTGTGTGTGTGATCAATAGAGTATGACAGACATAGGAGGAACAGGGTGGGATGGAGACGATACGGGACAGTTGGAGAGTGGGGAGGGGTGCGAGGGGCAGGGGGGTGTTAGAGGGGCAAGGGCTGGGGGGTGTAGTAGGGCTGCAGACTGGAGGAGGAAGGGAAATCGAAGTCTGGGGTGGGGAGTAGACAAATGGGAGGCATGGTTAAGAGAGAGAGAGAGCGAGAGAGAGAGAGAGAGAGAGAGAGAGAGAGTGTGTGTGTGTGTGTGTGTGTGTGTGTGTGTGTGTGTGTGTGTGTGTGTGTGTGTGTGTGTGTGCAAGAGAGAGACAGACAGACAGACAGAGAAACTGAAAGGGACTCGCAAAGAGAGAGAGAGAGAGAGAGAGGTACCGTCAGAGAGAAAGAGACAGAAAGAACGAAACACACACACACACACACACACACACAAACGCACGCACGCATACAGAGAGAGAGAGAGGGAGAGAGAGTCAGACAGACAGACAGACAGGAAGACAGACAGACAGACAAAGATGTGATCACACTCCTGCCCGTCACTGTCTGACATGTCAGGCTGTCCCAACCCACATCACACACCCAGACTGCGGGGGAATTTTAACCACTGTTAACGCCGCGGTGTGCAGTGCTGTTATCTATCTTATGAGCCAGCCTGCGCCATCGATCCCGTCAGTTCTTTTCTGAACGTGTGGGTGGGGGGGAGGATTCGGATAAACAGACAGACAAAATAGACTGATAGACAGGCAGTCAGAGAGACAGACTGGGCAAGCCAGACAGACAGACACGCACAGACACAAGACACGTAAACACACACACACACACACACACACACACACATATATATATATATATATATAAACATCCGATCTGGTCAAAGAACGGCAGTCAACTCAGTACCATACAGCAGTCCACTAATTGCTTGTTCCCTTGAGGATGGGGTAAAATGGTTGGGTGGTATTTCGGTTTGCCTTTCTGGCGCTTGACTCTTATGTATGAGCCGTGTGTGTGTGTGTGTGTGTGTGTGTGTGTGTGTGTGTGTGTGTGTTTCTCTGTCTCTGTCTCTCCCCCGACGGTGTGTGTGCGTGTGTGTGTGTGTGTGTGTGTGTGTGTTCTCTCTCTGTGTCTCTGTCTCTCCCCCACGGGGTCTCTGTGTGTGTGTGTGTGTGTGTGTGAGCGCGTGCGTGCGTGTGTGTGCGCGTATACGTGCTTGACTATGTGTGTGTGTGGGGGGGGGAGGGTGTCTGTGTATGCGTCCATGTGTGTGAGTGTGAGCGCGCGCGCGTGCATGCGTGAGCATTACGTTTGCGTACATGTGTCTGAGAGGGGAGAAGGAAGGGAAAGAGAGAGGGGGGGGGGAGACAGAGAGGGATGGAAAGAGAGAAAGAGAGAGAGAAAGAGAGACAGAGAGAGAGAGAGAGCATTCGGTGGGAGGTAGGCAGAGCACCGCGGACAATAACCCCCCGGCGACTGCAACTACGGTGCCCCAAAACAAACACACAACAACAACAACTTTAAAAAAAATAAAATAAATAATCATACCAACGAAATGAAAAACAAACTAAAACCTCTCCCTACTCCTTCCCCATACACACCCCCTCTCTCTCTCTCTCTCTCTCTGCTAATGTCATCCAGAAATGAAACTGTATTGTGCAATGTGGCGTTATACATTTACAATACCTTAAAGCGATTGCTTATTGCTATAACTTAGATCATAATATCAACATAGATTGTCAAATATAATAAGCATCTGAAGTGTAAATGTTAAACAATGTGTTTTTGAAAAGTGTTTGTGTGATTGATATAATTGTGACTTACCCCTTCAGTAAGGGGCTTAGGCCTAAATCTGAATAAACAATTTCGTATTCGTATTTCGTATTCTCTCTCTCTCTCTCTCTCTCTCTCTCTCTCTCTCTCTCTCTCTCTTAATCCTTGAATAACCAACGTTTTAAGTTCGGATCCCCCCCCCCAAACCCCCTCTCTCTCTCTCTGTCTCAATCTATGTCTCTGTCTCTCTGACTCTCTCGTCTCACGCATTTACGATAAGCGGCACCACATGCAATAATAAAACAATGTTAGTTTCTCTGGCAGCAGACGTTCCCAGACGTCTCCATTGTGCAGTCAGTGTGGGGAGAGGGAGTGATGCCCACGTGGGGTGATGCAACAACTTCTTCATTCATTATCTCGCGCGTTACATCACACCACGTATAGGAGGAAGCTATCATGTTATCAATACTAAACTGAGGAGAGTTGGAGTTAAGTGCTACTGTTCTCTCCGTTTTGTTCTCTCTCTCTCTCTCTCTCTCTCTCTCTCTCTCTCTCTCTCTCTCTCTCACGAGGCATACAACCCGAGCGGCTCAACTGATCAATGTTCGATCTGAGAGCGCACACAAACCAGTCCAGTTATCTTCTCGTCGTCACTACTGAGTCCGAGATAATATACACGTTCCTTTAAACAGTCTGCCTTTTCTTCAAACAGCCTGGACTTTATCTAGTAGTAGTTACACCCACTGAAATTTCTAAGAGCAGTCATTAACGTTACCATCAGTTAAAAAAAAATTAATAAACATTATAAAAAAAAAATTAATCATAAGGACGGATACGGAGGAGGGACAGTGGTATGGGTCTTAGGATTCGGTTCTGGGTTTTAACGGTCCCACGGCCATTTTACGGCCATCGGGGCTGTGAATTCAAACCCACCGTGTCCAGGGGTCGGCAGAGGAAGAGGCGGGGCCCAATCCTCCCCTTCCGCCGCTTTTGTAACCTTCTTCCATCGAGGCGCAACAGCCGAGTGTGGTTAAAGCGTTGGACTTTCAATCTGAGGGTCCCGGGTTCGAATCTCGGTAACGGCGCCTGGTGGGGTAAAGGGTGGAGATTTTTCCGATCTCCCAGGTCAACATATATATGTGCAGACCTGCTTGTGTGCCTGAACCCCCTTCCGTGCGTAAACGCAAGCAGAAGATCAAATACGCACGTTAAAGATCCTGGAATCCATGTCAGCGTTCGGTGGGTTATGGAAACAAGAACATACCTAGCATGCACACCCCCGAAAGCAGAGTATGGCTGCCAAAATGGCGGGGTAAAAAAAACAAACAAACAAAAACGGTCATACACGTAAAAGCTCACTCGTGTACATACGAGTAAAACCGTGAGTTGCATGCAGCCCACGAACGGAGAAGAAGAGGAAGAAGAAGATCGAGGTCAGGTACCTCGTTCGCACCAAGCTGGAGTTAGTGAGGACAATCAAAGTAAAAAGCGCTTTTCCCAAAGGACACAACAAAACACCATGCCGAAACGTGGGGCCAAGAACCCTGGTCACTGGTGATGTAACACTGGATCACTGAAGTCCGACCAACGCCGGCCGGACTCGGCCACGGCGCCTCCTGATAAAGGGTCTGTGGGAGTCGATACCGATTACAGATAACCAGACAGTCAACACAAGAAACCGGGGACAGTAAAGAAGTGAGCGAGCTTTTCGGGGTTTTGTCGTTGTTGTTGCTGTTTTGGTTTAAACAGTATTTTATTTGGAACATGTCACAGTACAACACAGATATCGATGAACAGGACAACAAGAAAATCTTGTATACAGTCCTGTCCTGATACATGTACATACTGAATATATATCATAACTAGAAGTTAAGACGTGATCATACATGAGTTTTGAACAAAACTAAGCTGAGATATAAATAAAATGAAGAAAATGAATAATAAACGTGTGGTTGTTGTTTTGAACAGACACACGCTCTCTCTCTCTCTCTCTCTCTCTCTCTCTCTCTCTCTCTCTCTCTCACGCACGCGCGCGCGTGCACACACACACACACACACACACACACACACACACACAGAGCAACTGGGTACATAGGCGAACTGGGGAATAGGCGAATAATCTGCATCACCATTTTGGTGACAGGCAAAACGGTAATAGGCGAATCGGGAACACGTGGTGAATGGGGTCGACGACACACTCAGGGTCACCACCCTCATCATCCTTCATGGCAGTCAGAACGCCCACAGCGGTAAGGGAAGGGAGAGGGCAGAATGTGTAAAGGGGTGTGGGGGGTGGGGCTGGGGGGGGGGTGGTGTTGAGGGGGTTGGGGAGTGGTGCGGAGAGGTGGCGATAAAATCATCGATCCAGCAACTCCTCCAGGCTACACTCACTACACCTGTTGCCTCTTCTGGCACAGAGTGAAGTGTCAGTATGCCAACGGGCATGCAAGACCAGACAGACAGATGGATACACCTAGCCTTGCTAACCCCCCACGCCCCCTTGACTGCCTCCCCCCATACCCCCCTCACACACACACACACACACACACACACACACACACAGGGACAAGCCCAGCCCCCATGTTGCATGAGTGATCTCAGCAGCGCAGCTCAGTTTGCTTATCGATAAGAACGTTCCTAACTCCACGCTAAGTCCACACAGACATTGGAACAATCTTAGTGACGCTGAGCGCAGTGCTGTTTTGCTTATCGTTACGAGTGTCCCTAACTCCATGCAAAGTCCACACAGACCTGGGAACGTTCTTTATGACGCTGAGCGCAGCGCCAAGCTTGCTTATCGCTAAGAACGTCCCTAACCCCACGCAAAAAAGTCCACACAGACTTGTTTGGGAACATTCTTGATTAATGACGCTGAGCAAATTTAACGCTGGAAAGATCTCTCATGCAAAACTCAGCCCTACAGGTCTTCGTCTCGTCCTGCGCAGCAACTTTCCACAACAGCTAGTTGTTGGGTTTGTTTGTTTGTTTGTTTTTCTTTCTGTCTTTTCTATTTTTCGTTGGCTTCAAACTCCCATGTTCACTTTTGTATCTAAATACCTAACAATGGGGCATTTATGTGTGACGTTTTTACCCTGCCATACAATCACCTAACAATGGGGCATTTATGTGTGTGACGTTTTTACCCTGCCATACAATCATGCAGTCATATTCTGTTTACGGGGTGGGGGGTAGGGGGGGGGGGAGTCCATTGTCGTTAAAAAGTGTAGGAGTTTTTATCTTCTTTTTTTTTTTCTTTCAGATCTCCCAGGTCAGCATAATGTGCAGCCCTGCCAGTGCCTGAACCCCTTCGTGAGCGAGAATACATGCAAACAGAGGATCGAATACATTATATTAAAGATCCCATAAATCCCGTGGCAGTGTTCGGCGGAAACACAAAAATAAATCAAAACACACTAAGGTTAGTTGTGCATATAATTTTTTTTTTTTTTTAAAGAAAAAAGAAAATAACACAAAGAGAGACCGAGGGACAGACTGACAGACAGCTAGACAGAGACAGACAGTGACCCAAAGACAGAGACAGAGACACACAGTCAGACGGACAGAGACAGAAGACACATAGAGAGCCCCTTTCTTAAACAGCACTTTATATTCATGGGACATATAGGATCGTAACATCACTCTAGTCTCCTCACCAAAAAAATATCTGAAAACTGACAGCACTTGATCGCCGCACTGCAGCAGAGAATAGGCAATGGGTACATTTTTTTTTTAACCCTTTACTGTTGAACCATAGTGGAATGAGACCAAAGCGACATGAAACTGGCAGTGTAATTTGTGCACTTTATTATACCGTAAGGAGTTAAGAGCCGAAACACTTGACTGAGGGGGGCTTCTTCTCTGAAGACCTTGTACTGTCCTGCTCTCCCAAGAGTTTCTTATCACTTTCAATTGCTGTACGTCCGTGTCCAACTGTGACCATCAGAACAGCAGAGGAGGCAACCGCTGTCCCGACCATCTGGGCTATAATTTGATTGTAGTGGAGAATGTCTTGCCCAAGTTACATTTCCACTCTCTCGGCCAAGAGGGTTGGTTTTCGGACAGTCGGCGTTGGGATGGCTCCCAAAGATCCAACTAGCCCCCAAGGTTGCAGCACTTAGAGCCGGTGCAATCTTGCCTCCTGGTTTGAGAGTCAAGTCCTTCACAAAAGACTCACTAAGCTGTAAAATGACTTCCCACTGCAATGGAGAAACCATTGATCATACAAGTATAACTCTCCCTTTGCTGCTGTTAGAAAGAATGGGAAAAATAAATAAATAAATTAAGCATGCATGTGAACCTCATTAAAAACTAACTGCAATTCAGGACCGGTAATGTTGTACGCAGTAAATGTCCGGTCTATTCACCAGCCAATAATCATCGGGCTGTGGCGTCCCCTCCCTTGGTGCTTCGACTGATGATGGCCCAAGAACAGCCAGGCCTGATCAGTCCATCAAGGCGTGATCTTGCAGCGCGCACCACATGTCACACCACCGAAGCGGCTGATGTGCTGATGACAACCACCACCACTCCCACCCCCAGCACACACACACACACACACACACACACACACACACACACACATTCGTATGCACGCACGCACACCCACACACACACACGCGGGTGCTGCTCTCTCTCTCTCTCTCTCTCTCTCTCTGTCTGTCTCTCTCTACCTGTCTGTATGTCTTGGTCACTCTGGTCTTTAGTCATTCTCTCTGTCTGTCTTTCTCTCTCTCTGTCTCTATCTCCCTCTCTCTCTCAACAATAGCGGTCTATCTGCCTATCATTCTTTTCATTCTCTTATTCTGTCTCCGTGACATGGGGGGGGGGGAGGGGGAGGGAGGGGCCACTCGATAGTCCTTACTCGTTCACTGAGTCACTCTCAAACCACCTGCGCTCATGTGAGCTTGCAGACCGCTGTTCTCACACCCTGAAACTGTTGAAAGGGGGGCGGAAGGAAGAAAGAGAATGAACAGGGAGGGAAAATGGAGCGTAGTGGGTGTGGAACGGGGAGGGGAAGGGGTGTGTATGAAAGACTGTCACAGAGAGAGAGAAAGAGAGAGAGAGATGGGAGAAAAGAGACAAGACAAAAGCTTTAATAATAACCAGGTGATTGGAAAAGCGTGTGCGTGGTTTTCCTTATACACCAAACCTTCACTCCAAATAGGGACTCGAAAGAAAAGAAGCAATTATTGAAGAAGGATGAGGAAAAAAAAACAAAAAAACACCACCATGCACGATGAAATGAGAGAGAGAGAGAGATGGGAGAAAAGAGACAAGACAAAAGCTGTAATAATAACCAGGTGACGAAAAAAGAGGGAGATAAGGGGAGGGAGGGAGAGCTAAAGCAAAATTGAGTCAGACACACATAGTGGGTTTGAAAACAATGAGAGAAAAATGTGATAGAGAGCTGGCAATAACAAGAAACAGAGAGAACGAGAGTGAGAGAGATAAAGACAGAGAGAGAGAGCGGACGTGAGAGACGAGACAGCGAGAGGGGGAGAACGACACTGACACACAGAATAATCAAAAGAAAAACAGACGGACACAGAGAGAGAGGGGGATGGGGGTTTGGGGAGGGCAGAACGACACTGACAGACAGCACAATCAAAACGCTAAAAGAAAAAGAAAATACTTGCAGCTGCGAGCCTGTCAAAGTTCTGTCCCCTACATTCACTCCATCCCCACCCCTCCCAAACCCCACTCCCACTTTCCATGTGTTAAGATAAAAATTATTTAAAAAAATAAATAAATAAAGATTTTAAAAAAAACAACCGAAAACAAAAAATAAATAAATAAATAAATAACTGCACGGTATTTACAATCTCAGTGGAAGATCTCCACTGTACGAATGCCTTCGGGTCTTTCCAAGTATCAGCAATTAACAGCAGGAAAGCAATAGGCATGTGTGCAGCAGCAATCTCTCCCCACATCCCCCTCCCCTCCTCCCCCCAACACACACACACACACACACACATATCGGATCCCTTTTTGACCTTTGCATTTTCCCCCTTCTGATCTCTGCAGTTCTATCTGGGAAGGGAGTTGGGGGGAGGGGGAGGGGAGTGACTGCAAGATAGGGCAGGGGGTGAGGAGGAGGTGGAGTCACAAGTGATCGATCAAGTGATGATGCAAGACCACCACCACATACACACACATCTTGGCCGGGGAACTACTACTATACAATCGCGTCTGCTGCTGCTTCGGCTGTGGCTGAACAGTGACAGAAAAAAAATGCAGGGGTGCTTTGCTGACTGGCGTGGTAGTAGCGTCCGTTTACACCATTGCTGTCTTTGAACATTCTCTCTCTCTCTCTCTCTCTCTCTAACCCAGTCCCCTGGTTTTGAATTGTGGTCCATGGCCAAAGTTCATTTAAACATTTCCGTTCTCTCTCTCTCCGCATTGTCTATCTGTCTGACTCTCTGTCTATCTCTTTTTGTATGCGTGTGTCTGTCTCCGTCAGCGTGAGAGTACAGCGACAGTTTGAGCGAAAAAGAGAGACTGATGGAGGGAGGGAAAGAGCAACAGCAAGAGAGAGAGTGACAATGAGATAGATACGAAGAGAAAGAGAGAGAACAGAGAAACTGATACAGAGACAGGAAAGCAGAGACATGAGACAACGAGCAGCGTGCCAGTAAAGGGAAGTTCCTACCCCATACCAGTTAAAAGAGGTTCCTGCCCAGTCAGGCTTTCAAAAGGACAACATTACACCCCTTCTTACCCCCACCCTCCACAGAGAGAGAGAGAGAGAGAGAGAGAGAGAGAGAGAGAGAGAGAGAGAATTAAAAAAAACTCCTTCCTTGCAATCCTTGATCTCACAAAAACAACACCAGATCCCTCCTGCTGGCCTCATTCAAGTGCAGCAAGTTTATACGGCTGTGTGTTGCACCTCCCTCCTCCCTCCCTCCATCTCTCCCTCCTTCCTCTTCCTCCCCCCACCCCCCTTCCCCCATACCCCCACCTTATCAGTCTCTGATGTTAGTAATTGGACTCACAACTCACAAGCCTTTTGATCAATAAAAAAAAAAATTAATTAACAAATGACCTCAAGGGCGAATGCCAACAGGTCCGGCATTAAAACTCCTAACTAGTTGTCTAATCGATCAACGAGAAAGTGACAACCAGAGAGACAGCGACAGCAAGAGAGAAAGAGAGACAGACAGACACACAGACAGACACACAGACAGAATTGAGTTTAACGACCTACTGGCTGACGCAAATTGTTGAAATGGAGTTGGGTCGTTCAGCGAAGGTTTCGTTGTCAGAGGGAGGATAGTATGCAGTCTTTGGTGCCACAGGGTGTGTGTGTGTGTGTGTGTGTGTGTGTGTGTGTGTGTGTGTGTGTGTGTGTGTGTGTGTGTGTGTGTGTGTGTGTGTGCGTGCGTGCGTGCGTGCACGCATCCGATCTTTTCAACAATCAAGGAGAGGGTGGTGGGGGGGGGGGGGGTTGAGGGGGAGTAAAGGTCCGAACGATACGAAGCACTGAATTAATCAGATGATGGGAGACACCAGGCAACATCGGGCCTCCTCACTGATAAAACATACAGTGTGCACTCAAGCACTCACAGTTTTGAGTTTGAGGTCTTGTTTATATAACACCGCCATGCTCTCCCCCCAACCTCTCTCTCTCTCCCCCCCCCCCCTCTCTCTCTCACACACACACACACACACACACACACACATGTGCAAGCGAAATCTGAAGGTCCGGTCAGGGTGTACTTTCTACTTGTATTCTCCACCCTCTACTCCTCTTGGTGTCTGAAGAGCGTCCACCCACCCAGTCATACCCCCCTAACCACCCCCCTCCCAACTCCCCCCCCCCCCCAACACACACAAATTTATCTCTCCTCTTCTATTCCTTCCCCCTTCACTACTATTCTAGTCGCAGCTGTGGCATGTGCGGTTGGTTGGTTGTTGCCGAGTTTACTGTCGGTCTTACTCTTAAGCGTTCGCAGGCGATATCGTATTCCATTTTGTTTTCTTTCTCTCTTCTTTCTCAGCTTGTCGAAGGGAGCAAGGGTGAACCAGTGCCATCCGCTTAGAAGAAAAGGAACGAGAAGAAAAAGGAAAAGGAAAAAAAAAAAAAAGGCATCCAAGCTCTGCACCAACATACAGTGAATATTTTTGCCTGCATCTGTTTCCGTTTCTCCTTTTCATTCTTTCGCTCGTTTTTTCGGTGTTCTTTTGTATGTTTCGTTTATTATCATAAGGAGCTGGGAGTGTGTGTGTGGCGGCTGGCACAAATAATGTACATGTGTGTGTGTGGGGGGGGGGGGTGTGTGTGTGTGTGTGTGTGTGTGTGTGTGAGAGAGAGAGAGAGAGAGGGGGAGAGAGCGTGGGCATGTGAATGAAGTGTGTGCACTGCCCTGTCTTTCCTCGGCCACATTACTGGTGACACTTTTGTGAAGCAATTACGTAAAACGAGTCGCGTGTGTTGAGGGGTTGCAGGAACTGCCCCTTTTCTCTCAAGATTCATCACCGACACAAACACGGCTCTCTGATTCATCAATGCAAACAAGAGCTCTCACGTTCTTCACAGGCAAACACAGCTCTCCAATTCGTTGGAAGTAAACAGGCCTTTTATCTTGGATACATCAGTCAGAGTTCCCAGATTCATCGGAGACAAACAGAGCTCTCAGATTCATCAGAGGTAAACAGAGCTCTCAAATTCATCGGAGACAAACACAGCACTCAGATTCATCAATACGATCAGGGCTATCAGATTCATCCCAGGTAAACACAGCTCTCAGATTCATCAATGCGAACAGATTCATCAAAGATAAACACG
>NC_134884.1:32003957-32008957 GCF_041734735.1 Babylonia areolata | reverse complement strand
TAAACAGATGGACCAAACCAATCACCTCGCTGCTAGACGTCACGCAGCCGCCATGCCTGTTCTCCCGGAAGAATGACTGCAGACAGCATCGAGTCCCATCCACCACCACAGCCCGGAATTAGTACGAAATTTTGAAGCGGTGGCTTTAACTATAATAGTGGTAATGCGCCCAACTACATACAGTGTCCGCGGACCGGGAATTCTACCCCCCCCCCCCTCCCCCCGCACATCCCCCACCCCTCCATTACATTTTCAGTGATGGTCAAGATATGTCATTCGGATGAGAGGATAAACCAAGGTTCCCCACCCACCCCCCACCCCACCACCCCTCCATGTCCAGCATGCACTGAGCACACCGTAAAAGAACCCACGGCAACAACAAAAAAAGGATTATTTATCCTTAGCAAACTTGTGTCGAAAAACCCATTTTGATAGCAAAACAAATACATTTGCTCACTCTCTCTCTCTCTCTCTCTCTCTCTCTCTCACACACACACACACACACACACACACACACACACACACACATGGGTGGTGCTGAACTATGGCGCCGTGCGCGCTTGTCACCATGGGTGGTTTGGGGATGTGGGGGGGGGGGGGGGGGCGGAGGAGGGGTCTGTCAAGGGGAAGAAGCGGAACAGAACAACCTGATTTCCTTCCTCACAGAGAAAAAAATAATGTTGTGACAAAAAGTAATACAACACAGTACAATACTATAGTCAAGACAGTACAATATGAATAATACAATCCAGCTGTGACTCTTATGACTTTTGCCCATCAAAACTTGGATAGTGCGCTGGCACCGGTCTGTAGTAACGTGCCAAAATGATCGAAACTCCAGCTCTGTCACATTAACTCCCAATACCACGCGCACGATGTAATTATGTATATAATCATGCGGGGATTGTTTTTTTTTCTTTTTGGGGGGCCGGGAGGGTGTGGGGGGGGCTGGGAGGGAGTAATGGAGGGCGGGATGGGGGGCGGGACGCGAGTTTGGGGGACACGGTTTTTTTGTCAGCACTATTGTCTGTTGTCTCTCTGACCTAAAAACCTACCCTGCTGCCATTTTTCGTTTCAGCAGGAATGCCTTTTGTTGTTGTTTTTTGCTTTGTCTGATTGAAGATTGAATATCAGACATGGCATGTTGCAGACCGCAAAAAAAAGTGACATTTCTCTGCACGAACACGCATGCGCACACACACACACACACACACACACACACACACACACAAACACCACTCCGGTTTAGAAACAAAGCAACCGACCCTGTGACAAGACTACCACCACTACCACCTCCACCACCACCACCACCACCCAAAGATGGATCGAATCGATCCGAACGAAACAAGCATCTGACCTTGACACTGACAACACGCCGGGGACATCCACACGGCCTTGACCCGTTGTGAAGAAGGTCAGACCGAAGAAGGAATAAAGTGAGGGGAAGACAGAGAAAAAGGGGTGGAGGAGGGACAGCAGAGAAGAGAGGGGGAACGGGGGCAGGGGGGGATTGGGGGGAGGGGGGAGAGAGAATGAGAGCTTGCTAGAGGCCCGGGCGAAAGGAGAGGCAGACAGACGAAATGACCAGGAATTCGGCCGGGTTGCACGAGTCGCGAAGTTTGCTTGGAGTTAAAGCAAGCTTCTACCAATTGTTCTGAATGTTCCCAAGTAGGCCTAAATGAAATTTACCGTGGAGTCAGGAACGTTCTTGATTGACGATAAGCAAAACTTGGCGCTGCTAAGTTCGCTCAAGCAATCCAACCCCCGGACTGTACATAAGTGATCTTAGCAGCGCCTAGTTTACTCAGCGTTCATTCTTTCGACATCTACACTAATTCCATAGACTTAAGGACAAGATTCTTACTAATGCTAGGCAAACTTGACACTACTGCTAAGTTCGCCCATGCTGCAACTCAGCCCTGGGCTCATATCAAGCCAGTCAGGTCTGTCTGTCTGTCTGTCCGTCCGTCTGTCCTGTACAAAGACGAGACGAAAAGTATCGATTCGACTGGACGGTATAGTCAAGACACGATCTCTCACTCCGCCTGGGACTAGGTTTAGCAGGTCAGCAATTTTGTGTGTGTGTGTGTGTGTGTGTGTGTGTGTGTGTGTGTGTGTGTGTGTTAGCTGTGTTGGAAAACTATTCACTACAATGTTAAATGCTAGACTGACTGATTATATCAATGTAAACAATATACTTTCAGGGGCCCAAGCAGGATTTAGACAGTCCCATTCTACATTAGATCTAATGTTTGTTTTGAAACCACTAATTGATATTTTCTCCACGAAAAAGAAGAAACTTTACTGTGCTTTTGTTGATTTTAAAAAAAGCCTTTGATTCAGTTTGGAGAAGTGGGTTATGGCAAAAACTTGTTCATGAAGGCGTGAATGGTAAAATTTTGCGTGTCATAATGAACATGTATGATAGAATTAAGTCATGTGTGTCTTTAAATGGCGAAAAATCTTATTTCTAGCATTTGTACGGGTGTACGACAAGGAGAAAATCTCTCGCCTTTGCTTTTTTCTCTGTATCTCAATGATTTAGTCGTATTTGACTGAGCATAAGAGTCCATCTGTTGATCTTTTACTGAATGTTAACATTTTAGAATGTTAACATTTCAGAGTTAGATAATTACATGCGATTATTTGTACTGTTGTATGCAGATTACACAATTTTACTTTCGGAGACGAAAGAAGGATTACAACAGTCCCTCAATGTTTTTCACAAATATTGTTTAAAATGGAAACTAGTGGTCAATGTAAAGAAAACTAAAGTGATGATATTTAATTCTACGAACAAGCTAAAGCCTGTTTTTAAGTTTGGTGATGCATGTTTGGATGTTGTTCATTCTTTTAAATATCTTGGTATCGAATTTTGTAGAAACGGAACTTTTTACAAAGCTAAAAAAAAGTATTTATGAACAGGGCCAAAAAGCTATGTTTTCGTTACTTCAGTCAACCAGAAATCAAGATTTACCTTTACATATCATTCTGGACATGTACCAGTCTAAGATTGTTCCTATTTTGTTGTAAGGTGCAGAAATATGGGGTTATGAAAATGTAGATATACTTGAAAAATTAGAATTGAAATTTTTGAAACGCTTGTTCAAACTGAACAGAAATACTATGACCCAAATTGTTTTTAGAGAAACTGGCATTTATCCAATTAGTGTGTTAGTGAAAATGAGATAAGTTCGATTTTGGACCAGCTTAGTGATATCAAACACAGAAAAATATTCTCGGAAAATATATTTGATATTACTTGGTATTTATTCTTCAAAATGGATGAGTTGTATCAGACAAATTTTAATAGAAGCAGGGTATGACTGTGTTTGGGATGCTCAATTCTTCTTGGAGAGGGAATCTTTCTGCAAGAATGTCAACATTGCTTTGAAAGATAGTTTTCAAAATCTATGAAGACATGCTCCAGAGGCGAGTAGAAAATGTTTGTTTTACCGAAATTTCAAAAGTGGATTTGGTAGAGAAAAATACATGTCAAATGCCTGATAATTATGTTATCAGCTTCTTCAGATTTCGAAGTAGTAATCATAAGCTGGAAATAGAAACAGGGAGACACAAAGGCATACCACGAGAGTTACGGATTTGTAAGGTTTGTAACATGTCTGTGATTGGAGATGTTTCATTTTATAACGGAATGTCCCAATTATGAACAGTTACGAAATAGATGTTCCTAAAAAAATATTTGTCTCCAAAATCGGTTTTTAATTTTTGTAATATGCTCAAAGGAGGCAAAAAAAAGTCATTTTAGTTGTAAGTAAGATGATTAGATTTGCAAATGTTGCCTAGCGAAACTTTTGGAGTTAAAAGACATTTGTGTTTTCTCAACTTTAATGTGACATTGTTGTGTATTTGGAAATGTTTGTTCTGGGCATGAAAAGATTATTTTGCAGTAATCCTCCATACTCCAGTAGGAGTGAAAGGATAATTAAAACTTGAAACTTGACAAGACGTCGTCCAGAGAAGATGTCTGGATAATTTCAGTTGAAAATGTCAATACAATGAATTCGACAAGAAAAACAAGACAAGAAAAAGTCGCTTATCATATCCTGTCGCAATGCGCATAAATACATAATTATTATCATACACACCCAAAATTTGACGAATATTTGTGCAGATGTAAATATTTATACAATAAATGCATTAAAAAAAAATTAAGTGAGAATACACATGACAAACGAGCAGGCCAGCGTGCTGTGTGTGTGTGTCTGTGCACGCGAGTGTGAATGCGTACGTGTGCGTGTGCGCGCGCGTGCGTGCGTGCGTACGTGCATGCGTAGGTGTATGGATGTCTGTGCGTGTGACCTCACGGACCTATATCTATAAAATAAAAAGTCCGTGGTTTGACCATCACCTTCGTAGTATTGTCGGTACTGTCTCTCTGACCTACAAACCCACTGCCATTTTCCCTTTGCAGGAAATGAGGAATGCATAACTATTGTTCGTCTGTATCTTTGTGCATGGGTGTGTACCAAATTCTATGTGTTAATGCTGCAGTGTGTGACATTTCCACATGCATAATAAAGAAAAAGAAAGAAAGAAAGAAAACTCAACTGATCATGTTTTCAGTCTCGTCAGTCATGAAAAAGTTGATATGATTTATTTTCTTTTAATCCAAAAAATAAATAAAATAATGTTTTAAAAAGAAGAAAAATGGGAAGAGGGGATAAGAAATTCGTCCTACGTCGATCACAACAGCCGTTTACACAATAAATAAATGATCAAATAAATCAATAGATACATATCTTCTTTTTTATGTATAAATATACTTATATATATATATAATCATATGGTAATGTCCTATTACAGCATCCTTAATCATTGCACCTATTAGTTACATTTCCATGGTTTGTGTGGCGAAAAACGGAAAAAGCAAGATTAGATGGTGGCACGTTAATCTAAGATTATGACTGAATCCACATCAAAATTGAGGAAAATAACGTACAAAAATAAAGAGTTGAAATCCACTGAAAACTGGTTAC
>NC_134884.1:31871457-31993957 GCF_041734735.1 Babylonia areolata | reverse complement strand
CACCAGTACACCATGTGTTTACAATGGCTTTGTACATTGTGTGTGTGTGTGTTTGTGTGTGTGTGTGTGTGTGTGTGTGTGTGTGTGTGTGTGTGTGTGTGTGTGTGTGTGTGTGTGTGTGCACGCACATATACTGATTTAAATAAACCACATTAACAATAACAAGTTGTTGTTTTTTTGTTTTGTTTTGGGTTTGTGTGTGTGTGTGTGTGTGTGTGTGTGTTTGGAGGAACAGGAATGGAATTCAACCCCAGCAAAGAAAGAGAACTACCAGAGTTCACTCATGCATCATGGCAATACCAGGTCTCAGATTCCCTCGACCTTTCCAAGAATAGATTGTGTGTTCAACCTCCGTTAACTCACCTTGGGTAAAACAAATAATGGTGATGGTTCTTTCTTTTTGTTTGTGGAAGTTGTTTTTTGTTTTTGTTTTTTTTTTTTTTGGGGGGGGGGGGGGGGTTGGCGGGGGGGGGGGGGGGGGGGGGGCTGTTCTGCATTTTCTAGACCGACGAGGAGTGTCCACTGCTGCACATGTGAATGCTCGAAAGGACAGTGACCACAAGTGCAGATGTCGTTCTCCTCCAAGTCATTTTTGGTGATCCATTGTTCACGAGTGATCAGGGTTAGAGGCCCCCTTTTAGCATGGTGTTGTTGCCCTTTGGAAAAGCACTTCACTGCGATTTTCCTTGCTCCACCCAGGTGGGTTTGGGTACCTGACTTTGGTCCTGTGCCAAGCCCCTAGACACAGTGGATATATAGTGAATTCACTGCCCAGATGGCCCTAAAAGGTTACAGGACATTTAACCTTTTAAATCAGTGTATGGTTTCCACGACAGTGTATGGTTTCCTCACGACAGCTGCCAACAGAACGGCGTGGCGAGCGATGACATCTTCCGTATGTCCCCCCAAAGACCCCAGCGGTCGAGGGAATGAGTGAGTGAGTGAGTGATGGTTTCCACGATATTTCAAAAGGACTAGTAAACTACTGATGACAGCCTATAACTCTGGCAGAGGTGACAGGACAATGAAGATGATGAAGATGATGATGATGTTCATTGTTGCTGATGATGACAGTAACTCCTGCCTGTGTTATCATCATATTACAAACTTGTGACTCATCATTATGGGATTATTCCAATGAACGGCAAAAACCTTCATCCTTTTTTTTTAAATCACCATCGTCATCACCAGAAAACAGTACCTAAGCAGCAGGCATGCTTTTGTCAAGCTCACCCATGACTTGACCAGTTCACTGACCGCTCCCCAAGCCCCCCATCCGTACAATCTTCCAACCTCTCATCCGCTCCCCCCACCTCCCTCCAGAAGCCAAACCTCCCCCACACATACCAGTAACATACCACCGGCAGTCTCAACAAAGCCTAACAAAGAGGTCAGTCAGTATAAGCTAAATGGACCCAGTCAACCAATGGCGTGACCGGTCTTGGACTCTTTCACGCCTAAAACAAAATATTTCATGCTGATATGGTTAACGCGTTACGTTCTTTGAAAGTATACTCCCTCGAATGCCGGACCCTGCTGGAATGAGATCAGCCAGTGCGGCATGAGTTTGACAGGCAGTTTCTTCTTTTTGTGTACAAGTTCATCAATGGTATAAATGATTTTACTTGCCAAAGGTAAATGCAACCCCCAAGAGAAAGAAGTCCTTTCTTCTTTTTGTGTACAAGTTCATCAATGGTATAAATGATTTTACTTGCCAAAGGTAAATGCAACCCCCAAGAGAAAGAAGTCCTTTCTTCTTTTTGTGTACAAGTTCATCAATGGTATAAATGATTTTACTTGCCAAAGGTAAATGCAACCCCCAAGAGAAAGAAGTCCTTTTTTTCCTTTTTGTGTACAAGTTCATCAATGGTATAAATGATTTTACTTGCCAAAAGTAAATGCAACCCCCAAGAGAAAGAAGTCCTTTTTTCCTTTTTGTGTACAAGTTCATCAATGGTATAAATGATTTTACTTGCCAAAAGTAAATGCAACCCCCAAGAGAAAGAAGTCCTTTTTTCTTTTTGTGTACAAGTTCATCAATGGTATAAATGATTTTACTTGCCAAAAGTAAATGCAACCCCCAAGAGAAAGAAGTCCTTTCTTCTTTTTGTGTACAAGTTCATCAATGGTATAAATGATTTTACTTGCCAAAAGTAAATGCAACCCCCAAGAGAAAGAAGTCCTTTTTTCTTTTTGTGTACAAGTTCATCAATGGTATAAATGATTTTACTTGCCAAAAGTAAATGCAACCCCCAAGAGAAAGAAGTCCTTTCTTCTTTTTGTGTACAAGTTCATCAATGGTATAAATGATTTTACTTGCCAAAAGTAAATGCAACCCCCAAGAGAAAGAAGTCCTTTTTTCTTTTTGTGTACAAGTTCATCAATGGTATAAATGATTTTACTCGCCAAAAGTAAATGCAACCCCCAAGAGAAAGAAGTCCAGATACTGAGTGGTGACTGACATCCCGACATGCGAACGATCCGGTCAAAGCGACCAGCTCAATGCGTGTATTGTACAGATAACAGGTTGTACGATATTCAAATTTTTGAAAGCTCTCTCCGATTGGTTGCACTTTGAAAAGTTCGTCTATTCCGTCTTTTCATTGTTTTGTTTTGTTTTGTTTTTTCAACAATTGAACTAACAGGCGTGTCTGAGGGTAAACGCGAACGGGAAAGTCGAACTGCGAACGCTGGGCGTGGGTACATGTGGACAAGTAGGTCTTGAACTCATAAGACATAACATACTGTTGGAATATCGCACCAGACTGTTGTACTGTTGGTTTTGATCACACATGCGCATACACACACACAAACACACCTTTCAACACACACACCCCACAACCCACACAAACCCTTTTGAGAGCGCTCAGTAAAGTTCTGTGCAGCATCGTTCGCAAATGGACTCAAGTCAAAATATCCTGTGGTCTACTTGCATACACCACTATTTTGGAGATTCCAATCAAAACTGACGTTCTGATCTGTCACCAACATGCTTTCTTAAATTCTCCTAACACTAGTAATGCACAATGCATCATGCAACATATCCAATCAAATCAGTTATTTTAATCTGAGTCAAAGTTCATGTCCTGCTGTTTTCTTCCCTTGATTTTAGAACCTTGAGAACACGTTTGTGAATCTGGTCGGCAGTGGTGCCCTTAGAGAAGAAAGAGCGCGTAAATAACCGGAAACAGCTAATGTTGAACTGGTTCTTGGAAATTAATTCATTTATGTATCAAAACCAGGACGAAGCAGGTGTTAAAACTGTAAAATGTGTGTGGTAAGACCGCTACGAAGTGGAGAGGTACACGAACCGTTTGCAAATGTACACGCTGTTCACAGTTAGGCCAACCTATCCTAACCTCTGACTTATCTTACCAGTACGGTGACAGCCCTTCACTGGTGACCATACTCATTTGCAGTGCTCAGTCAAGGGACTGTGGGTTATAGCTCACCATGCTGATTCATCGACATAACTGGTGTTGACCAAGGTTATTGTCTTGAAAGAAGAAATGCTCTTTTCAAAAATTTAAAACATGCATTTAATTCAGTGCCACCTATCACACACAACCTCCCTCCTCCCCCCCCCCAACCCCCTCACCCCCCTCACGCCCCCTCAAAAGAAAGGTAGCTCCTCTCTGAGGCATAGAACAGTTAGAACATGTCAACCTTTTTTTTTCCTTTTATTTAAAAAAAAAAAAAAAAAAGATTAACCCCTTGACTGCTCATCAGAGAAGGGTTGTCACCAGAGCACTGAAGTCAGACAGAGCTTACCACTTACAGGTCGGGATGTCAGTCACTATTCGATCTGTATTTGAACCTCTTCCTCTTTGGACTGCAGCTTGTGGCCTGGCTGCCTTTCACTTTCAAACTCATGCCACACTGGCATCAAGGTTCAGCAATCAAGGGGTTAAATCTTACCTGAATTTCGATGGATAAAATGCAAAACATCAGCATTGTGATGTAGCACGATAACTCATAGATCAGAAAAAAAAGAAAAAAAAAAAAAAACCCACAAAACTGTCAGCTTTATGATGTAATATGACAAACTGTGCATTATGAAGGGGGAAAAAAAACCCATCAGCTTAATGATGTAACTTAACAAAATCGTGAATCATATGTGAACAAAAAATGTCAACTTTATGATGTAACATAACAAATCATGGATCATACATAAAGAAAAAAAAACTGTCAGCTTTATGATATAACACAACAAGTCATGGATCATGTGAGTGGGGAAAAAACCTGTCAGTTTTATGATGTAACAAAACAAATCGTGGGTCATACGTGAAAAAAACCTGTCAGCTTTATGATATAACAAAACAAAATGTGGATCAAGCAAGAAAAAAACTGTCAGCTTTATGATGTAACATAACAAGTCATGGATCATGCGTAAAGAAAAAAAAACACATCAGCCTTGTGAATGGATCATGTTGGGGAAGGGGGGGGGGGGGTGAACCTGTCAGCTTTATAATGTGACATAACAACTCATGGATCATGCACACATACAAAAAAAAAACAAAAACAAAAAAAAACTGTCAGCGTTATGATGTAACATGACAAATCATGGAACACACACACACACACACACACACACACACACACACACACAAAATGTCAGCAGAAGCCAGCCAGCACAATGGTAAAAAGGAACTGAGCTTAGCTTGGCTCCAGAAGAAAACTGGCTGGGAATGCAGTGCCAACATTGTTATCTCTCACACACACACACACACACACACACACACACACACACACACACATGTGCCAGAAGAGACAAGCTGGGGCGCTGCAGCCTGGTGAATACAATACATTACATTATCTTATGGCAATGCCTGCCTGCCTGCAATACTCACTGACACACAGACACACACACACACATTTGGTTGTGGGTACACAGATAAGTTCTACCTGACCTAACTGGGGCATCATCGAACCCTCCCACCACCACCACCCCCCACCCACGCCCCTGGCCCCCCTCAATAAATGAACACTTCACCACCACTACCCCCTCCCCCCCCTCGCCCCCCCATCCCCTACTCTCCTGATAGTCGCAGCCATAGCCTTCTTACATCCTCTTGATGTAAAGGATAGCTGTTGGCAGATCTCTCTGAAGTCTAAGCATTTAATGTGACACTTGAGTGAACCAAACAGACACCTCTTTATGCATCCATAGATTAATATGAATCTTGATATGCACAATACAGATGGATGGATGGATGGATGGATGGGTTGACGGACAGACAGACAGACAGATAGACAGACAGATCTGAGTACACACACACACACACACACTCACACATGCATACACACACACACACACACACACACACACACACACACACACATGCATATTGTAATATTAACTATACTCAATATCCAGCAAAGCACTACAGTAAACTACAGTCAAGGTCTTTTCACATGCTCTCCCACCATACACCCCATTTCTCCCCCCCCACCCCCAGCCCCCCAACCCTCCTCCTCACCCCTCCACCTAACACCTTCCCCCCAGGAAAAAAAAAAATGTTGCAACATTGCTAAAATTCCAACCATCTGTTACAGGGTTGTCAGTTTATGCCACACACACACAACTAGATACTAAGCCTTTGATACTGATATATCTATAGCTCTATAGTATCAGTTGACTGAACATGCAAGCTGCTTTCTCTTTAGTTTAGACGCGATGAAATATTTATCTGCCTGTCTCTCTCAGTCTCACAGATGTATCTTTTCATGAACAAACAAAGATCAAATCAGCTGCTGAGTGTGATTAATAACTGAATTATTATCATGGTCATCTCTCTCTCTCTCTCTCTCTCTCTCTCTCTCTCTCTCTCACACACACACACACACACACACACACACATGTCAGTTCATCCACAAGGTCTCTAGACTATGTGTCACATAAACAAGTATGCAAGACACAGAGAGAAAAAGAGAGAGAGATAGAAACTCTACAGTCTATGCCTGCAGAGTATGCACTCTGTGTGTGTGAATGCAACACAAAAGTGTGAGTGCACGCATACACTGAAGTTGACAAGGTACTAAGTCACCCTCAGTTATTTTTGACACACTTGTTAAAAGTGGATGCCCAGTGAACAAGCAGAGGGAGGTTATTTTTCCACATGTCCACCAGAAGGGTTTAGCAGTCCTGGACAATCGAACAGGAGTGTGGGTAGAGTTCGAGCCCAGCTGTAACAGTGCGCTGTAAGGGCGCATGTTGTTCACAACACAACACATTCATGTAAATATGCACACTGTAGGAAAAACCTGTGCGCGCAAGTAGATCAGGGTTTCAGACACAATGTATGTTGACAAGCCTGTGCGGCAGTGACATAGCAGTCACAGACACTAGCCTCACTAGCAGGACAGACACTAGCCTCACTAGGGCAGAAGGAAATCATCTATGGTATGCGAATGATTTGTGGTGGGGTATTTGTGGACACATGCAAGCATGTGTGTGTGTTGTGAGTTTGTGTGCGTGTATGTGTGTGTGTGTGTGTGTGTGTGTGTGTGTGTGTACTTGAGTGTGTGTGTGTATGTGTGTGAGTGTGCATGCATGCATGCGTGTGTGTGTGTTGTGTGTTTGTGTGTGTGTGTGTGTGTGTGTGTGTGTGTGTGTGTGTGTGTAGGTGAGACACATAGAGACTAAGAGAAGGATGAAACATAAGAGAGTGAGTGAGACAAAGAGTTATCAGACAAGTTGTTGGATTAATCAATGTAATGTCAAGTGAGATGGTGGGACAGAGAGAGAGAGAGGAGAAGTTACTTGTAAACAGTAAAAACATGATCTGATATTGATAACATCAAAGTATAGTACAGGTGTTTCACAACACCAACTCATTCATACTTGATGATCAAACATATTTATCTCTAAATATTCTTTCTTGCTCTCTCCTTTCTCTCTCATTTGCTTATACACATCTAATCACACACACACACACACACACACACACATACACAGTGCCCCCTCAACACACACACTCATACATACAGTGCCCCCCTCCCCATCCCCCCACCATCCCTGCCCCCCCTGTACCCCCCCCCCCACCCCCAGACAGGAATTTAATCAATCCTCTGCACACAGAACCTGGTTTCTCAGCCCAACAAGCCCACACTCTTTCAAACCAACAAACCAAACAAACAACTACAACAACCAAAGACAAATGCTTTTGGAACTTAAACAGAGTTCATGTTGTTTAGATAAATAATAATAATATATATATATATAGCACTTCCATGGCTTTCTCTAGCACACTCCTTGACTGTTTACCAGTGTTAGGGATTGAGTAAGTCCACTCCTTGACTCTTGAACTGTGTTCAAATGATCATGATGACAACAGAGCAGCACAAGTCATCATCATGTGTGAAGTGCAGTCACTACTCTTCGCATGCTTGCCAATGGATGTAATTAATTGTGCTGTTATGCAGTTCATTGTGCAGTCCATGTTGTTTACGTAATGTATATATATATTACAGCACTTCTCTCATTCCCTGGCTTTCTCTTGTACACTTCTTGACTGTTACTAGTGTTAGGGTTTGAGTAAGTACACTCCTTGACGGCTTGAGTGTTGAAATGTGGTGAAATGATCATGATAACAACAGAGTGGCAGTGCAGCCACTGCTCTTCATGTGCTGCTAAACAATGGATATAATTCATTATGCTGAACCAACGTAATTCTCTGTCCCCAAAAGGATGGAGAAAACTTGGGTGACTGACATCCTGATTTACTTGTCTGAAGCACAACGGTCACAACTCTTTGCGTGCTAATCAACGGGTGTAATTCATTACGTCAAACAAATGTAATCCTACCCCAAAAGGAAGAAGAAACTTTGGTGACTGACAATGACGTCCTGATATTAAATACTTGGAATGACAAACATGATCATTGTGTTATCAACTTTAAACATTTACTCTGAAAATTCATCGTTTCATTCTAATTTCTGGCCTTCTTTCGGGTCTTTCATTCTATCTTAATTTATTTCTTTGTGAATCTGGTTTACTTAATTCATTTTTTAATACATCATCAAGTCAGTTCTTTTTCTTGCTGCATTTGATACACTCTCATTGACAGTCTCAAGGCCTGACCAGCATTTTGGGTCTGTGCACTGGTCAGGCATATGCTCCTTCCCTTCCAACCCCCACCTCCTTTTTCGTTTTTAAGTAAAAAAATAAAAATAAAATAACAAACTTTTTTTTTTTTTAAAGATCTATGAGATGCAGCATATCACTATATCAGTCACTGAGTCAGTCTGCACAATTCAATGCCTCCTCGAAACTGAAAGTAAAACTGAAAATCATCAGTATCAGAACTGATGTCGGTGAAAGGTGTGCATGTGTGCAGCGTGATGAAGCAAAACTGAACGTAAAACTGAATCTCATCAGTTTGGAGTCAGTGATGTCATTGACAGCTCTGTGTGTGTGTGTGTGTGTGTGTGTGTGTGTGTGTGTGTGTCTGTGTCTGTGTCTGTGTGTGTGTATGTGTGTTCAGTACAACGATGCCCTTTTTTAAAATGCAATGTTTGTCAGTTGATAACTGTAACAATATCCACTGATCAAATTCATAACTAAAGAAATGTGTCACTTAACAACTTCAACTTATGTACTGAAGTACAGCTCTGTCTGTGTGTGTGTGTGTGTGTGTGCAGTACAATGATGCCCTTTTTTAAAGTGCAATGTTAGTCAGCTGATAACTGTAACAATATCCACTGATCAAATTCAAAACTAAAAAAATGTGTAACTTAACAACTTCAACTTATGTACTTAAGTTGCACACTGTCACTTACAGTTACAGTCCTTTCTTTTTCATAGCATTCATCGTTTAATGTATAAACCATGACTCCTAAACGTTATACATGTCATCAATTGTGAGCAGGCAACTGAATTAAAAGCGACTGTGGACTTAGTTCACTCACACATAGAACATACAGGCTGTCCAACCCAAGACTTTCTTGTACAAGCTTTGTTGAAGAAGGGATGAGAAATCATTGAATTGCTTTTTATTTTTATTTAAGTTCAAACTTTTGATTCTGAGTCTCAGGAAACTTTCTCCAAAGACGTACCCAGAATCTGAGATCCTATTGATCTGTCCCAACAAATGTCACAAATTCTCCTATCAGTATCAACACACTCTATGTAAAGGCATCCCTATCAGTTAATCAATCAACTAAACGAGCTCTACTTAAATATAACAGAAATATAAAAGAGAATTTTTCAACTTGTGTTCACTAAAACATAGCCGGTGCGCAATATGTAAATATTCCCTTCCTTCACTCTACTGCTAAAATTATGTTATACAAACCATCATCACATTCCAGCTCTATCTTCCCAGTCAACCTTCACCCCTTCTCATTTCCTCTGTCAATACAGGGGTGCTGAACCATGATCCATCTTCTGTTCTCTCCCTCCTGTCCTATTTCAGCACCTGTCTTACCATCATTCTGCTCTAACATTTCTCTGAATGTGTGTGTGTGTGTGTGTGTGTGTGTGTGTGTGTGTGTGTGTTGTGCATGTGTGTGTGTGTGGGGGGGGGGGGCTGTGTGTGTGTGTGCATGCGCACGCTCATGCATGGGTTTTAGCGGAAAGGGAGACAGTGGCAGTGTCTTACTGTATCATGTAAGCATGAGGTTTATATAACTGTAAGTGTGTGATGTGTTGTGTGCATGACTGAGCTCATACATGTATGAACCTTATGTGTCAGTTCACTCTGTGTGCGTGTGTGTGTGTGTGCACATGCATGCATACATTTGCGTATATGTTTGCATGTGCGAGATAAAAACTTATGGGCTGTTATTTGGCTTAAACTGTATCTAATCTGATTCACTCTGCACAATTTGTGTGCTGATGATTTTCATTTTTGCAGGTAAGTACACTGATTCTCTTCAATTCAACACTTCAAAGCACTTAACCTCCCCCACTCTCTCTCCCCCTCTGGTCTAGATCTCTTTCCTGGAATGCACAGCAGACACACTTGTCTATTTTCAACCAACTATAATCACCATAATATAAACCAAACCAGAAAGAAATAGAGCCTATCTGCAGACTAACATAGATAACCAACACACAGACACACAAGTGTACACACACATTTATTTATAAACACAAACACCCAGACACAGACACTGACTCACATACAAACAGAGAAGGATACACACACACAAACACATAGACACACACACATACACCACAATAACACCCAGAGATCATGATAATAATGACATACATGCCACTTTACAAAAGACATGAAAAAACAATTCAAGAATAATTTTACACACACACACACACACACACACACACACATACAAGTTTTACAACACATCTATCACTCAATGTGAAAAGATGTGTTTTTTTAAAAAAGGAAAAAAAAAAACAATATTGTTCATATATATTATCACAACAAGAAACAAAAAAACACAACAGGATCACAGACCTGCCATGGAGCTGACCATGGGATAGGACAGCAGAGGCGTCACCAGCAGACATACCAGGTACATAAACGACAACGCATTGTAACGCACCACAGCGGCTGAAACAAAGATTACATGGACATACTATCCCTGGAGCAGTTAATTTTGTCAATCTGTTGCTGTTGTCATTGTTGTTGTCAAAGTGTTGTTGCTGTTTTCTAATATTGTAATAATAGGAGGCAAGGTTTGTCTGCACATACTGTCATAGTAACTGAGAGTAACACACACACACACACACACACAAACGTACACACACAAGTGCAGCATTGCTCCAATTCACACATGCATACACACATGTACATACAGAGCTGGAAAAACAAATGCCAGTAACTGTACACACACACACACACACACGCAAGCATGTGTGCACACATGCACACACATGAACACTTTGACGAGCAACTGCCAATCACCACACACATACACACAGATGCCAGGTCCATTGTACACACACACACATACACAAACACATGCACCCACACACACAAAATACACTATGTACATACATACACATATACTAAACTTGGTTTAGACTGTTTGTGTGAGTTTTCCCAGTAATCCCACACTGATGTCATCGTAATACTTTTGTATCCATATAATTTCTTCCCCTCCACGTATCTGTGTGACTTGTGGACACTACTCATTCCGTCTTGTGGTAGTTTTGGGGGTGTTTTTGTTTTCATTGTTTTGGGGGGTGGGGCGTGTGTGTTTTTGTTTCATTGGTTGGTTTTTACTGTTGATATATCTGATATTCTCATCCATGAGACGGTCACAACTGTCTTTGTGACAAATCCCAATTTGATTAAGTGACTGCAAGTCTAAAACTAATGCGAACCCTTAGTATTTTCCATTCCGTCTGTTTGCTATTGAGTTCATTTCTTTGTTGCTGTTTTTCATTTTCTTGTTTTTTGTTGTTGTTTTTTTGTTTTGTTTTTTAATCTCCTGCAAAACTACTCACCTGCCAGAAGTGTCAGCGGCAGCAACACTCTGAAGAGGCAGAAGCAGACGACGGACGTTACCTTTGCTGCCATCTTCGCACTCCAAGAAAATCTGTTGAGTCTAAATTATCTATAAAAAGAAAAAAATGCAGTCCTTCCAATCAAAAGCACAAGTCGAATCAACTCACACTCACAGTTAAGTCATGACTGCACAACAGTTAGGTCCAGCCCCAAACAAGCTCTACAACACTAGACGGGGCCTGCAACAACTTTCTTTTTCTTCTCCATTTTTCCTTTGCACCACAGTCATTGCACGCGATATCCCCCCGCCCAGTTCAAAATCCTTCTTGATTTTCTCTTCAGCGGGGTGAGTGCAACAGACGGCCGATCGATTTCTTTCACAGCAGTCAAACAAAACTGTCGACAACATCAACAACGGCACTCTCACATGACCCGTTTCCAAATTTAGAGCACAACAAACCGGCACCACCTTTTCTCATCAAACAAAACTAAATGCCGGAAACTGGACCATGCAAACTGACGTAAAGAATCCAATCACGTCGATGCAAGGAGGGAAAGTTTTCAAACGGTAGCCGCTATCGCCGCTGGCACTCGCGCGGCAGACAAAGCAACAGACTCGGCCCCGGAAAACCTGCCAGCAGCTGCAACATAACGTCTTGTAGGCTAGTCCTGCGGTTGTGGTGGCCGTGGCAGAGCCCGAAACTTTGAACGCGTGTCAACCATACAACTTGGCCGCAGCTCTGGAAATCACCGTGTGCGATGAATACCACGATTAGACGAAGAGTTAATTTGCCAATGATGCTGGCCGTCTCCATTTACCTAATCATTGTAATAGGGCTCGCTTATTCATAACACACACACACACACACACACACACACACACACACACACATTTTCTTCATATGCACTCATTATATTCACACTGTATTGACAACATCTCAGTCCAGTGTGGTACTTGGTCAGCCGGCTGCCTATCAGTTGCTGTCGGATATCCTACAACAGTGTAGACACTGCTGCCGTTTTTGTTATTTTGAGCACTGTTCAGTTCAGTGAAAATTGTCTCTACCCCTTTGTGCTGTTCTTTGACGTTTTGTTTACGCAATCGTTGTTCAACATTCCTAAAAAAATTTTATCAACATTATTAGTACTTGTAGTGCACAGTTAAATTTATTTCTCATTTTTCTATTTGCTTGTCGTTTAGCTTTGTTTGAAGTGAAAATTGTCTTGCTTATCATGACTAATATACGTAATCGATGGCCATTGGAATATGGCTTGAGGGTTGGGTATCTAAATGTAAACCATGTGATAAACAAATTGAGTGATGTATCCGGGCCATATTCTATATAATTCTGGAAAAAGCTTTCACATATTTGGTTTCGCGAAGTCTACGTCCCCTGAACACACATCTGACTCAGAACTTGCAAAGCAAAATTACCACTTTATTCAGTCGCATCATTCTTGGTGACTTTAACGCGAGAGTTGGCTGTGACAGCACCTCCTGGAAAGGCGTGATTGGGAAGCATGGGGTGGGCAACTGTAACAGCAATGGTCAACTACTTCTCCAGACATGTGCCGAGCACGACCTTCTTATCACAAACACCGTCTTCTGCCTCCCTACCCGTAACAGGACGTCATGGATGCATCCTCGCTCTGGGCATTGGCATCTCATTGACTTTGTCATCGTCAGGAAGAGGGACAGGCAGGACGTACGAGTCACGAGGGCCATGTGCGGCGCCGAGTGCTGGACCGGCAGACCACCGCCTTATCGTCTCCAAACTCAACCTCCGCATCCAGCCCAAGAGACGGCCTCAGGGCATGAAAGCACCCAAACGCCTGAATGTCAGCAAGCTGGAGCTAGGCAACATCAAACAGAGCTTTGCTGACACCCTGGAGGAACGCCTTGAGTCCACCGTGCTGGACAACCAGAATGTTGGGGCAGCATGGGGCGCACTGCATGAGACGGTGTACAACACTGCCATGGAGTGCCTGGGGCCTTCTGCCAGGAAGCACAAAGACTGGTTTGATGAGAACTGCACTGAGATCAAGCAGCTGCTGGAAGACAAACGCCAAGCCTACAGAGCCCACATTGAAGATCCCAAGTCACAGTTGAAGAAAGACATACTGAAGAGCGCACGCAGCACCATCCAGCTGAAGCTGCGGCAGATGCAGGATTCCTGGTGAGCAACAAAGCTGATGAGATCCAGGGCTTTGCAGACAGGAACGACATGAAGAACTTCTATAACGGCCTGAAAGAAGTCTACGGTCCCACCACCTCCGGTTCTGCTCCACTCCTCAGTGCTGATGGTTCTACCCTAATCACTGACAAGGACGGGATCCTTGAGAGATGGGCTGAACACTTTGACAGCGTACTGAACCGCCCTTCCACCATCAATGATGAAGCCATCGACCGACTCCCCCAGGTGCCAGTCAGTGAGTCGTTGGATGCCATTCCAACTTTTGAGGAGACCCAGAAAGCTATCCGTCTGCTATCCAATGGCAAAGCCCCTGGCTCAGACTCCATTCCAGCTGAGGTCTACAAAGAAGGTGGTATGGCGCTGACTGAGAAGCTTCATCAGCTGTTCCAGCTCATCTGACAGCATGAGGCAGTTCCACAAGACTTCAAAGACGCTTCCATCATACACCTGTACAAGCGCAAAGGAAATCGTCAGGCCTGTGACAACCATCGTGGAATATCCCTGCTGTCCGTCGCAGGCAAGACTCTGGCCAGAGTGCTACTCAACCGTCTCATAGCGCACCTTGAGCAAGGTCTCCTACCAGAGAGCCAATGTGGCTTCCGGAAAGAACGCGGGACTATCGACATGGTGTTTGCTGTCAGGAACAGAACGCTGACCCTTACTCCACCTATGTCGATCTGACCAAGGCCTTCGATACTGTTAGCAGAGATAGCCTTTGGAGAATCATGGCGAAGTACGGATGTCCCAGAAAGTTCATCACCATCATACGGCAACAACAGGATGGGATGCCGGCCTGAGTCCAAGACAACAGAGAGACTTCAGAACAATTCCCTGTCTCCAACGGAGTCAAGCAAGGGTGTGTTCTTGCCCCCACCCTGCTCAGTCTCATGTTTTCAGCCATGCTAACTGATGCCTTCAGAGACGCTGACGTAGGCATTGGCATCAGGTACCGCACAGATGGCTCACTCTTCAACCTCAGGAGGCTTCAAGCAAAAACCAAGGTGAGGACAGACACCATCAACGACTTCCTGTTTGCTGATGACTGCGCTCTCAACGCTGCCTCCGAAGCTGACATGCAACACAGCGTCGACAAGTTCTCTGCTGCCTGTGACAACTTTGGCCTCACAATCAGCACAAAGAAGACTGAGGTGATGCACCAACCAGCTCCAGGAAAGCCATACGTTGAACCAAACATCTTCATCAACGGGCAACGACTGAACGCGGTGGACAAGTTCACATACATGGGCAGTCGGTACACTCTTTCGCACAGTTGTCATCGGCGACGAGGTGAATGCCAGACTTGCCAAAGCCAGCGCTGCCTTCGGCAGACTCCATAAGAACGTTTGGAACAGGAGAGGCATCACCCTGGAGACGAAGCTCAAAGTATACAAGGCCATAGTTCTCACCACACTGCTCTATGGATGTGAATCATGGACGGTCTACAAACGCCACGCCAAAAAGCTGAACCATTTCCACACCACCAGCCTCAGAAAACTTCTCGGCATAAAGTGGCAAGAGAAGATCCCTGACACAGAGGTGCTCACTCGTGCAAACTTGCCCAGCATCTACACCATCTTGATGCAGGCCCAGCTGCGCTGGGCAGGCCATGTAGTTCGCATGCCAGACCACCGGCTCCCCAAGAAACTGCTGTACGGCGAACTCCAACATGGCAAGCGCTCCCATGGAGGCCAAAAGAAGCGCTTCAAAGACACTCTGAAAGCTTCTCTGAGGGCCTTCAACGTCAGCCACAACACATGGGAGCTGAATGCAATGGACAGACCAAAGTGGCGTTCAACTGTCCACAAAGGCGCCAAATCCTGTGAGGCCAACAGAATTGCTGCAGCAGAGCAACGCAGACAGGCCAGGAAAAGCAGTGCCAGCAAGTCCCCGACAGCCACCACCATCCCCTGTCCACACTGCGTCAAAACCTTCCGGGCGCGGATTGGCCTGACCAGTCATCTGCGCACCCACAGAGCCCAACCCACCCACCCCCAGGATGACTAGATGGTCCTCGTCGATCCCGACGGACGAACCACATATGATGTGTGCGTGCACATAAAGCAATAAAGTGCATGGTGATAATTTTTTATATGATCATTCCACTCCTGTTCTATCCCAAGCGCCGAGCCCTCAACCCCTCTTCCCGACCGATCAGTCCTATCTCAGCACTTATTACATTTTTCTATTCATTTTTACCCTTCAAACGATGATTATCTCTAGTGTTATTTGCCTATATGGCCTTTTTATGTATTTTTTGTTTGGCTTTGAAGTATTGATTTTTTTTCTTTTATACGATTTTTTGTAATCTGGGATAAATTAAGCGGGAGGGCTGGCGTCCTCAGCATGGCCTAGTCTTATTTGCCATAAGGAGCGAAATGGTTGTGATACTTTGTCAGGAACTGTGTTTTCTGGGTTTGTCTTAGTGGGTTTTTTTGTTGTTGTTGTTGTTGTTTGTTTGTTTGTTTTGTTTCGTTTTTTTGTTTGTTTTTTTGGTTTTTTGTGTAGATGTGACTGTTTTGTGTTGACGCGGTCAAGTTGAGCATTTGTATGGTTTGACAGTTCTGATACGGCCCTGTGCGGTCGGCTAGACTATAAGCAACATGAATAAGAATAGTGACAGTTGTTTGTTTTGTTTGTTTCGGGGTTGTTGCTTTTTTTCTTTTCTTTTTTTGTTGTTTTTTTGTTTGTTTGTTTGTTTGTTTGTTTGTTTTTGTTTGTTTGTTGTTGTTGTTCATCTGACATGACCAAGATCTCAGAGATCGTGTCACGCTTTCATTTTTGTCCAACAAAACATGCTGTTCCATCGTAATGATAGAAGATGGCCCGACCATGCTGATGCCATTGCTTTACCCCGGTATCACGTACAGTCTGGATCCCCCCCCCCCCCCCCCTTTTTTTTTTTTTTTTTTTTTTTTTTCTTTTCTTTTTTTTTATCACGGTGTGGAACGGAGGAAGAATATGGCGGAGAGTTGACTTTAAGCCCCTATTGGCTTACGAGGTCAAGTTGACGTTCAAGGCTGGGCTCTTGGGCAGACGGGTGGTGGATGTGAACATAAAATTATCAGTAGCCTGCTTGGTGCGGGTGGATGCCGGGTTTGCGTGCTGCGGGGTGTCACAGACGACGGATGTACAGGTGCCAGTAATAAGACGCATCGGCTGAGGACTGTGACTCCTGACGACACACTGAGACTGTGTGCGTTAAGTGGGTACATGATGCCGGGAAACGGGTGGAAGAGTAAAATCTGATATTATACGTCGTGCAGCAGGGGGCAGTAAAAATGTTTAAAAAAAATTAAATTAAGAAAGAAGATAATAATAGTAATAATGATAAATGATGAATAAATAAATACTGAAGAGGAGGGAGAAGACGGAGGAGAGAAGCCAGACAAACAGATTGAGCAGCATTTTTTCCCTCACCCCAGCCTCAGTCTCTGCTGCGGTTTAACTCTCTCCATAAGAACGGCGAAAGAGACGACGTTACCAGCGTTTCACGCCAATTACCATCATCAAAATATTGCAAGCGGAAGGCTCTTATACTGAAGAGGTGAATGTTGACAAAGAATACCACAATTCTGACGACGGAAGCTAAAGGTTGGGTCATTCAGACACCCACTGGACATCTGAAGGGTCTGTGTAGAGTAGAAGAGAGGACTGGCCGTACTGAGTGAGTTAATCGTGACTTGCCACTGACATGGGAAGAGGTGGCCAAGTAGTAACTCAATGAATGCGCCCTACCACTGAGGAAGCGAGTCAGTGTCCACCAGGGGTTCTGTTCCTACATAATTGTATACCGACCGACACAGAGGATTCTTACTCGCCCCCTCCACTGGACCGAGTCCGGCAGGAGTGGTCTGGACGCCGGTCAGTACTGTCACTTGTCATTTGGATGAGACCGACAATCAACCGAGGTCCCCCCGTGTGCAGTATGCCCGTCAGTAATAGAACTCGTGGCAACAAAAGGGTTGTCTCTGGCAAAAGTACGTCGGCAGAAAATTCGTTTTGATAGTGAAACATATATCAGTGCAGACAGAAGAAATTGAAAAAAAAAAAAAATAAAAAAAAAGTGGCACTTCAGTGGCCTATGCGCTCTCTTCGAGGAGCCTGAGCACAGCCCGAATTTCACACAAAAAGTATGTTGTTACAAAAAGTAAATCTGATATAATACAGATACGAGTAAAAAAAAAAAATAAAAAAAAAAATTACAAAGTCCATTGAGGCTTCTGGTCCACTGACATATCAACTTGAAGTATCTTTCTGACCTCATTCACCTTCACCCTCACGCCAGCTCCTCTCTTCTTCTGACACCTGCGTGCTTAGGATCCCCCCTGCTCGAACCTTCTTCTTCTGCGTTCACTCGTATACACACGAGTGGGCTTTTACGTGTATGACCGTTTTTACCCCGCCATGTAGGCAGCCATACTCCGTTTTCGGGGGTGTGCATGCTGTGTATGTTCTCAGTGTTTCCATAACCCACCAAACGCTGACATGGATTACAGGATCTTTAACGTGCGTATTGGATCTTCTGCTTGCATATACACACGAAGGGGGTTCAGGCACTAGCAGGTATGCACATATGTTGACCTGGGAGATAGTAAAAATCTCCACCCTTTACCCACCAGGTGCCGTCACCGTGATTCGAACCTGGGACCCTCAGATTGACAGTCCAACGCTTTAACCACTCGGCTATTGCGCCCGTCCCTGCTCGAACCAAAACGTATGGCCAATGCAGTTTTTCACACACAGCCCCCATTCTTTGGAATCAACTTCCTCAGCCTCTCCGTCACTCATCTTCGATGCAATCTTTCAAATCCAGTCTGAAGACCCACCTTTTCCCTTCTTGAATAATTCTCAACAGCTCATCCCTTTCCAGAACCAGTGAACTGAAATGTCTGTTACTGAGTGAGTGAGTTTTGATAGTTTCAGAATTTGTTGGTTGTATTTTTGATTGTGTGCTATTTATGATTGTCTGCTGTGGCGTGCGTGTGTGTGCGTGCGCGTGTGCTTGTGGGTCAGTATTATGGTGGGTGTGTTTGTGTGTGTCAGTGTGTGTGTGTGTGTGTGTGTGTGTGTGTGTGTGGAGGTGGGTGAATAGTTTTTAATAATGTTTGGGGCATCTTGTGTTCTATTTTTCCTTTTTGATATTTATGTATATGTTATATTTGTTAACGCCTAGTGTTTATTTTCAAGATTAGGCGTAAATGCTCATAATAATAATGGTGATGATACAATGCAATACGCCGATACGATGTAATACAATACAAAGCGCAAAGGGACTATAGTCTGTCCCGTATCGCTAAAGCAATACGATTTACTGTGTTATGGCTGATTCTCAATTGTATCGGTTTCATTATTTGTATTTGTATTTGTATTCCTTTTTATCACAACAAATTAATGTGTTGACTAATGCGCTCATAACTCAGTAACTATTTTTTCTTTGACTTAGCACTCAGTGAAAGAGGGTATGTCATGATGTATTACAAAGTGTGTACAGTATATATATATTTGCTTGTATTATTGTTTGAAAGTAATTTACTGTGATATTTCTTTATTGTTAAATAGTAACGCAGACGGAGCCTAGTGTCTGTCGAAAAAAAACGTCATGAAATGTCGTTCGTTTGACGTAGACTTTGGCCGGTGTGTTGACCTGCAACTGTAGATCGAGTTGGAGACGTGAAGAAAGAAGCATGCGATACAAGCATTGCTACTTCTAAAGGCGGAATATATATATATATTCACACATACACACACACACACACACACACACACACACACACAGAGGAAATATAACGTACGCTGGTTAATAGTAGCTACATTACTTTCTATTCAGAGGACAGTGTTCCGTGGATTTTTTTTCCTTTCTTTTTTTCTTTCTTTTTTTTTTATGTCAGTGACATTCATCAGTGACGCTGTTGTATTTTTGTAAAATAATATATGTTCTTTGGAGGAGAATGTTCTCTCTCTCTCTCTCTCTCTCTCTCTCTCTCTCTCTGTGTGTGTGTGTGTGTGTGTGTGTGTGTGTGTGTGTGTGTGTAAATAAATAATGGATTACGTAGTATTTGAATATGTTTTATGCTTTGTGTGGTCAATCTTTTTTTTTGCCTTTCTGTAAGTAATGTCATGAGTGCATATGTGCATAATGTTTATTCAGTTGTAAAGCGCTTTGAATTTCTTCTTAGGGACGGAAGCGCTCAACGGGTTTACCTATCCGTTATTATTATTATTATCATCATGATTATTATCATCTGTGCATCTAGAGACTATACATAAGAAAAAAAAGGATGCCTTTGACACCAAAATGCCTACTACAAGATCCTTGGCATCAAACAGCTTTTTATTTCAAATTTAACTCTCTCCATACGAACGGCGAAAGAGACGACGTTAACAGCGTTTCACCCCAATTACCACCATCAAAATATTGCAAGCGGAAGGCTCTTGTACTGAAGAGGTGAATGTTGACAAAGAATACCACAATTCTGACGACGGAAGCTAAAGGTTGGGTCATTGAGACACCCACTGGACATCCGAGGGGTCCGTGTAGAGGAGAAGAGAGGACTGACCGTACTGAGTGAGTTAAAGGTAATTGAGAGGTCCCATCCGGGCTTCTCCTGTTAGCCATCATCTGCAAACGGCGTATCCGCTAGCTTGGACACGAATTGAGGCTTCCCGCAACAAGCATTGCACACCGAAGCGTGAATTGGTCACCTGCAGGTCGGACTGCGAAAGAGGGAAGACCCAAGATGAATTGAACACCAAATATGCTTCTGGTGTTACATGCTCCTGAAAGGAAATTATCAATCAATATCATTTTGTTAGATTGTCCGATATCAACAAGGCTTTATAATGTTGCAGCTTTTATTTTTCAGACAGAAGTTTGTAGATTGTTGTGAATTACTTCTTCCGGAAAATTATAATATACATATATACTCGGATGCATGGGATGGAGAGAAAGATTTGACATTGCCTGTAGTTCAGCTGACCAAACAAGGTCGTGCCATATCACTGACGACCCGACTAAATAAAAAAAATAACAACAACACCAAACAAACACACAAAAAACCAGCGTTAAATCAAAAATATGTAACATCTGAAGAAGAACAAAAAACCGGCAAAAAACAGCACATGAGATGATATCATCTTAACCAGGCGTTAACACAAAAATATGTCACACACGAAGAAAAAAAAACTGCACTAAAACACAGTACTTGACATATCACCCACCGTCTTAGCCATTAATTTTAGCTCCTTCCGCTGTATTTATCATCCCCAGCTTAAACACTGAAACACGCACAACGCATAATTTATCATCCCCAGATTAATCACACACACACACACACACACAACGAACAAAAAACATAAAAGGATAAAGACTACTGAAAGAAAAATTCTCTGAGTTCAGACAGGGAGAATGTGAGTTGTCGTCAAGTTCAGCATCATGACATAAACGACGATTAGACGTCAGATTAAAACCACCGAACTGAATCATTGAATTGCGTCCAGCTGAAAGGCCGATTTTCTATTTGGCAGCTTTTTGATGCCGGGCTTTGTAGCTGGTTTCAGCTTTTAGATACCACATCAATCAATGAAACAGCACTTGCTGGGGTTTTCCTTTTTTTTCTTTTCTTTTTTTCTTTTTTGCTGTTTTTGTTCTGCCATAGAGGGAATCTGACAGCCATTATCGGAAGTGGATGCATGCATGCGTGTTTATGTTTCCATTGTATCCCCGCCTCGCTGCAGGATCACAGGGTCAATGATATGCCCGTTTGATTTTGTGCATGCCGCTGTTGCGGTGTTGGACTGATCCACTCCGATGCTTGTGTTGAGATCATGGGCATCTCATGGGAGGATAGAATTCCAGCACAGAACTCCGTGCTTCTCATAGATGACTGGTGTTGTAGATTGATGCAGGTTCTTCTATATAGCGTCTATCCCCGGTCACAGACCAAGTTCTACGCGCTTTACAAACACGAAGTCATTTTCACAACAATCTGCTTGCCTGGGTAGTTTATTATTATCATTAGACTGTTTATATTTTACTCCCCGCCATATAGGCAGCCATACTCGGTTTACGGGGATGGGTGGGGTGGGGTATGCTGGGTTTGTTCTTGCTTCCCTAACCCACCGAACGTTGACATGGATTACTGTTCTTACATAGCGACCATTCTTGGTCAGGGACTCGGCTCAAAGTGATTTACAAACACAGAATCATTTGCACAACAGGCTGCCTGCCCGGGAAGAACTGGCCGACTGAGAGCAGTGCCTTTGGGCGCTTGTCATTAGTTTCAGTTTCCTAAGCCATTCAGTCAGGTTCCAGTCAGGCACACACACACACACACACACACACACACACACACACACACACACACACACACACACACACACACACACACACACACACACACACACACACGTAACCTTTTACGTGTTAACTATTAAATTTATTTATATTTTACCCCACCATTTGGGCAGCCATACTCAGTTTTCGAGGTTGGGTGCCAGTGGGAGATGTATGCTGGGTATGTTCTTGTTTTCAAAACCCACCCTGACATGGATTACAGGATCTTAAAGTGCATATTTGATATTCAGCATGCATATACACACGAAGGGGGTTCAGGCACTATCGGGTCTACACATAACATAATTATGTTGACCTGAAAATACCCTTAACCCTCAAGGTGCGCCGAATCCTTTCCCAAACTCGGGAAACTCGGGCGAGAAACCAGAACCCCAATCATTCGGCCACCTCATAATTGAATACCAGCTTTGGTGGGTTAGACACGTAGTACGATATTAATCCACTATGCAGGCGCCAGGATTCAAACTGCGATCATCTCACAGGCTTATAAAAGTCAAACGCACTAACCCTTCAGCTATCGTATCCGTCATGTCTATGCAATTTTCCGTTTGATTGCTGTCAGTCAAGCACTGTGGTTTTGAAAGCAATGAGTGTTTTAAAAACAAGGTTTATTGACCTCGTGACCTTGAATAAAGTTGAAAGCAGTCAAAGCAATTCAGCCAGTGTTATACGTTATGATATTCCACACCCATCAGCACAGACCATGTCAAACTGCTTCGAAAGTTTGCAAGAAACTGTTGTCCTTGTGCTCCCGGGACCAGTATATTGTATGCAGACGTCAAAACTGGTCTTGATGCACGTGAAGCTCTGCTTGTCCCTGTGATAAGACTAAATATTCCGACAAATATGATCCCTTCTGTATCCCTGACCTTAATTCAGGAACTGAGGCCACTCAAAAGCCCTGTGATTACTGCGTCAGCCAGGCAGTTTCAAAATAACAAGCGCAAAACAATAAGAGAGAGAGAGAGACTGAGGGGGTGGGGTGGGGTTCCGGGCTTTAATCTTATGACCTTGAAATATCGAGGGTTGAAACAATCCAGTCTTTTCCACTGAGCAGACTGTGAACACGTACCTGATGCTTTATAACTAAAATATGACATAAAAAAATGCACACAACTTCACACAGCAAGCTCAGTGATGCTACTTAATTGGCACTTCCCATTTTCTCCCATGATTGTTCAGTATACATCCACTGCGGACTATGTACTGTAATAATATAATAATCATAATAATGATGATATTGATAATAATAATAATAATCACTGATAAGTTTTTGTGCTGCCCCATCAGGCACTGATCTGCACTATTTCAGTGGTATTACGCCCATGCCGCTCCTCAGTTCAGAGTCGCCCATACTTATACGACCAAGCCAGGCCAGTTCAGTTCGTCTGTCCGAGTCGCAGTCACATCGCCGGCAATGTTAGATTGCCAGGAGGACACACACCAGAGCCTCGGAAACCCTGCACTGCTGCCTAGTCACTTCGGTGGTGTCCAGTAATGCCTGTTCTGATTTAAAGTACGCAAAATAACAATGATAAAAATAATGGAGATTGACGCTCACACATCCCAGACATGGAACTCAGTCGTGGCTTTTACTGTCGGCAATGAAATGTAATTATACAGTGCATATAAACTCAGTCGTACGTAGACTGATCCAATGCGTGCATTCAGTTCAAGTAGGGCCTACCAAAACGTGAGCATAAACCGAAGAAAAAAAAAATCAGTTCTGGTATCCGGCGGCTAAACACAGCCGGGAAGACCTATATTTCAACACCGGCTGAATTTTCGGCGGGCGGATGCACACGCAGTTCACCGGTCGTGTGTTCGTTCAGTGCTTTCGGCCGGGTTGTTTTCATTTGGTTATTTCATGGCACTTTTGATACAGACTGAGTTGCCAAAGCCATGTGCATCTTGCGACTGAGGACGCCGATTCGTCTGCAAAGATGCGATCATCAGTTCACTGAGTCTGCCAGTCCTCAATCTCAGTAGAGAGACATTTTAAGTTAATTGTTCCTTTCGTTTCACTGGAAGTAGAGAGGCCTCAAGGCATGACCAGCGATATACTGGCGTAGTTTATACTCTAGATCAGTCGGCACGCTTTGACACTTCCTTGAAACTGAAACAAATTAGAGATCTTGGCCCGAGTGCCGTATGCGCATTGCGCACATAATGTAGAAGAACCCTTTGTCGGCAGGGAGTTTTTCATGGCGAGGTTCTGACGAAGAATTCGCTTAACACACATGCAGTATATATAGTAGTATATATAGTTAGTTAAGTGAACTTATATATAGTTAGGTAAATATAGATGAGGACAATTTGAGCTTAAAACAAAAATAGATAAGATTCACAGACAAATCAAAGCCATGCGCTCCCATCACCCGTTGCGACGATAATCTGCAAAGGTTCCTGGAACGTATCGTTCCAGATCTCTGAATCCAGATGCAGATTAAAAAAAAAACAACCAGACAAAAAAAGACGGTGCGAATTATCAACACGTACTCCCCCAAATGAGCCAGCCCTTTTTTCAAACAGAGAAATCTGTGTGGAAAGCAAAACTGCACATTTGGGTTGACCCTAAGGACTGTATTTTCATGTTCTTAAAAAAAAAAAAAAAAAAAAAAGAAGAAGAAAAAAGTGAACCATCCAAAGGGATACAACTCTGATACTTTGGCGATGCAAACAAAATTATAACTTCCGCAAGGTCGAGGGCGCAAATATTTTGAGGGAGGAATTTATTCGTTGGCATCGGTAAAGTTAAGATTCTAAGTGTTATTTTTGTTGTATAATTATCAAGGATGAAATTTGTAACGTCCAGGAGTTTATTGTAATAGCTGGATTGATTAACTTTTTCCGAGTAAATCGAAAAGAATATTTATTATTACGTCTGCTGCAGCTGCGGCCGGCTGTCCTGGTGCCTGACTAAGCAGTTTGGGTTTCGTTTACTTACGTTTTGTCAGGTTTTACTTCTTCTATCAATGAGTTCTTAATAATCACTGTCGTTACCATCATCGTAATTCGTTTTCATATTGCTACAATTATCAATATGAACCTCAACATCATCGATATTAAAAGTTAACTCCATGGCTGCTGACTGGATAGATCTCTTGGTTCAATGCGGTGCCAAAGATCGAAGTCAGAAACTGAGAAAGAGAAAGTTGCATGGACTTGAAGTGCAGAAAGAATAACTCATGTTCTTTTCAAATCATGTAATCAGTTAAAATGAACAAATCCTCATTAAAAGTTTGACAAAGAGTGGTGCTTATCAACCTGCCATGATGTATACATGTGTCATCACATCATGATAAGTTAGTCTATTTAGTTCCAGACTGATAGCTGAATGACAAGCATTATTGTCACCAACAGTCAAAAGGGGTTTTCTCAACACTACAGATCTGCTGGTACTACTAATCTATAGCAAATATTTGTGCATAATTCAGTATATTATTCACCCAAAAGGTTAAGTTGTTGAAAAGGTGACCTATGCAGAAATGATATGCCATGGCTTTGCTCAAAATTATATATATATATATATATATGTGTGTGTGTGTGTGTGTGTGTGTGTGTGTGTAATGCATGCTTACATTGTTTTGTTCATGTAAGTACATAAGTTGTAAATTATACCCTTCATTGTTCTAGTGGCTGTGACAGAATGTATTATGAATAATTTGTTGATTTATATAGTCTCTCTCTCCTTTTGAATTGATTACATATAGACTGATGATGATAATTTCTCTGAGTGATATCAAGTTCTCCCTTACCAGTTACCTCCCTGCTTCTTATCCCACACCTCCCCACTCAGACCTCTATACACACAGTACTTCCTAAAATTCTACTACTGATACTGATATTAATAAAGTGAATATCTCCGACTCTTGTGCTAGAAGAAATCAGAGCTCTTTCAGACTAGTCATATATATACAGGCATACATAACTCTGCTTCGGAAGGATGAAAGACACAACATATTAGCTACATGTAAATAGAAAACCAAAGAAACAGACCAGAAAAGTGGGAACTATCTTGGAAAAAGGTATAATATAGGTTTTTATGTCAGACTTAAAAGAGCTGAGTGCTGAGATTTTGAAAGGGGGAAGTCATTCCACATGTAAGCTGCAGAGATAGAGAAAAGAACGTTGGAAGACTGTAGAGCTGGTTTTGTGTATTTAATCTGGGAATCTTGTGTCTGGCTCCTTTCCCATTGTGTTTAAGTCTGCTATCTTATGGCCACTGCTCAAAAAGCCCAGTCTTGATCCAGACTCTTTTTTTCTCAAAGGTCACTGAGAAAGTTGTCCGTGCTCAACTTCTTGACCATCTCAGCACCAATAACTTGAATTACCCATTTCAGTCTGCTTACTGCACTGGTTATATCACTGAGACAGGCCTTCCAAAAATAGCAAATGATTTATTATCTTAGCAATATCTCTATCAGTATCAATATCAATACTAATAATTGTGATGATATATCTAATCTACATGGATTATTTTTTCTTTCCCTCTTGCATCAAGTATTATGATACATTGACATACATGATTTACCCCCCACCCCCACCCCGTCCTCCCCTCTCCCCTTGCACTAAGTATAATATCTACATACATGATTTTTATTTATCCCTCCTTGCACCAAGTATAGTATTATGTAGTCTACAAACATTTTTAAAGAATTCTCCTTTGCATTAACTATGTCGATATATCTACGTAATAAATTTCTCGCTTGCAGTTAGTATGAGAATATCTGTCATATATTATTGTTTTTTGTCTCCCCCCCCCCCCATCCCCCCTTGCCCTAAGGATCAAAATGAATCTACATAAACAGTTTCTTTTTTCTCATACTTGTGCTAAAACGTCAACAGGCAGTCATGTTTTTTTTTTCCCTCTCACCCCCAGAATATCAAAGACGTGAAGAAAAAAAAGAGCAAGAACAGCAACCATGACGAGACAACTGAGCACGTCGGTGTCTGATCTGGTACTGGCACTGTCGGTGGTGTACTTTGTGTACTGTGTCTTCTGGGACAACGTGTTTGCTGCTCTCGGCCTCCTCATCCAGGGTGTGGCGGCGGGGCTGGGGGTCTATCGCTTTGCCCTATCACGTCCAGACTCTAAGATCACGGTAAGAATTATGTTTGGCTCAGTAGTCATTATTTCTTTTCCTTCTTGGTATCTTTTCCTCTGTTATTCATTATTTCTTTCTGGTTTAGTTTTTTGTATTTATATAGTTTAATGTGTATTATCTTGTGTATGAATATTAAAATGAATGATTACGTTATATATGAATAAGTAAATACATATGGAATGATCCATAGCTATGTCTGTATATATCTGTATTTATCTATCTATCTCTCTCTCTGTGTCTCTAGATATATATATATATATTATTTGACGTTTACCCTGACATGTCTCTGTGTGGTTGGCTGGGTGATATAAACCAGTTGTAGAAGATTTAGAATGTTTGTGACATTGCTGATTTGTTCTGATTTTTTTTTTTTTTTGTTTTTTTTTGTTGTTTTTTTGTTACCACCCCTCTGGCCGCGGGCTCCACAGAACTACCACAAGATGATGTCGTGGACGGCCCAAGTGGTGGGCGTCCCCTTGCTGGGCGTGGGCTTTGCCAACAACTACATGCCCCTCATGGTCAACCTCAACTTCCTCTTCGTCATCGCCGCCGTCGTCGCCTCCCGCTTCGTTGACGACGGCGGTCAGCGCAAGCTGCTGACGGAGGCGGCCAGCGGTTTTGGGATGCTGACGGTCATCCTGGTGTGCCTGCGGTCCATCAACCTCTACGGTCTTTTCGGGGCTGCGGCCTACGTCGGTTCCGGGTTGGCGATCGGCTCTGAGGGGCACCTGCACGGGATCCCACGCGTGGATATCCTGCACTACGTGTTGGCAGTGGGCAATCTCTTCTTCGTAATGGCTCTGGTGTAGTGGTAGTAGCAGTAGTGGTAGTGTGTTGTGTGTGGTTGGTTGATTGGTGCTAGTGGTGGTGTTTTTTTGTTTGTTTGGGTTTTGTTTGTCTTGTTTTGGCGTTGTTCAGTTCGAGATATGTGGCCCTGTGAGGTCCGGCTGGTTTATGTGTGTGTAACAATGTCACAACTTTTATGTCATGGTTGTCCTTGCTGTCTCTCCCTTCAAAAAATGATGATATATATATATATATATATATATATATATATACAATATATATATATATATATATATATATATATATATATATGTTTTGGGGTTATTTTGTGTGTTTTTTTAAACAGTAACAAAGTAAGTAATCTGTTGCTGAGTTTGTGTTAAAAAAGTTACTGCAAGGTTAGTGTGAAGAGTTCTGATTTTTGTTTCTTCCTGTGACTGAATTATGAATTCCATTAATAGAAATTGGTCTTTAGAAAATAATGTAATAGATTACAGTATGAAGAGATTTTCTGTCTAGTAAACAAAATGATATATAAGACACAAAACAAACACACTTGATGAAGTAATGACAGTTTATCAGAATAAAAAGGAGGAAGAATAAAACCACAATTAAAAAAACAAACACACACACACACATGCTAACTGCTGCTTTTTCCTAGATATAATTTTGCTACGAAACGGAGAAAATTAAAAAAAGGAAAAGGTGTATACATGATACACAGTGAGATATGCACACACGTACCACATGCACACACGTACCACATGCACACACGTACACAAAATCCACTCCAGTCATGGCATTTACAAAAAAACAACAACTGTGGTTGTTGTTCGTAGTTGTTATGTACTTGATGTACACCTGAGCTTTAAAAATGATCATTGCTTGAATAATTGAAGGTAAAGCTTCATTGTTATGTTGTTGTTGTTTTTACTATTGATCAGTGTGGAACACTGACATTTTTACTATATTATTTTAGACTTTTTTGACATCTTCATTTTATTAGGGCATTTTTCAGTATAGTCATTTTCATATTGTCAAAATGTGTATGATTTTTTATGGTTTGTTTGTTGAATTAGCATGATCAAAATATTTTGTACTGAGACTTTGTAGTGTTTTTTGTTTAAAAAAAAAATGTATAAGTAGATGTAATTGAATGGCCAACAGCAAAGTGAGAGCTGTATTATCAATGGTTTCTCCAGTCAATGGGAAATCATTTACAGCTTAGTCTTTTGTGAAGGACTATGACTCTCAAACTAGGAGGCAAAATTGCACTGGCTCTTAGCGCTGCAGCCTTGTGGGCTAGTTGGCCTTTGGGAACCATCCCAACGCCGACTGTCCTAAAACCCTCTTGGCCAAGAGAGTGGGGATGTAACTTGGGCAAGACACTCTCTGCTATAATCAAATTCTAACCCAAATAGTCGGAACAGCAGTTGCCTCCTCTGCTGTTCTGATGGTCATAGTCGGACATGACTGACTATCATATATATTTGAATGGAGCTTGTTTATCAGAAACACTTTATTGTCATTTTCTCTTGTTGGCACTGATTAACCATTTTATGTTTATTTTTCTTAGATATTTTGCTTTTTATTTATTTTTTTGTGTGTGTATGTTTTTTATTTTATTTTATTTTATTATAAGTACACAGTATAACCCAGAAAAATGAACTGAGTGTTACTGTTAATCTTGTGATTAGTTATTTATCATGGAATCTATATTGAATCATAGTTTAGTTTCATCAAATGATTTTAATCAGATTTGTTGGGAAACATTTTGCGCTGTTGTGCTAATATTATATAGACTCTAGTTTATAGATCTATCTATCTATATATATATATTTCGATAGATAGATAGATATGGTATATGTTATTAACATATACATATGATATAAATCTCATGAACTTAGTCCACACTGAAATTGACAAGCATACATGCTACTGAGCATGCACATGAAAACATCCACTTGATTCCATGCATGGGCAGTGAAAAGTGTGAGACATCAGATCATTACAGGCACCAGCATGAGACTTATTTCTTAAGCTGAAAAGGATTCTTGTAAAGCTACAACCACAAGAGTTGGCATCAAAAGAGGGCGCTAGCCAGGGGGACAAAGGGGAGGTTACCTACTTCCGGGAGGTTATCGGCCGTAGTACTTTAGTTTTCTCCGCATAGGCGGATAGTAGTTTGCACAAGACAGGAATGTCAGACCCCTGCCGGAGTCTGCACTAGTTGGGTCACAGTATGTTATTTAAACGTAATTTTAGATAGAAAATTTCCTTTCAGTGAGAAATAAAATGAGTATGATTACTTCTTTACTGAAAAAGCTTGAAAAAGATTAGAAGTAAAGTCAAGACTATTTTTGAGGTGAGAGATTTTTGTGTGTGTTTCTTGTTGTTTCTGTTTGTTGTTGTTTGTGTGTGTTTGTTTTAAATTTTTGTAGTGATCAGTTCTAAACCCCTGCCTTTTTGTTATGGAGACTGTTGGATGTGATCTGAATTTCAAACAGCACAGCAACAAAGTTGAAAAGGGTTACCTTATAAGTTGAAACAGGTCTGAATCTATTTTTATGAATACTTCATTTGGGAAATAATGAATGTTTACTTTTCCTTTCTGTCGTCAGTATTTGGTAAACCAGATTTTAAAAAAAGAAAAAAAGAAAAAAAAAGAAGAGAGAAATAAAAGAAAGAAAATCACAGAAATAGAGTTTGTTTTTCTTTTGGTTTTGGTTTTTTTTTTTTTTTTTTAGCCATAAATGAGAGAGCTTGTATTCTTCATGGGATGTGCCATACTCATGCTGTATCCATGCTTTAAAAATGTAACTTGTTGGTGATTTGTCTGGAATGCATATGAATGCTGGTAGACATGATTTATCACTGGCATACTTTCAGACAGTCACGTAATCAAAATGCATTATTTGTCTCGTGTCCGTTTTCCTCCGTCTTTCTTTAAACACATGTGCACACGGATTTCTGGAAGAATTTTTTTTCTAGGGGGTGCCCCAAGATTTTAGGACATTGTGTTTTCTATAATTTGATGATGATGAATGGTAATGAGCTGATGCTGATGCTGCTGCTGCTGCTATTGGGGGATTCCATTTAGGTTTGGGAATACTCGGCAAGGCTGTACTCTCATAATATATCCAGGTGTCAACCAGGCCAAGAAATACAGACACCTGCAGTGTTGGTCAGGAAATTTCAGCAACACTTCTAAAGACACATCCATGAAGTGGATGACCCTCAGCTGTGTGGTCCCAGTCTTCCTGTTTGAAATCATAGCATGCTCAGTTCTGAGTAAGAGCGAGCAGGTTCTGAGTAAGAGCGAGCAGTGGGCCGAAAAAACAGCAAAAACACCCACCTCTGGTGGGGTTTGAATCTGTGTTCTCCCAGCTGTCAGTCTGTGAAGCTGACCACTTCACCACAGTGGCTCGTCACTGGAAGATTTGTTCATATTATTAGCTGGAAACTGGCTAGAGATTGGGTCTCATGAATACAAGGAGAATGGTGGGCAACTGCAGGATCTAAAACAAGGCTGCCGGAAAAAGAGGGCGCTAGTCAGGGGGGCAAAGGGGAGGTTACCTACTTCCAGGAGGTTATCGGCCATAGCTACTTTCGTTTTCTCCGCATAGGTGGATAGTAGTATGCACAGGACAGGAATGTCAGACCCCTGCCGGAGTCTGCACTAGTGGGTCATGGTTAAGTATGTTACTTAAACGTAATTTTAGATAGAAAATTTCCTGTTAACTTCAACTTTGTGACAAGCTGACTTATAAAAAGATGGGGATGTGGGATGTTTGGTACCATTGACCACAGAACATAGCACTTTGTTTCTTGATTACTGATTTATCCATAATGCCTGGTTTCTTCCCTCACACCAAATATGGATATAACCGTACTGCAGTAGGCAAATCGAGTTTTGCTTTCTCAGTCAGTTGTATTCTCACTCGGTGCTTTTAGCTTGTTGGCTTTGCTGCCTATGTTGTTCAACCAGTGTTTTCAAAGGGCATTGATTGATAATGTTTTTTGATGATGTTGTGTGGGTTTTGTGTTCTATATATGGTTTCAACATTGCGCTCAGTTGTTTTAGGGTAGGTCCACAGGAACTTCAGTTGTCCTGATGGGGTACAAAGTTTTTTGAGAGCAAAGCGTAATAGGATGTGATTCATCAGTCTTCAGATGTTTGACATGCAGACGGTGCAGAAGTTGTGAACTGAAGTGTTTATGGCAATTTATATTGCAGACAAGTATTTTCTTTGTGTTCACCAAAAGTTGTGAACTGAAGTCTTTATGGTCAGTGTTGTTGTTTTTTTGCAGACAGGTATTTTCTTTCTGCTCTGTTTTCAGGGTCCAGAACTTCTAGTGAAGTGATAGGCAATCTTTATGAATGACAGCAAGTGTTCAGAACAGTCGCATCAACTTACGGCCACAGTGGGGACATACCTTGTGACTGTAGTAATGTTTTTACATACCAGAATTATAAGGTGATGTCTCTTCCTTGTATGTGCTGTCAGTCATGTGGATTCTTATTTATTATTGTTATTATCATTATTGTTTATTATATATTGATGTTATTATTATGTGTACTGTATACTTGGAAAAGGGGAGGTCTTTTGTACTTGCTTGTTCTGTAATCTGTATTCTTCAATTCCTTGTCTTGTGAAAGTTTTAAGTCTCTTTCTTACTGTACATCTTGACTAAATATTTTGGCCTATTTTCATTGCTTGAGGTCATTTTATTTTCAGTCCTTTTTGATTGGAGCTATTGGTCTTCAACAGTAAAAAAGAAAAAAAAAGGGAAAAAAGTGTGTTCTTGTTTTTCTTTTTATTTCCTTGCCCTGTGAAAGTTATAAAAAGTCTGTTCCATCGTACTCTGCTGTTCTTCCGTTATTTGTCTCGAGAAAGCCCCCTTTCTGTTGTGTGTGCTGTACATATTCTTCCTTTCCTTTTGTCATGAAAGTTAAATATATGCATGTTGCATAATTTGTGTGACCATAGTTTACAGTGGTGTGACAGTTAGGAACGTAAATGGTATTTAGTTGAACTGCCCTTTGTATGCCATCATGGTAAATCAAGTTCAGGTTAAAAACAAACGGGGAAAAACACGCACACAAAAGACACATGGCATTCTCTGTCATGTGAGAAATGTTGCAAGAGGAGCCTGATGGGGAGTGAGGGACAATGGTAATTTCCATGGTCTTTCTCCATTCTGCATCTGCATTTTTTCCTGTATTTTTTTGTTTTCAGAGGTGATTGTGTGTCATGTTTATTCAGGTGTTTGATGCTTGACTGAATTAACTGCTGTTGACTGGACTGTTGTTTCCCTCTCTCCTCTTCTTCCTCCCTGCATCTTCCGGTGGTTTCAATTTCAGATAGCATGAAAGTTACTTCTTTGTATTTTATGCCTTGTGTATGGTTCCCTCTCTTGACTTCCCCCTTTTACTTCCACAGGTATGATGTTGTTGGATGATGATGATTCCATATTATTACCATATATTTCTTGCCAGGGGTTTTTGAAGACGGGCTTGGGTTGCATTTGTTATTTTAGCAGTGCTGACTTCGATTCATGTCAAGAATTTTTCTTAGGTTATTGCATTAACGCTGACTTTGGAAAATTTTTAACACAAATAAGTGGTCTTAACAGCACTAAGTTTTCTTACCATTATATTTTCCAAGGGTTACGGACTGAGTGCAGACTTGAGAAAATTCTTGTCACTGAGCAAACTTAGCATCACTAAAATCGCTGATGCAAGTAAGCCCTGTACTGTATAGAAGCATTTTCTTGAGATTTGTAAGGCTTAATCAAACATTGTGGTCACAGTTACATTGACATGTGCAAGATTGTTTTTCTGTGCAGTGCCTTGTAAAAAATGTTATGTTTTTCCGCTTGTCTGCTGATTTTTTTTAAAATTTTTTTATTGACATTCTAGCAAAATTTAGGCTTGAGAATAATTTTTATTTTTTTTAGTAAATTGGATGGGCATTAAGGTGATCGAGCTCAATGAAGGAAGCAGTATGATATTGTTCCTGTTCAGTGAAGTAGTGCGTGTTGCATGGTCTTCTGTTGGTTTGAAGTTTGATGAGGTATGTAACTGTTTTCTGCGTCATATGCTTGTTGTATATTCCATTGTTTAATTTTCAGTGTAAAACTATTATTTGCATGTTTTTGTTTGTTTTGTTTTTTATTTTTAAGGTACAACCGTTTCCTGTGTCAAGAGCTGTTGGTTGTACATGTATATATATATATACATTAAAAAAAAAAAATCTTTTTATGTGTATCTTTTTCCTGCATGTTCTCTTTTTAATGTATGAAATTTCTCCTGTGTACTCATTAAAACTTTAAAAAAAATCTTTTTCTTTCTTCATTTCATTCTCAATCAACACAGTCACTCCACATCTGGTTTATGAACAGAGTTGTCTTCTCCATGTCTTGCTGGTAGCTGCCATAGAGCTTGGTTCTCAGTGGAGTTTTTAACCGGCCTGTTATTTTGTATTAGAGAAATATATTTATCAATATATATATATATAATTATTTATAACCATTTTTGGTGTTTGGAGCTTTTGCTTGTGTGTATAAATCAGTTTCAGATTTTTCTTCCGAGCAGTGGAAGTAATTCATGAAAAAAATTATTTAAAAAGAGCAAGTGTTGAAGTTTGAAAGTTCATGGCCAGTTTCTGATCCAAATTTCCATTTTGTCTCAGCATGTTTAATGTATATAAAGTTTTCCAGCATTTCCCTTTCTCTTGTGTGTATATTTGATCTTTTTAGCTTCGTTGCTTCTCTCTCACTGCCCAGGACACTTAACTCATTCAGCCCTTCGGAGTTTACAGCTTTGGCTGGTTTCCATACCACAGTGATGCAGAAAAAAAAACCCACAGAAAATATGCTGTTTTTCCTCCAGATGTGTGGACACACCTAGACATACTGTACAAGTTAATAAATAGTAAAGAGTGGTAACTCTCTCCATTCACAAGGTACACATCTTTAAGTCCGTGCTGCTAACGCTACTGACTCAGCTAGCACACAGGTAAATAAAAGGTACATTGGAACAAACACAAGACACTTCCTCAAAAAAAAAAAAAAAAGGAGGCGCCAGGCATGTCCTTATACCGATCATTTGACATGTGCACACAGCAGTAAAGACCAGAAATGTGCAAACACAAGTTAGCTTTTATTCAAGACTGGCATAGCGTCTTTAATCCTGAACAAGCCACACAGAACGCATGGACAATACAGAACAAACACATGGTTGCCTCGGTGGTTTTTCAACTGGAAATTAACAAATAATGAGGACAGGAGATGAAATGATTAACAAATATTAAAGAGTGGTAACTCTCACCATTCACAAGGTACACAACTTCAAGTCAGTGCTGCTAATGCTACCGATTCAGCTAGCACACAGGTAAATAAAAGGTACATTGGAACAAACCCAGACATTTCCTCAAAAAAGGAAGTGCCGGGCATGTCCTTATACCGATCATTTGACATGTGCACACAGCAGTAAAGACAAGAAATGTGCAAACACAAATTAGCTTTTATTCAAGACTGGCATAGCGTCTTTAATCCTGAACAAGCCACACAGAACGCATGGACAATACAGAACAAACACTGTACAAGTTAGTTTTCTTTCTTTGCAGTTTATGCATATGTAGTAAGGTGGAAAACATTTTAATGCGACAAATTTTGATGCCAAAGCAATGCTTAGGTGCAGAGCCCGATGAGTTGAATAGTACTGGAAATTCCCCAGCCTTAACAATGAAAAAAAAGTTATTCTCCTTGTCTGTCTCTCATTACTAGGCTTTGTGCTCACTGTTGTATTGCTCATAGTTTTCATTTCATGCTTTTTGTTTTTGGTGAAAGTTTGGATACTTATCTGGTACATCACATCTCTGAAGATGGATTTAAAAGGTGCAATAGTTCTTTTTTATTTTGTTGTTTTTATTTATTTACATTTATGCAAAGTCTAAGTCTGCTGCCTTGTGGATAATGATGATGTTATCTGTCAGTCAGTCTGTCAAAACATATGCTGTGAAACGTGGTCTTTTACTGTTGTGTGAACTTTAAACTCTCTTGGCAGTCCATCTTACAGGCTATTTTTGAGATACGTCTAACATTGCACACAAGGGGTGTTAGTGACAGTTACATCCAGGTATCACCAGTGGGGATTGTGGGTCTATTTCAGTTTTCAGTTGTAAACAGTATCCCCATCTTCTGGAAATTATGTGCTGGAATTTTCCATTTATTTAATTTTTTTTTTTAATCACTCTTTCCTCTGTTCTATCACCTTTTGCTTCTGGCTTCACCTATTTTTTTCTGTCGTGTCTCTGCCTTTATTTTCTGCATTGCAGGTCTTTTCGCTTTTGATTATACATTTTATTTTTTCTAGAAAGTCTTGAATATTGTGAGTCTTTCTGGACTTGAAAATTTTTGTTGTTGTTTTTTTGTTGTTTTTTTTTACTATATTATTTTTTTGTGACTGGGACAAGTTAGTTGCATGCTGGGTTTTTTTTTTCAGTTTTATTTTGTATGCTTGTTCTTTGTGTAATTTTGTGTAATATGGATAATTATGTTTGTGTACTGGTTACTCTTTAAACAATCCAGTGATGAAAAATCCATGTTAGAGGCATGTTGAAGTTTTATGTGCACTAATCAGACTGACTGTGCAGTGTACTTGTGCATGATTTTCTATCCAGATTTTTTTCTTTTCATATTCTACAGGATTAATTTGGATGGCGTTTTGAGGCCTGGTATGGCTCTGTGCGGTGAGCTGGCAACAATTAAAATGAAAATAAAATATATACATCCGGCATTTAATATTTTCCTTGATCAGTTAAAAAAAAAACAATTAAAAAAACAAAACGGGCTGATCTTGATCTTTATATGCTTTGCATTGTTGTCACAAATCATGTTTCAATAAAGTAGAGAAATATAATTGTTTTTAGCATGTTCTTCTTTCTTCTTCTTTTGTCATTGTTTTCTTTTTTCGAATTCCGAATGATCAGAGTAGAATTTATTGTGTGATGTTTCACTGGTATGTTGTGATATTTCAAAACGTTAGAAACAAAACACAGAAAATCCAAATTTCTCTTCAAGTCCAAGGGTATGTTTAATCTCTCAAATTTCTCAAGTTTCAAGGTCTGACCCACACAACCATATTTTGTATGTGCATGTTGACACTGCTGTTGCAGATAAATTCATTCATTCTACTGAATTTTGTGGCTTTGCAAACTTACTTGATATCCATTTTTTGGGTTTTTTTAGTTTGTTTCCTTGCCTGATTTTCTTCCTTCAGGGTTATCTGACAGTTCTGTGCTTGTAGTTGAATGGGATATAAAATTAACAGAATATGTACTAAGAGCAGATTGGAGAAAGTTGAGCAGATCAGAAGATGGTGATGGGATTAAAGAGCAAGAGAAATGCATTAGGCTTAGCATGTTTGTTTTTTTTCTTTTGTACCCGTTATTATGCACACATCTTTATAAACTTTTCCAACAATTGCTGGTGCCATATCTTGGTGGTGGCTTTTGTTTCCTGGCATGAGTTTTGTGTGACATTTGTGTATTAATTATTATTAAATTCCTTTCTAAATTTTGTGAATGTCTCTCCTCACCCCACCCCCCTCCCCCGTCCCCCCTCCCTCTACGATGCACCTCCTCCCACCTACCCAAAAAAGGTGAATGCACTAACTTTTTAAAAAAATACTAAAGGTACCGTGGCCTTTTTCGGCCATAGGGGCAGTGAATTCATTATCACTGTGTTGAGGGCTTGGCATAGGAAGGTGGGGCCCAAAGCTCTCCTTCTGCTGCTTTTTTTATCTTTCCTGACCGGAGTTAGGTGCCCGTTCACAAGTGGGTGTAGTGGGGGGAAAATCGGAGTAAAATGCCTTTCCCCAAGGACACAACATCATGCCGAAACAGGGAAGACAAAAGATTTTTCTTCTTCCTTTTTGACAAATGAAGAATTGAACAACATTTACCATTTCAACTCCTCTCTTTCATGCACGCACACACACACACACACACTCGCTCTCTCTCCCTCAAAATGTATTGTGTGGATACACTGACAACATACATTCAGGTTCACACAGACATCAATACATTCACAATCGCATCATAACAGAAGCCAGCACTGAATCTGAGTAAGCGTTTATTGTTGAAAGGGACACTACAATCTCAAGAAAGCAATACAATGGCCAAAAGAATTGAATGTAATGTCAGTACTTGGTACACGGTCTTTGCTATGGAACTAGCAAAGAAACAATTTAATGGATATTAATTACATCCACAATAAGACTACAAGTACAGAAACACATGCCAACCAAATGGAACAAAATTACAATTGAAAAAAAAACAACAACATATACTGTCACTGTTTAAAACAAATTTTAAAGGAAAAAGTGCAGTGTTGAAACTAACCACTGGGCCTCACAGTGGTGGATTGTTATTTTTTGGAATAATTCACACTAAATTCAAATCCTTCGCTCTTTCCCCCCAACCCACATCACTCCCCAACCCCTACACCTTTTTTCCCTCTAACCTCTCAATTTGTGGACGAAGAAGTACATGCCTACAATCATCATCCTCGGATCATTGTCAAAAGTACTATCATTATAAGTGAAAATTTACCAGCACTAACAGTGATCAAATTTTTATTTGTTAAATATCAATAAGAAAGAAAAGTAGCATGTAAGAAAAAAGAAAAGGAAAAAAGATTGGAAATGTGTTATGTGGTGAAGGTTGGGCACAAGATAAAAAAAAACAACAACAACAAAAAACCACACAACTAAACAAATGGTTTCCTTTATTTATAAAAGAAGAAAAATAACAAACTTTGGCCTACCCACGCAGAAAACGTTTCCCTGCTTAAACTGTTTCACTGTGAAGATCATCCAGCCAAAATCTCTAATAACATGTCCTATAAGTTCAAGTGCTCTTTTAAACAATACTAAAATTTGACATTGTTGTATACACTGATACTGTTGTGGTCCAACTGACAGCCTATCGAGACTGTCCAGCAACAAAACCCTGTCACATCTAGAGGGGTGGGGGGAATCTATTAGTTAATTTTTTTTTTTTTTAAACAGACTGGTTTTGCTGCACACAGCAGATGGCAATCTAGCAACAGGAAGGTGTCTCTGGATAATCAAATATTCAAATGTGTTAACCCCTCAGCTCTACCTTTCTCTCTTTCATTCCAAATGAAACATGGTTCAAGAAGTGGATAAATTATCAACAGAATAGGAAAAAAATAAGCTGAACAAAAAAAAACCCTATCAAGTTAAACTGGTGATTGTGGCAATTAGGGCAAGGGAGGAAAAAAGAGCAAGCAGAATTGTGAACAGGAAGTGAAAGCAACATTTTTTTTTTTTTAAAGATAAAAGAGTTTCTCACTGCAAGATGCTGGGGAAAAGAACACACAGCAAATTCAAGCGAGAGGGATACCTAAAAAAAAAAGAAGAAAAAAAAAGGGCAGAACTGAAAATGTTTGCACAGATAACATATTTCAACATACTTCCAACAGAATGATGAATTGTTATTCTGTGAGCGAGAGACCTAAGTTTTATCATTCTGATATTCACCACATTAAGGAAAAAAAGAATATATATTGTTTAATTTGTAACCTGCCTAGAGTACTGAATGGTATTACTTTTGAAGCTGACTTTGTGTGTGTATATATGTGTGTAATCAAGGCTGCTGACAAACTCTCCTGAAGTTGATGTAAGGCTGCATCTATAACCTATGCAAATCCAGATTTTTTTTTGTTTTTTTTTTAAATGTCTAAACAGTTATGTTCAAAATCTTTTCAGCATCCATCTTTGCCCAAGTGGAGAGAATGCAGAGCATTTTTCTCTTTTAGGGATATCGCATCCTCGTTTGACATTTCCAGCAAGTACCACTGGTAGCACTGCTGGTACTTGATGTTCTGCAAGAGACACGGATCTCTTGTAGAAAGAGAACAGAGGATCTCTAATGACTCAACTCTGATCAACTGTCCAGCATATGAGCAAGGGACAGTTTTCTATGAGGAGGGCACGGAGCATGAAAATTTATTCAATGTTAACCAGACCAATTTTCATGGCGAGCAATCTGACAAAGCCTAAATAAGTGTTATGCAGAGAAAACAGCACAGGAATGCGTGTGGTGTGCTAATAGGTTAAAATTCAATCGGTACACAACAGGTGAAGAACATCAAAATCCTCATACCGGAGGAACTCCACAAAGACCAAGGTCTAAAGCAATAAAGCTCTGAGACGCAAAACATCATGACACGCGGCACAAAATAACTGACAGAGACCCAAAGTCTGATATCCCAAAACAGGTACTTATCCTAAATCACATCTATTTATTTGAACTGTAACCTTCCTGAAATTGGACAGTAACTCCAGCCACAACTCTCCACTCTACAACCTCCTAAAAACACAGTTGTGAAAATCAACAAACGATGATGGGGTACCATCACAAAGAACATAGAAAGGAAGAATCTGTAAGCAAGACAAAAAGCACATATCCACTGATACATCAAAGAAAAAATTAAAACTTGAACGCTTTGTTCAAATATTTCAGCAGCTTCAGCAGAGTATCCCCATTTTCTCATTCATCAACTTTTTAATTTTTGGATTTCTTTATAATTCAAAGAGCTGATAATCAGCTGTCTGAATAACTTACCGTCAGTCAGCAAATGATCAAAACAAACAACAGCAGAAACATAATAGGCAATAGATAAACATGACAGCTTTTTTAACTTCTTTTTAACAGACCTGACTTTTTTCATTCCCCTAAATTACAAAATGTTACTTGTGGAATAAACAAGTAAATATACTGATGTCCCCTAACCTATCTTAAAAAAAAAAGAAAAAGAAAAAAAACAACTCCAGTAAAACATAATAACAACAAATACTCCCAAGACAAATATTGTAACACCTACATCTTAAAATTATTCCTGAACCTGAAGACACCAGCAACAGACAGACGAACAACAACTCACATATCAAAAAACAAGAAACAGAATATCAACTGTTAAATGAAAATTGTAATCTGTGAATAAAACAATAAACAAAAATATAATCAAACACAAAGGTTAACAGGCAGGGGGGGGGAGTAAAGAAAAACAAAGCAAAACAATACATATTACATAACAAATAAACAGCAATTACAAAAACAAATCATAGAAAACAAAACTAAAAACAAAAAGAACCAATGACAAAACCCACCGAAACAAGCACACATAAGTGACAAAACAGCGTTCATCTTCTCCATTCATAGCTGTAACCACTCATCCCTTCAGTTCACAACCTCTGACAAATCACCCGCCCCCTTTCTTTTTCTTTTTTAACTGCCTTTTTCATGCATCGCCTTTTCTTCTTTTCTTTTTGTTTGGGGCACACACACCCTTTATGCCCCCCATACAATGCCACAGACTTGACAAAACGGAGGAGGGGAGACATCTAGCAGGCCTGTCGAGGTGGACTCCCTTCAGACTCCAGCCGACAGAGACCAAAGACGCCAGCCCCTCCCTCTGATACTTTTGTCATTTGTGTGTGTGACTGGGGGGGTGGGAGGCAAGGCAAGTCGATGCTGTAGGAGTGGCTAAAAAGTGTGTCCCACCAACACTGTTCCCAAGGAAAGCAGAGGAACTGAAACTGCAAACTTTTTTTTTTTTTTTTTTTTTTTTTTTTTTAAAGTATGTGCACACATACACACATTCATCACCAACATTTTACAGTCCCAGAATAATATGCGTTAAAAAAAACAAAAACAAAGAAGAAATATATGAAAATAAAATACAAATATATCAAGAATAAATTTTTTAAAAGTATATACTGAAATTTAAACAAGTCACAGACAACAAAAACCATACATTTCAAATAACAGAAACATTAAATAACACACACACACAAACACATAAACATAATAACAAAAAACAAACAAACAGCCACTGAAAACTTTTTTTCCCTAAAGATGACAAAAAGGAAGGACAAAAAGAGCACAGATGTAAACAAGCACAAAAGACAAACCTTCAGCAAATCAGAAAGTTCAACAAACAATGACTGCTTAAAAAACAAAAAAAAATCAACCACAAACAATGACAATTAAAAAAACAACAACTGAATCCAAACAACCTAAACTGAAACAAGTAAAAAAAAAAACACCAAAACCCCCCCAAAAAACAACAAAAACCCTGCCCACCACGCTTCCAAATCAAATCTCTTCTGAAGAACTACACACGAGCATTAGCCATTTTAATAACCTTCCTTTGAAAGACAAGACCAGTTGACAGAAACAACAAACAGAAACAAACATGGCTGACTGACAGCAAGTAAGTCCAACAGCTCTGTGTTTTAACAAAGGATGCCACGATCTCCACTCCTCACAGACATATCTTTGCACAGCATTTCAAGGGCACGAGTCTCTCTTCAGTCTTGCTCATGTTGGTTTTGCGTGCCACACAAGTGCAGCAAACTGAATTGACTTGATTTCACTCCCATTCAGTCTGGCTTGGCAAACTAGCTGAACTATGCACAGAACCCATATTTGCTAGTGACCTCCAAAGAACCATGTAATGTTTATGCTGATCTGTGCAACATGACAGACAGGCTAGAGTCTTCGTTCCATTTTTCAAATCTTGGTGCACGTTATGTCCCACATTTTGTCTCTCTACTGCTCAATATGCACAATCCACATTAAATTGTACCTCAAGATGCACGCTTTACATGGGAAATTGTCTCATCCATCTAGAGTAGAAAGCAGTCATGTGTTTTGAAAGACAAAAAACACAAACTGCATAGTAAATAGTATCTATGTACCAGGTACTTGATGGAATACTGGAATCAAGCTTGAGTGCAGTACTCTCTTGATTCCTTTTGTGACGGAGCTCAGGAAGCAACACATTCCACAAGTTGTTGTTGACTGTGTGAAGTTGCATGGCATCTTAAAGACAATGTACATTAATAGCAAAAACCTCTTATTTACAACATTTTCCCATGCTGCTGAAGCAACTGTAATTGTTGCTAACTACAAATCAAGAAAAGCAACAACAAAAAACAAACAAAAAAAACCACACTATCGTACGCATTTTTCTTGAGGTAGATATATGGTGCATGAAGAATGCACAGTCCTGATTTCCATACAAAAAGTAAGCGCTACGAAACGTTCTTCAGAAACTATAACTATGCTGATTTGCAGAAGAAGGAAAACAAGGCATGTGGGGAAAAAAGGAAAGAAAAAGTATTACTATTGCATGTATCCACCCAACAGGACAGGAAAGGCGGGGCGGGTGCATAGTAATGAAAGTTACATTCGTATTAGAAAGAAATCTGATGTTCCTAGTGATTTGCCCATGAAGGGAGCAGAATTGTGTGTAGTAATGGCGAATGAAGTGGAACGAGGGGCAGTAATGGCCAGCTGCCAATGATGTAGGACTAAGAGGTAAAAATGGCCAGTTGTCAATGAAGTAGAACCAGGAGTAATAATGACCAACAGGCTTGAGGAAAGCGTGGCTGACAGCTGATGTCTGGGTTTCCTTTAATCCCGAAGGCTTAGGAGGTGGAACTGAGAAGCACAAGAAAACCGAGGAGAAAGCTGGGTGGAGAATTGGGACAGAAACACTGAAAAGCCAAACAGATGCTGCTTCTTTCTTTCTTTTTTTTTTCTTTTCTTTACCCATGAAGGGAAAGAAATGTCTACCTAGGAAATCCAGATGTATCTAAACTTCTTAGAGAATTTTATTTGTGCCAGATGCCATCTGTTATGTGAGCTTTCTTTTTTCATTGAATACACCCTTTCAAGGTCTGTTTTCTTGTTTTTCTGATGTACTTTTCTCAAAACTTTTCAAATGAATTTTCTACCATCCCCTTCCCCTACCCCTTACACTTCCTCAATCTGCCCCCCACCCCCACCCCTAACCAAAAATAATGACCAAATCAAAACAAATGAATAAAAAATTACAAGTCAATAAATAGTAATCAGTCAGATGAAAGAAAAAAAAGAAAGAGAAGATCAGAAATTTTCTTTTTTTTTCTTTTTAAATCAATATTAAAAATAAAAATAAAGAAAAACAGAAAAGAAAAATAAAGCTATATGAACACTTTGCCGTCTCCGTAAGTTCTCCAAGCACTCTTTGATCCCAGAAAATAGGAGCACAGCTGCCTAAAAAAAAGCAAGGGGGTAAAAACGAGCATGCACGTAAAAGCAGCCACACGTACATGTACGTGAGTAAACATGGAAACTGCAGCTCACAAACGCATAAGACGATGAGGAAGAAGAAATACGCTCTTCTCAGGTTGATCACTGTCAGCCTGAAAACAACCATGTCCACCCCTGCTAAAGTTCATGCCATGAGGACAAATTCTCTCTGACCAATCACTGTAGTGGACAATCTGGCCAGTGGCTAGAGCTGTTTGGCACTTTACCATTTTGGGGATATACCAGACAGGGCCATCTCCAAGAACTGCTAAAGATTATCTGCCACATTGTGAATGTCCTACCACAGACGCAAATACACGTCTATGAACAGTGACACATCCGTCTGATTTCAGTAACACTACCTTACAACAACAAAAGTTTAATATATAACAAAGAAATAAAATAACGAAGTACAACTAATAATAATGATAACAAAGAATGCCAAAGAGAGATAACAAAGAGACAAATGTGTTTCTGTGGGAATGTTCACTAAATGAGTTCAGTTAAATCAGGATTAACTTTATCATGCTGGTGAACTTTCTCTAACAATGACCAGAAAAAAAAGGGAAGGAAATATAACTGAACAGAAGCATTTTTCCTACATCCAATGACCTATTCCGTTAGCACACAAACAGTTTCGTCACACTTCAATCTATTACGGGATAAATGTGACTACACAATCAAGATATATAATTCATGTCTAATTATCTCCAACTATCAACCTGATCATATGGATATTCGTGCACAACTAAACAGTTTGATACACACATTATTAGTGACATTCCCCTAGTACAAGTGGGAACCCAATAGCATCTTCAAGGTTATCAGTTTTAAAATGCATTTAATCAAGATAAAATTTATGGTTTACTTGTTTTACATGATTCTCTTATTGAAGATGTATGCCAAGACAGTCTTGCACCGCAAGGTCCTTAAAAAAAAAAAGAAGAAAAAAAAAAGAGAAAGAGCCTCTCCAGAAATGAGTGTGTATTCCAAAGGAGACTAGGAAAAAATATGTTCATAGATACACAAAGTACATAACGAAGGATAATTAGCATGCAAAAAAGAAAAACAAAACAAAACAAACAGGGTGTGAGGAGACTGGGGGAAAGGTCAACAAAGAAAGAATGGATGGGACAAATGATTTGCTTGTGTGATACTTGCTTCAAATAAATATAATCATCTTGAATGTTGCAACAGTTATTGATCTGTGGCATTACTGTGACAGTACAGTAAACAGAATTGATTTATGTTGAAACGAAAAAGAAAAAAAAAACCCAACACAACCGAACAGATATATATAACAAACAATAAATCTACACAGATGGACGACAACAAGTATACATACATATATACAAGTACAGGGTGCTGCGATACTGCCACTAACTTTTCACAGTCACTTATACCTTCCTCAGGCCACAGTTAAGCCAAGGCATACGTAAAACTGGTTTGTGGGCAGAAACAGGAACACAAAACTGAGATTAAAAAAAAAAGTTAAAAAAAAAAGAGAAAAGATTAATCAATCCTTCAAATCTAAACCACGGAAAGGTGGCTTCTATACCACATTAAACTACATTTCTGTCAAAGAAGACCACCACCAAACCAACAGTCCATTTGCCATATACAGACTGATTATTGTTTTTGATCTCCCTTTCTCAACAATGGAAATGAAACAAAAGATTAAAAATTTTTTTTTTAAAGGTGTGATATCTGTATGCTTGTGTGTGAGAGCACATGTTTCCACTTCAGCTGTTCTTTTAATTTGGCACTGATATCAATGGTAACTACCAACCTGAACAGGCAAATTTTCAATCTATTTTCAAAAACCACAGCCTCAAATTTCTAGTCAACGTAGATTCGGGTTTTATGTGCAATAAAAGATACATACTAAAAACTCAGTTCAGTTGGTTCCTTGGAAGAAAAAAACAAAACAGTGGGAGGGGGCGTGCTGCAAATACAGTCAGGAGAAAGTACATTTGTTCTGAGTATTTTCCTTTCTCTCTCTCTCTCTATTTAAATTATTTTTTTTTTTTTTTAATTCCAAATTGATGTATTTTTCATGTTACCATTTTTGTTACCATTTTTATAAATATCATGGTTAAGATTTTCCTGACACCAACAAGCATTCTGGATCGATTTTTAAGATGTCACTTTAATGATTTTTTAGTTTGAAATTCTGTTGATGAAATAATCTACGACTTTACGCATCATTTGCATATCTAGTCATAGACCATCTTCTATCAATGTGTACAAGTATGTCCACTTAGTGCTGTGAAATGATGCAAAAACAAAACAACAAAAAACCCCAAAAAACAACAAAATGGCACATCAATTCAGAAGCCCGCAATAAACAAAAAGGTCAAGCAACAAAATGCGGTCGAATATCTCCACGATCTGCTATGCCGCTCACTGGACGACAACAGACACTGCTGAAATCATTTAAAATTATTCTGGTCATGTGGGTTTTTTTTTTTTATATCACTGTAATATGATCTTTATCATCACAAATATATGTGTTTAGGGAGCGTTCAGTTTCAATGAATCTGCAATCAAATAACTCACTATCTGTGGAAAGAACATTCTGGAATCTTAAATTTGTGTGTGTGTGTGTGTGTGTGTACGTGTATGTGTGTGTGTATGCGTATGTGAGTGTACTTCATTGTTGCTGCTTTTTTTTTTTTTTTAAACCATTCCCAAACTGATAAGTGCAAAGTTTTGTTTATTTTTCTTTTGTACTGAGTATAGTTCAAGCAATGTTACAAAATACAGATTCAAGTAAAATAAAAAAATAAAAAATTCTAAAGTACAATAATGTAACTTCTGTACAGAAACACATCAAAAAGTATCTGACAATGAAACCTGATTAAATCAAAACCATGGCATGAGCAAGCATTGGTGGTGCAAACACACAGCAATGACTAACGTCAAGACAGTTTCACACACTGTGCTATATAATAATTATACAGAAAGCACTTTTTTTTTTTAAGAGATAAGCTGCCTCCACCACCACACTACATCTCTCAAAACTGTACAACTTCAAACATACAACTAAGTGCCTATGACTTTTTTTTCTTTTTTTTTTGGTTGGCGAGTGCTATATTTATTTCTTCTTCTTTTTTTTCTTTTTGTACACAATAATGACAGGACTGTGTTGCAAAGAACCCGTAAAACACAACCAGATCATGCATGGTCCTACAGCAAGGATAAGCAGGATCATGGCCAGAGGAGGGAGGAGGAGGAGGAGAAGGAAGACGACAACTGTACAAGACATGACACACGCTTATGGCTTAACTCAATATGCAAAACATGAGACAGAGTACTACTGCTGATCTTTTTCTTTGCTCCCCCCTCCCCTCCTCATTTTACGCATGGTTCGAACTTAACGGAAAAATTATTCCTGGCAAGATTTCACTTTGCCAACATGATAGGCAAGATGTATCATCAATTAGTAAGTAATAAAATGATGGGGAAAGATGCTGAATCTTAATTAATAGCACCTAAAAAAATATATATCTAAATTAATATGCATGACAGGGCGATTAAAAAAAAAAGAAAAAAAAAAAGTGGAAAATATGAAAAGACCAACCAAAGTGTTATGCCGTGTTTCAACACAAGCACATCATCATCACATGCCAACAACCATCATCTGTGAACAAAGGCAACTTTTCTCTGTGCCTACTTCCTGTTGTAAATGTAAAGCTGACATCACCTGTGAATCTGTTCTTTGCACATCATGTGGAGAATCTTTTTTTTTTTTCCAGATCACTAGATTTTATGTTCTAAGCTTTATTTGTTAACCTTTCGTGTGTGTGTATTTTCCAGAACATAGCAATAATCCCTTTGTTTTGACCCAGGGCCAAGTTGATGTTGTGTCACCATAAGAAAGTGGAAAGATCTCATGTTTCTTTTTTCTTTTTTTTTCCTTTTTTTTTTTTTTGCAGTCATATATCCAAATTTTCTTCTCAGCCCATTATCTTTCTTCAATGCTGATATCTCTTGTTGTTGTTTTTAAGAATTTTCTTCCCCTCAATTAAAAATCCATGCAATGTACTCTGACTCCGCCTCTCTCTTTGGAGAGAGATAATTACTGAGCTCCTCGATTGTTGTCTTTTTTCTCAGTAGGCTTTATAGATCCCACGGTGTAAGGAACACATTTCCAATTAAGATTATCATAGATACTTACAACATCAAATCTTGAAGATGAAAGAACAAAACATGTTACAGATATCAATGAAACAACATATTACAAAGAAAGGGAAGAAGTACACATACAACAAAGAAAAAAACAGACAAACAAGACGTGGGAACACACATGTGAATAAAGAAAAGGCACAAAAGATGTCAAGAGGACACATATGTATACAAAAGGCTGAAGAGCATATCGACTATGGTCAGTGGTGACTCATCACCGATTCCAACAAGTGTCAGAGAATGATTGTGAATATGTGTCAACAGGTGTGTTTATCACCTGAATTTGTGACAACAGGTGTGCTTACCGGTAAACATGTTTGTCACAGACAAAAAAAAAAAAAAAAGAAAAAAAAAGGAGGGCACCCAAAATTGACAAACATATATTGCCATCTGCAGCCTCATCTCTCAGATCTACTTTTCAGTGTGTTCAAATAGTCTTTTTCATGAATGTTGTTCTTGTTCTTGTTGCTTTTCCATGGATCACTCTGAATAATCTGGACAAGGAGTCAATTAATCATCGTACTAAAAGTCTTGAACAATGTGTCCAGAAAGAATTCCAGTGATTCTCCGAGTTATTTCACCTGGATTTTAAACATCACCATACCAGTGCTGACTTCAAATGTCAAGCTGGTCAAGTGAGTTATGCAAGCATTTTCTTTCCCCCAACTATGTTTTACAGTCATGATTTCCAAACTCACTAACATCCCATGTGTACTAATTTCCATGTCCCTTATCCAGATTTTTTTTTTTCTATTTTGTACACATCTTTTGAAATGTTTAAAAAAAAAAATTATACACAAACAGCTGGAATAAAAGCTATGCCAGATGTATTAAATTAAAATCTGGCTTCTGAATTAAAACTTGGCTTCCTATAAAATAACGCGGCATCTGGACTGCGTTAGTTCATCTCTCCATGGTGTGACTAAAGTCATAAATCCATACTGTAAGCAACATAAATAACAATGAAAATGGTTACAGTGGATCTGGTATGTGTTGTAATTACTGCTGAAAATGAAGAAGGGAATATGCAATAAATCTCGGGGTATTCAAACACAGTAGATATAGAAATGGAAAATTAGCATGTAGACAGAACAAAATATCTGGACATTATGACCATTGCCCAAAACTGTAGTGAGAGTCTCCAAGATTAAAACATTTTTTTTAACAGAATTTACAAGGAGTTTGTACTTTGAAAATTAGTGATTACTGATTGAAAACACATAGATCCAATTACATCAAGCTTAAGCAACTTTTGCATAATAATTATTTTGTGAACTGTGGTTATTTCCTGTAAAAAAAACAATGTCCAATATGTGTGTTTGTAAATGCATTTGTAGATGCCTTTAATTCATTTTATTCCTTCAAACAAGCAGCATGTCTGCAAAATTTTCATGTGAATTCATGCACATACACATGCAGTATAATGTATGCATGTGTGTCTGTGTGCTTTTGAATACAAGCAAATTCATGTATGCATCTCAGTTCTCTCACATTATCAATATTGGATGGACAAGTGTGAATCTTTGCCGTTTGGGCACACTAATGTATCGTGTTCATGTGATCATTCCTGCGCACCCACGTGAAGTCATTGTATTTCTATGTGCAAACACAATGCTCCACCTTTTTACAATTACATAGCAGCTATATACATAAATGAGCAGACTGTTCGCGACCAAACCAAGATGAGTAATTCTCATTATCTGCAAAAAAACCCAAACAAACATGAAAAATGAAAAAACAAAAGAAATGAAAAAAAGTCACCAGTTACATGGAATAGATTCATGAAAACAAGGAATATATATCTGAACACATACACACTGAAAAACAAGAGTTATGCCCCCCTGTGACATACCACAAAAACGCAAGTCTGAACCATCTGTTTCAATGCAAACCAGGTTTCAATAAAGCGTTTCATTATGTACATGGTACCAGCAAAGCATGAGGAGCAACACCAGACAAGAGTTTTGCAGATTCCAAGTGTAGCTAAAAGGAAGGAAGGAAGAGACCCAGGAGGCACCTTGTAGAATCTATTAAGACTACGCACACTCAAAACTAGGCTCCAACGCCTGTATACAACTGAAGGAAACCAAAGCGTTGGAATGGGCCAAGAGATAATTTCAGTCAGTACAGGCAGGTATAACTGTTTCAATTTTCTTGGTTGCACTCTGCCACACTTTGGATTAAAAAAAAAAAAAAGAATATATTCATATCAACTTTTTATTTCCCAATGCTGATACATCCATATGCGTCTGTTTAAAAAATAAATTTTTGTCTGAAGAAAAACATAAAAAGGGAGTTAAAAAAAGGGCTAAAAATAAAATATTGAACAGTCACAAATTTGACACTTCTGTTTATTTCCAATATGTACACTGCAGACACACACACATTACGTAGAAGAAATGATGTATTAAGGTCTACATCATCTTCCCTGTCTTCTCTTATTGCTAAGGCTTACATAAAGTATTTTGAACAGAAAAAGATTATGACTATCTAATACATTTTTTCCCTTTCATAATCATATATATATATATATATGTATATATATCAATGACTATTTTGTATTTAATCAAGTAAAAAGTAAAAAATGTATATACATCTCACCTTCATAGTAACAGCATTATCTTCAAATGCCTTTTTCTCTTTTAAATAGGATATTTGCCCTCTGTGGTTTTTCCTTTCCCCCCTCATCTCACAAGTTCCGATTCAAATAAATTTTAAAACATATGATAATGTATACAACTGTGGATACATCCCACATCTTCCCCTATAATACAAAACAATGTTAGAAAAATATCAAACTAAAAAACCTTCTGAAACACTTCTGTCTGAAAAAGATTATGATCAAAGGTGTTCCAGCACGCGATTACATAAACAATTTAAAATCCTTTCGCACTTTCAGTCTGGTCACAATCTGGAAAATAGACACAGTTACAATGACACGATTTTTACAATGATGATGGAAAAATGACTCGGTGTTCAGGAAATGACTCGAAACATTTTCTTTTTTTTTGTAAGTGGGTCACGCTTGATTAATTGCATGAGCCACACTTCATCAAATCACATGCTCTGCACATTAGGAATTCATCAATATTTTGGAGTTTGAAAAGGGATGGGACAATCTTAAAAGGTTTAGAACTCACAAGCAGGTAAGAAAAGTCAATTAGCATGGTCTGATGATCTGAATCTTTTTTTTTTTTTTTCCCTATTATGTTCTTTTTCTTCTAAAAAAGCAATGTAAAAACACAAGGCATTTCTGTATGGAACAAAGCAACTGAAGTAGTCTATGCACCGTTTACTAAAAACAATCATAAAATCTTTCCTCGTCAATGAGTAAGTCATCACATACGGAATTACAGAAAAAGAAAAAAAGAAAAATTTAGAGAGCAATTAGACACTGGAGAGGTAAGGGGTAAAGGGACAGGGGGGAAGTTGGGGGGTGGGAGGGATGGTGGGCAGGGAGGAAGCAAAAAAAAAAAAAAAAAAAAAAAAAAAAAAAAAAAAAAAATCAGCGTCTTCCTTCTGTTTAATCAACCATTGGCGATCCCAATCAGCGGGTCTAACTGGTGACATGGAAGAGGATCACTCTCAGGTTGATGGTCTTCATGGCCAGAATCTTGTTGCACTCGGTGGAGTCGATGAGTGGCAGCTCCTTGAACCCTGAGTCGGGCTCCTTGCCGCTGAACTCGTGCTCGTAGATGATGGGATTGATGCGCATCTCCCCGTACGGGCCCTTCAGGATGAGGAAGTGCAGGCGGATGGGGTTGGCCGGTGCGTTGCTCTTCAGGCTCAGCTGGTACTGCATGGACCGGCGGATCGAGTGGGAGGGGTTCTTGCTCTCGCCTGAGTTGAGCGTCGCCCGAACGGACCATTGGTAGCCGAAGGTGGTGAAACGGGAGGACTCGTAGAACAGCTGAGTGATGAAGTCGTCTGTGCGGTACGGCTTTAGTTGGAGATCTGTGATGGGGAGGGAGGAGAAATTGATTGATATGTTGTTTTTTATATATATTTTGAGACTGCAGTTTTTAAGACATTACAGTGGGTTAATAATTGTCTGGCAAAATCTGCTGAGTTTTAACTAAGTGGGTTGTGAACAGCTGCGGATGTGAATTGGCATTATTGTGAAATTCATATTGATGATTTGATCAGTTTTTTGTTTGCTAGTTTTATTCTGTGACTTTTCCTTTCTTATTTGACAGGAGGGATGTATTCTGCACATTTTGACAACTATATGCATGCTCTGATTTGAACATCCATTGTTACAGTAAGCAATGACTTACTTCAGAAATTAATTACAGCTTTGGCCCGTAAATTAGATAAATCAGACCCTGTCTGATGATGAATCACCTACCATTGAACGTGATTTTCTCAAAGGAGAGGAGCGAGAAGATTGTCTTGTATAGTTTCTGTTCCTCCGCTTGCCTCATGTCTAAGGCTTCCAGGGCATCCATAATTTCAACGCCATTTTTGCTGGGAAGTATGCAGGAGGACTCGTGCTCTGCCAGAGCCTGGTGAGGGCCTTTCCATCGACAGCCAATGCGAGCATATCGACAAGCCATCGGTCTGCAAAACAGCCGGCAGTTTCTGCTTAAAAAGCCATCTACCTGTGCTTTCTCTGTCGTTTCTTTTCTGGGTTGTTCCTTTTGTGTTTGGATGTGGGTGGATGCAGATGCTGGTGTTGTCTTTTTTTTTTCTTTTTTTTTTGCGGTGGTACCATACTTACAAGACCCCAAGTCAGGTGCTGTCGGTAGGGTACAATCCACGCTGCTTAACAACTTTATTTGCTTTTACATGGGGGGGCATCTGCAAAAGAAGCTGATTAATACTGTGACACAGGTGAAGTGAAAGCAAAGCATGGGTCAGTGGTTTGATTTGTTTAAATGGCAATACCAATCCGTTCTCACTGTGTAGAAGTTCAAAATATTACTTGGAATAAGTTAACTTTCAAAACAAAGCATTCTTCTTAAAGTCTTATGCATCATTCTTAACTCTGCCTCTAAAATAAACATTTCATACACAGGATTATTCAATAAAACTCAATACCGTAAAGATATATTCAATTATAAACAACAGCATCGTAATGTTGATTTTAGTGACCATATACCATATTTTCGTCATTTCCAATTTTCTAAATAATAAACCATTTTTTTTCTTTATCGGTGAGGACTATAATTGTGTTTGTTTTGTTTTGTTTTTGTTTTTGTTCGCAGCCTAGACTCTGGTGGAAGCTTAAATATACCGCTACAAGGAAAAAAACAGAACCATTTTGAACCTGCATGTCATCTTCACAAACTTCACTGCAAGTGCAAGACATCAAAACATTCAGTCTGCATCATGAAAATACATTTTTACAACACATATTTGTTCACACCTGGGTACCCCATAATGCATCAAAAAATCAATAATGACTCATGTGCAGCTTGCGTTTGCAAAAGATGAAACATACAGATAGAAAATAAGTTCCATATCAGTGAGCCCCAAAATGCTCTTTTTGTACAAATTCTCAAATCACAGTTGATTTCATCAACATTTCATTATCCTGTTTTAAAAATAATAATATCCAGAGTCTTGTTCATGATAGCATTATGCTTTTACCCTATGCTGACTGGTGCTGTTTAATTTTTTCTCCCTTCATAATGACATGACAAAACAAAGTTATCTTTTGAAAGTCTGCAGACAAGGCAGTTTAGCAATGACCAAGCTCTGAATGATAGATCTATACAGGGGAGCCACCCCATCCTTACTTAAAAAGGATCTGATACCTTTTATTTCACAAAGAAAGAAAGAAAAAATACTTAAATTTATAAAATCAGCAATTCACTGATATTACTTCAAAAAGATTCCATAAATAAAGGGATTTTTTTTTTTTTTTCAAGATTGTGGCTCACCTGTATAGTTCACAGCTTTATGACGCCTTTAAATGGGAATATATCTGGTCTGAGTTATTCAAAGCAAACAGCAGATTAACAGCCAGAAACATCTGAGAGAAGGAACTGATCATAAACTTGAGTAATACTTAAAAACAAATTTTAAAAAAGGACAATCAGTAACTTAAGACACCACAAAGTATTGAACAATCACAGACATAAGACACCACAGAAAAGACATCTGACATTGACACACATATATAAGTGCACAAATAAACAATGTACAAAGGACAAGAAACACAATCCAAACATGACTTTACAACTGACAAAAAGAGCAAAAGTTTAAAGCACAGACAGACAGGACGTTTATCTGCATGTATGCTTGCTTGCTTGATCAAGTTCTATTCTTCTTTTTTCTTTTCTTTTTCTTTTCTTTGAGCTGTCAATGCAAAGAACAAAATGCAACGAAATGCAGAGCATCAAAGACAGAAGATACTTGCCCACTTACACAACTATTCTTTGAGTGTCGCTTCTTAGTTATCGCTGGTCTGTAGAATTTCTTCTCCTGCCACCTTAGGATTTCACCATCGCTGGATCAGCCGCTTTGCCTGTCAACAAGACCAGTGGCTCTCCTGTCCGATGACAGAGAGAAAACATAAAGAAAGTGCAATATTGTTACGGGAAGGTTAAAAGAAGTGGGTGGGGGGTGTGGAAAAACAGTTAATCGGAGAGAAAAGGTCTCGTTGACAAGGGGCGACGTGGAGTGCGCGAGAAAGGACAGTCCTGTCCTGCCCTGTCCAGTCCTGGCAGCCGTCTTTTCCTTTCCCGCCTCTTCTCTCTTCCGGTACCTGTGTGTGTTTATTGCCTGGCAGAGCGAGCGCCCTGTGGGGTGGCCATGCTGTCACAGAGAAGCCAACAAGATGCAGGCACCCACATGACACCACTGGGGCATTGCCCTACCACCTTACCTACCACATGAACTAAAAAAAACCAATGCCCAATGGGAATGCGGGCACGTGCATGAATGCTGAACTCCCCTGTGAGCAGCAAGCCTCCACCACTTCGTTTTGTCCCACTCCGTTGCAGCAGGAACTGGTTAGCTTTTTGTGGAGGCCGTGTGGAGATGACCACACACACACACACGCCACTGGCCAATGCACATTTTTTTTCACAACACCTGAAAAAGATCAGGTGGGTTACTGAGGGGAAAAAATGCAACAACGTGACAGACAGCGTTGACCGGTGAAAAAGACCCCTGGAGTGGGGTGTACCAAGTCAGCGCTGCTCTTACCTCTCTGGGCACAAGTGCCTCTGGTGATTGCTCATCTGGTGGCGTGGCAGGCGAAGACTGCACAGGTGACAGTCGACAGGCATCTCAGTGGCGGCTTTCTCCACTGCCAAGTTGCGTACACAGTTGTTCTTGTTGATTTCACAGCGGCAGTTGGGGCAAGTGGCCGTTTCATCTCGGATGCGAGCATCAGCCAGCAAGTGGTTGAAGCAGGATGCACACATGAGATGTCCATTGGTGCACTGAAACAAACGCATCTATCAAAGAAAAAATGTCATTATATATATATAATAAACATACATATTTCATGACGAGTATTGGTAAATGATTCGATGTATGAAGCTATTTGATTCATGAAACTCAATCTCAGAATGATTTCTTGGTATATATCACAAAGATAAGTGGATCAAACCAGACAATTACATCAATGTGAAAGTGTTCAATGAAGAAGTGTGCAATTATTGTTCTGCTTTTACTTCAAAGTTTTCTATGGAATAATAACAAAAATGACAATGTCTACCCAGACTCAAAATCCCAATTTAGAAGAAGGCAAAAGAAAAAGTCTGACCAGAAGAACTGCCTATGTATACCATATTACTGAGTGGTCATGACAATACAACCTGCTGATACATTCACACTGGACGAACACATGACTGTGAGACACTGACAGGTCACAACCATAAAGCAGTGAAAAGATCATGTAACACAGAATACAGACAATACCAAAAATGTACTGTATGAAAAATCAATATTCATGTTAGTTCTTTTGGCAAAGCAATAGCACACGACTCTTGTTTTCTGATGATCACATGATTCTCTATATGACTATGAGAAAAAAGAACACTGAAAACTTTTTTTTTTTAATCTCTATTTTACTTTTACCAGCCTACAATCTTTTGTCTCAAACTGTTACATTACCAACTCCATTCTTTTATTTCATGTCAGGGATATATATCCTTATGTTTAATCATTTTAATGTGTGACCCTCTATCTTGTTGTTGGAAGATCAAGGGCATTTCTATACAGACTGATTTGCATGTGATTGCTCTTACTCCATCATGTACATCACGTACATGAGAGCTGCCTCTCCTTTTGAAACCAAATTGGACAGTTTGGACAGACACAACAGCCAAGTGGCTTGAATACTGGACTTCAGCCTCTGGGTCTGTGTAAAACTGTAATCCTTGGTGTGAATCTCAACATGGCCAATCCAATGGGGTGATGGTGGTGACTTTTTTTTAACCCCTCAGCACTGACAGATGAGACTGGAGAGGAAATTTTTATATATGCTGGAGATCAGAATACCTGTAGGTGGTTGTACATGAAATTACTGTGCTCATGCAGAACATCAAATATGCCATGTTATTGTTAACATCCCACAACCCATGTCTGATATAGCAACCGAAACAGGTTCAAACACGGGATAAAAACAATACACATTATTATGATTGTAAAGTTACACAAACATGGAATCCAGCACCTTCATAACACAACCTTTAAAAAAAAACATGTATACATATATGTATCTAAACAACTAAAACTTAAGTCTGTTGTTCTAGAGTATGGCTCCAAACACCTCTACATTAATAAAGTAGTCCTGAGAGAACAAGTCATGATGGCTTTTATTAGTTAAGTAAAGCAGAGTGGGGGTAGAGTGGAGGTGCATTGAATTCACATTGTCTGGAGGCTACTTTTATTAGTACAAGCGGAATATTATAGATCCCCATGGTGTCTGGACCTTTGAAGCCCCCAACCAGTAAAGTGACACTTATGCAGCAGAGCTCCATACAGGTCTTGCTCTTGCTTTGTATGTGAATGCATGCCACTCCTTTGTCTGCTGACTTCACTCCCCACCTCCGCCACCACCACCCTTGTGACCTCAGCTGTAACTGCTGTTGCCATTCCGTGATGCATTGAGTGATTGGTGCTTCCAAAGCACTTAAACACGAAGGCACTGCCAAGGGTATTCGTGATGAATTATTTATTCAGCTTTCATTAGATGATTAGCCCTCTCGTTGGTTTGTTAATGGTCTTTGTACATGAATGCACACACACACATACTGTCAGAGCTAGGTTGGGAAAATGGAAGACCCCCTTAAAAAGACCTGCGAAGCCCGTTCACGTTTCAGACTGTTTAACGTTTTGCTTTCTTTTTTCCTTGATCGTGCACTGGAATCATCTTATTTTGCATGAGAAACACAATCCTCAATAATAGTGAACACTGTTTTAAAACGACTGCAAGCCAAAGTACATACAACCGCGTGGACACATGACAAAAAAACACTGTAATCTGCGGAACCCAAGCAAAGGTCAAACTGGACTGCGAACCGCCATCATACCTGATAGCACGTCTGTGGGAGATCTAAACACACTGCACAGCAGAGAATCCCGTTCAGGCGATCTTCCAGTCTGTTTGCGTAGTCGCAGGATAGATCGGACAACTTCGCCTTTTTCTGACACGGCTCATAGCTGCCCAAATTTTCTTTGTCAGCACAGGATACTCGTAGAACTTGCGAGGACTCCCCTTCTGTTTCTGCCATCTTGTTTGTTTGTAAATTTCTGTTTGACGTAGCACACCGTCAGGACCACTGCTGACATCACCATCGACCAATCGTATTTTTGTTGTGACGAACTCGGCTGTTATCGGCGAGACCGAAGACAAATTCGGTTTCCCAATTCACTGTCCGGAGATTACCGAAATCGCCGAGAGGGGCGTTTCCGAAGTGGCTGAGAATTGTTCAGCTGACAAAATCGCTGCAAGTGATGCAACAGTTGTACCTCAATTTGGCTAGCATTGATGACAATCGCCGTTCATATTGTTTATTAGAATTGACTTACTTAATCATTGCTTAACTTGCTACTCTGTACTTTTTAGTCAGCCAGTAAAAATCGAAAAATTCCCGAAGCAGACCAATGAATACTTGACCTAATTTCTGATTGACCTCAGGCAGAGCTTCGGAAGGTCGCTGAAACACACAAATGGCTTCGAAATATGAACGGAATGTGTTCGCATATTTAGCTAAGCATTTGGGTGCTGTCGACAAAAAGGAACTGGCGCATTAATAAAATTTAAAGAATCCTTATCATTATCTATTATCAAGAAGCATACGAATTTAGCCAGTTGTATTTGCTTTCTTTTGGAGAAGACATAAGTGAGAATTAATGCCGTTGATGAGAACATGATAATTATTGACATGCATGTGTGCTGACCGATTTTTTCCACAGCTTAAACTGGGTCAGACGTATCTGTTCTCTTCCTTTTGGGACCATCTTTAGTTGTGACCTTCCCCGGTGGAAGATAACATCAATTCGCTACTTAAAAAAATAAAATAAAATAAAAACTTAAAAAGCCAACAAGTAAACTGTGCCTTTGTTCCATTTCGACACCATAGTGAAAGCACACACACACACACACACACACACACACACACACACTGTCCCATTTGTTTCAACTCACTGCATGATTTTGATGCGTCAGTAAATGTACATGAAGCTAATTGTTTATTGTGGCTTTTTGCGTTAGACGATCACCTTAATTTTCATGACCCGATGAGGGATGTGGGTGGATGGAGTGATCGGTGTCGGTCAGTGTCAGGGGTAACGTTGTGATAAGCAAGAGTATACATTGCAGATAATCTCTCTCTCTCTCTCTCTCTCTCTCTCTCTCTCTATATATATATATATATATATATATATATTCTTTTTGCTCTGACATGATACTTAAGGGGGGGGGGGGGGTTAAAACAGGAAAGGGGATGATATAGATGTTGTTTAGAGAGAGGTATGTTGTATCGGTCCATAGACACTAATATCTCGGAATTCTGGTGTCTATGATCAGTTGAAATCATGATTAGAAAATATATGGTGCTTTGTTTTATGTTTCTTTTGTTTACATATAGGCTATAGCTTTCTTTCGTTTCAGTTTTAGTCCTTCTTCAAGTTTGGGCGAAGTCTGGGTGTTGAAAAGTGTTTTGGCCTTCTTGCTAATCACATAACCTCCGTTGATAAACTGAAGAATTTGTGTTTGTCTTTTTGTCTCTCTCTCTCACAGAGGTGGGGGAGGGAGGGAGATAGGTTTTTCAGCTCAAGGAAGATCACCCATAGGCCTAGAATATGTCTGTTCCACCAACGCACGCAATGGTCACGTGGAGGAACAGTGTTTATTCTGTAAAACAACTCATGACTAATACATAAGCAATTTGTTCCTTACACGAGTTTAAAGGTAACGGTAGGGAAATCAAAAGATATCAGATAACTAAACATGCTTCTTGTTTTTCTCTTCTTTTTCTTGCCTCAGTTGCATGCAAGTCCACGGATCACATATGCATCATTATCATTCTTTCTCTTTTTTTCTTTCCCCTTTTTAAGTTCTCTGCATTTTTCACTGGCCGAAAAAAAAATCTACCAAAAGAAAGAAACACCACATTCATTTAACTTTTTATCTGTGTGCTTTTCTAGTGATGGACAATCACCATGGCTGTGAACTTTTAATGTAAGTCCCCGGAGCACATCATTATCATTCCTACACAGGTCTGGGTTTTTATTTGCACCGATATATGTATGTTGTATATTGCATTGTATGTCCCATCCACACACTCCTGCTCCATTAAGTCGCCCACTGTATGTGCGTATGTTCACGCACACGACTGCGTGTATGTGTGTGCGTGCGTGCGTGCGTGCGTGTGTGTGTGTGTGTGTGTGTGTGTGTGTGTGTGTAAAATTTGATAGTGGGTACACATTGACATAACGATGTTGATAGTTTGGTTGGGTTTCGATCCCGTAAACAAGGATGAAGGACACAAACAATCAAGGTCGAGTGGTGGCACAGCGGTGGATGAGCGCCTGACCAGAAAGCGGCGATTGAGTGTCCTGGGTTCGGAGCTAAGCAAGAACCGCGATTTTTACACTCCCTGGAGTAGACCTTGTGTGGGGGTGATCTGGGCACTATTCAGTTTTCTTCCGTCGGATAAGACGATTTACCGAGGTGTCTTGTATGTGCAGTATGCACTGATCACGTTAAAAAACCAACAGCCATAGGAGATCGAGTTGTTTCTGGCAGAATTATGCAGAGAAAACACACATTGATGAATGGAACGAATATGCTGGCTGTGTGCGTGCTGAGAGAAAAGAAAGACAGAAAGAAAGAAAGAAGAAAAAAAAGGAGAAAAGGTTTCATCTGATTATGGCGACGCTTTCCATATGGAAAATCAATCCGAATTTCACGCAGAAAAAAATCTCATGTTGTGACAATACAATATAATACAACACAACACGATACAACACAACAGAATGCAATACAATACAATGCAGTGCAATACAATACAATATAATGCAGTGCAACACAATACAACACAATACAATACAATACAGGAAACTGGTTTTGCAAGTTGAACGAAGTGTATTGCTGGGAAGGAGTCTATGGTACGTACATACTCGTATGTCAGTGAAAATGTTCACCGAGTGACATTGATTTGTCAGAAGGCCTCCTGAATGTGGTCTGTACAGGGTGTACAATGTCACTCACCACAACCGACTGCCTGATGAGGTCGTCTGGAGTTGCTTTTCTTCAACCTATTGGAGTTTAACGACCTATTGGAGTTGCTTTTCTTCAGCCATGTGCGGGAAATGAGCGAGCTGACAGACTTGCTGGTAACGCAACACCAACGAACGTGCGGGTGTGTATTGTATATATGTGTGTGGGGTTGGGGGTGGGGGATATGGGCGTATGTGTGTGTGCTTGTACAAGTAAGTGTTCATCTGTGTGTGTGTGTGTGTGTGTGTGTGTGTGCCGTGGAAGCTGCGATACGTAGCCTAGAAATGAGTGTGTGGAGGAGGGGGGTAGTGGAGGTGCAGGGTACTGTGTGTGTGTGTGTGTGTGTGTGTGTGTGTTGGGGCTCATGTACGTTTATGTTTATTTGACTGTGCTTTCATATCTGTGAAACTGCATGTTTGGTGCATATCTGTTATACATGTGTGGGTGTATGTCTGAATGTGTGTCTTCATGTTTTACATTTATTTGCTTATTTATCATCATTGTTGTCTTATTTATTTATTATTATTATTAATATTATTATTATTACTACTACCTTTTAAAATTATAATTTATTTATTTATTTACTTATTTATGTACGCTTATTGTTGACTTCATCAAGTTTTTGCGCCTTATACATATTATTAGTAGTGGTAGTAGTTTTTTTTATGTATTCATCTATTATTTATTCACCTTTTCTCAAGAACTGACTAAGCGCGTTGGGTTACGCTGCTGGTCAGGCATCTGCTTGGCAGATATGATGTTGCGTATATGGATTTGTCCGAACACAGTGACGCCTCCTTGAGCTACTGAAACTGAAACTGATTGGTTGGGTGGCACTGTGGTGGGAAAATGTTGCCAAAATTTAGCTGCCCCTGAGTGAGAAGAAGGGAGAGAAGCCATTCTGACATCATTTCGAGGAGCCATTCTCCCACACAGATGTGCGTGTCCCTGGGGGTTGAGTTCTCTGCCGGGACCAGCGTAGCCAAAGTGCGTACTTAAGAAGAGGGCGCGTGCGAACCTGGCCCAGGGGGATAATGGGTTCCAGTGATTGTATCATGCCCAAGAAGGAAGATAGGGAGCTCACTGTTGGCCGGAAGGAACGGCGCAAGATGTGCCAACCAGTGCAAGCAAACTTGTGTCAGCTAGACTGTCATAGACCGTGTGTCAAGTGTCATCCCTAAGAAGTCAGAAGACTGATTTGGGGATATATTGCATTTCTCCTTGTTTTGGGCACACGGATCCAGAATTCTGCATTTGTGATTTGGACATCAGGCCTGCGACTGGGCCAAGATTAATCAGTCATGCAGGTACATATAGAGAGGAAATGACTCCAATCTGACCCATGGATACGAATTCCGGCCCCACCTTGAAGAAGGGGAAAGGGGCAGGGGAAAGATGAAAGGGGAGGGCAGAGAACTGGAACACCCTGTCCCTCCACACGGACAACAGGCTCGGGAGGGGTGCAGGATGAATGAAGATCTGGAAACACACATCCTTCAGGTCGATAGCGGTAGCCCAATACGCCCTGTTGAATGGTCTCTCGAGTGTGTGCCTGTGTGTCCCTCTTGAATTCGACCCTGGGACAGGAACTGTTGAGGAAAACAAATCCAGGTTTGGTTGCCACCCTCCAGAGACCTCTTGAAACATAAACAGGCAGCCATAAAACCTGGGTTCAAGAGTTGTGATATTGCACCATTGAGAAGCAGTTGTTATATCTCCATCTCCAATATGCTCTCCTGCTCCTGTGAGTGGAGTACATAAGGAGAAGGAGTGGTTCGATCGTCCGCCCAAAGGAACATGCTGCAGGGTGGTGGGGGGTGGGGGTGGGTGGTGGGGGCTCGGGGGTGGGGGGGGGGGGGGGGGGGGGGTTGACCCCAAGGGCCAACAAGGACTCCATACTCTGAGGGAGGATAGAAGTACACCTGACCATGCAGGAAGGCTTATTCAGCCACTCCTGCACTGTCTCTCAAGGAGAAAATGGACTCACCTGTCACCAAGATAGAGGGGTGGAATCACCAACTGTATTCTCATCCTCTTCAGCAGTTCGAAATTATCCTCCCAGTCCATCCTGGGCAGGGTCCCTTCACAAGGGGACACACCCAGGGAGTCTCCTGATTTTTTAGCGTGACCCAGTGGGCAGATGAATGGGTCAATACAATTGCTGGTAATGTGCCGGCTGATTATTACCCCTCACACCTGCTGTGGGTCTAGAACATCTGGACTGTAGGTCCAGCCACACCTTGGAATGTGGGTGCCAGACCTTCTCACTTTGCACTTCCTGAGATGAGAAAGCGACCCATGTTTACTTCGGGAGCAAGAACACTCATTAATCTCCCAGCAAAACTAACAGATGAGAGGGGAAAACTGTTGGCTTTCCTGACCTGGGTGGGGTGACAAAGAGGATGGTACTAGTGACCATGGACACCGCATATAGGGATCCAAAGGGAAATGGTCCTGAAAGGGAGGTGTGGGTGACTGTGGAGGTCACCCGGACTGTTAATTGGTTGATCACACCCACCCTATTGATACACACCGCCCAGTAAGAGGTGCCTGGCAGAGTCCAGGAGGACGAAGATGAGGGTTTCAGGCCCAGGCCTCCTGGCAGCCCAGTATGCAGCATGGGTGCATCCCAGTACAGGTGGAAAAGGGGGAATCCACCCATGGGTGCAGTCAGCCTGTGAGGCCATCCCCAAGAGTCCCTGGCAGTTAATCCTCCAGCAAGGGAGAAGATAGACAAGTCAGTGTGGGGGTTCAGTCCGACTTGGGTGTCAGGATTGCCAACAAACCGACGAGCCAACAGGCCAGAGCCACCTAACTCGCATGGGTGCTGTCACATTACACACAGGTGAAGATCATGTGTGCAGTATCCACTCCCATGAAGATACAGGGGACTGTAAGAGAGGTGCTTGCAGCAGCGGAGGTTGTCCTGACTAACAAGTGCTTGGTCCCTCCACCCTTGGCAGCACCAGTCCCAGGAGGGATTCTAAATACTAGGGTCAAAGCCATGCTGGGCTGAGAGCAGGCGTGGAGGGCTGGGGAGGGGGGGTGGGGGTGAGGGGGGAATGGGGGAGCTGGTCCCCCACTAGGCCCAGTGTGTCCCAGGGCCAAAGCACTATGTCATCACCCAAAGAGCAGCAGAAACTTCTGGCTTCCATGCATTGATAGTGGCCTTGGAGGTGCCAAGGATGAAATATTCAAATGATGTTCTCCCAGACACAACTAGAAAAGTAGAATGCACCTTTGGGGCAGTACCATTGGAATGGAAAGATTTTTATTTCACCTTTTTTATCTTTAAATTTTAACTTTTTTCATACTCCTAGAGTGGGTTGCATGAGCAATGTTAGCAGCAGTAAGTTTGCTTAACATTGAATTTTCCTGAGTGTACACTGATTCCTTCTTCAGCCTTGGGAAAAGCAAACTTACTGCTGCTAAGATCGTTCATGCAAACCATCCCAGCATATTAATCATTCATGCCACATGCCTTGTTATAAATGCTTAGAGCTGCAGCATAAGACTATCAATTTGTATAAATGTACTGTATCATTATCATTATTGTATGTTCTATCATTGTGCAATATGTGATGCCTGTTTTCATGCTTTGTTGAATATTACTGGTACTGGTAGTCTGAATATGATGCATATGAACATTTTAAGAGTGTACCATTCAATAAGACATGAATTTTGAAGTCCTAAAACTTGAATGGCTGTGTGTGTGTGTTTCTTCCTTAATCTTTTCTTAAATCTTTAAAAATTTTTTTACCGTATTGAGGTACACATGCTATTGTACAGTGTGAGCATTCATATAATATGCACTAATTTGGAAGCAACTTCCTTTGAATAGTCTACATGTATTTAGTAAATCAAAGAATCTCAAACATGTTGCAAGATTTAATGCTGTGTTTAAAAATATCTTTTTGTAAATACTTGTGTCAAAATTGTGCACTTGTGCAACTCTCTCTTTTCCTTTCTCACAACTCAGGAAAATATAATCACACAGACCAACATTTGCATCTCGCCTTCATTCAAAAACACAGCCAAACTCTGTTCTTTTGCTCAGTTTGTCTTTAGTGATTTTTTAAAAATTTTATACTTGTCACAATGTCAGAAGACTGCCAGTTTCACACATCACTGCAAGAATTGATACAACAATAAGACAAATTATGTGGGTGGGGGAATAACACTGACTTAAAACAAGAAAAACTAAAATGTGAACAGGGAATAATTTGTGTCCTCCCTGCAAATTTACTTGAAGTTGAACACGTCTTAGTTATTCCTCATACATGTGGGTCCACAAACACATTGAGAACATGCAAATAAGTACTAATTTCTGTAAAAATCACATACACAAACTGTACACGAACACACACACACACATATGCACACACACACACACTTACACACAAGCAAACACTTTTTTCTTCTGCCAATAAAATGAAACAGAAAATCAAAATGTCACAAATCCATCTGAGTACAAATACGAACACCCATGGATGTATGCAAGTAAAATGATTCATATCAGTATGAATTAAAATAATATACAGAAAATAGCAACAAGAAAAAACAACAACAAATCTCCAAAACTAGACAAATGGCAACACTGTGTATACATCAAAATGAGACATGAAAATAAGAAATTTAACTGAACACAAAAATGGTCAACAGCCTACCATTTCACAATAGAAAAGCAGCAGAATCTGCAATATCTCTCTCCATAATTTACAAGGCATATATTCAATACCTGAACAAAACAGGGGAATGAAATTTAATACCTCACAAAACAAAAAGGAAACCTTATTCATTGGTCTCTAGCTGATCAGCTTAATTTTCTTTTGTTTCCATTCTTCTGCTGAACAGCCTTAGAAAGAAGTTCAATATGCTGAGGCCAAAAATTAAGTATCTTGCAAAGTTGTTTTTGTTTTATTTGAAGTTATAAAGAAATAAAGAAAAAAGGAGAGTATTTATATTACAAATCATAAGGACACAACCTTGTATTGTAATATCTTTATAAATGTCTGAAAATGATGGACTGGATCCTATGTGGAGAAAATTTGAGGATGGAACTACCAAACCAAACAAGCTCTTTTTCTTCCCAACACCATCACTAACAGTTTGAGCAGACCAAACAGTCACCCACAAGAAACCTCCACGCAAAATGATAAGCATTTACAGAGTAATTGTTTACTTGTATCTTCAAACAGAAAAATAAACCTAATTAATGAATGGTTTCAGTTTACTTTACACTCCAGACACACACATGAAATCAAACCAAATCGCCAGCAATAAATTAAGACTCTTTCACACTTCCTCTTGAACAAGAGTTAAAAAATCCCAAACCTATTTGAACGATTGAACAGAACTGAAAACTGAAATATTGAACTGAAGTAAACAAGACTGTGAACATAAGATTTTTAATTTTTTGTTTCTTTTTTATTTGCTGACTTACTGTATGCTGACAACTACTTGAAATAAAAGAATAATTGAGAGGTGTGAAAGGAAGTTCTACAGTCACACTTAATAAAACATGAGAATAACTGCTACAAACAACCAAGTTTGTCAAGAGGATTTCACATCTGTGGGAGACAAGCCTCTCAAAAATAAATTTGTAAATTTTCATCATCCATGCAATGGACATACATAGATGTCACACTTGATGACAAGATTTCTCAATAAATTGATGGATCTCTGACTGCGTCTGATTGTTCTAGAAGTTAAAAGAAAAATGGTGTATTGTGTCACACTCTGGGATGGAGAGGGGCAAGGGAGAAACAAGGACATAACCTTCTGAAAGGGGATGGATATGATGAGCTGCCGATTCCTGATTTTTTCCCCCCAAACAGACTTTCTTTCACTACTGTGGATTTGTTGCCCTTCTTTGTCTTTTTCAAAAACTTCAGCACAACTGGTGCAAATGGGTCATAATGAATGCAGACACATGTCTGCATACATGTAAGTGTGTTAGTGTAGGTAAACATTTGTGATTGTGTCACACTGTATGTGTGTGTGTGCGCGCTTATGTTTGTGTGATTGCGTGTGCATGAGAGAGAGAGAGAACTTTGTGATCCTGTTGCCTCTGACTGAGGGTGGCAATGACAATGTACGAAGTTTCTGCCTGTAAACCGTGCGTTGGAATAATGATGAATCACAAAGTACGCAGACTCCGTCAGTCCATGCTTGAGAATCCTGAAGCCAGTGAAAGCATCCGACCGAGGACTGTGCGTGTGCTTCTAGCAGCTTGGTGGGGAGAGACAGTGGCAGTGATCACTGTAATCCAGTCACACACACACTAACCTGCAACATCCACAGTGGAGGCATTTTAGATAATCATCCCCTCACTGAACTGGCATTTAAATTTCAGAACATAAGCTCAGTTGCTCATTCACACTTGGCTCACATACACACACATGCATGTAAACAAGTAAGTATGTGCACAATGTGCTTGTGTGTGTATGCACAGATGCCAATACACGAACACACAAACCTCCACCCTCCGAAAAAAAATCAACTGAGTAAAATATGATTTTAATATCTCAGGCTGTTTGTATCAGTGAGTGAGTGCATGTACTATTTGTATTTGTGTGTTTGTATACATATGTGTATGCTTGCTTGTGTGTGTGTTTTGTGTGTGTTTGTGTGTGTTTGTGTGTGTGTGTGTGTGTGTGTGTGTGTGTGTGTGTGTGTGTGTGTGTGTGTGAGAGTACATCATAGAGTTAATCTGACAAATATATTGTGATTGTACTGTGTCTGTATGTGTGTGGGGCAAGCAACATTAGATTGTCATGGCAAAGTTCTGTGAGTGTATTCCATCAGAATGTGTCACGCTCATGGGAAATAATTCAGTTCAGTCAGGAAGTGAAATGAAATGTGTCTGTGTGAGTCTGTGTGTGTGTGTGTGTGTGTGTGTGTGTGTGTGTGTGTGTGTGTGTGTGTGTGAGAGAGAGAGAGAGAGAGCGAGAGACAAACAGAGAAGAGCACGCGCACGCGAGAGAGAGACAGACAGACAGACAAACAGACAGAGACAGAAAGACAAAGACAGACTGTGTGCATGCAAACAACTGAATGAATGTGTTTATATCACTGATAAAAAACGTTAACACAAAAGAATAATATGCTTGCATGCACAGATGATTTATTTTCTGCATATGTGTTTGCATGAATTTTCACACAAGTGTGCACATGCACATACATGCATCTGTTTAACAGAGTGTGAATGCTTGAAAATTTCCCTGTTAACATGTACTTCAGACTGCCTGATACTCATCTGCAAAAATCGCAAGCAGTTTACCAGCATCAACAATGAACACACCCACAAAAAGTACAATGTCATGATTACAATGTCACCTCAAGTGTTCTCATCTCAATTGATATGAAAAAAACAACCACCAAATGTGGCATACCGATCACCACCAGATAATCAGTCAGTCAGTTGGTAACTGTTACAACAATTGTTCTCATCATATTTGACAAAAAAAAAAAAAAAAAAAAAAAAAAAAAAAAAAAATCATGAATGACTGGATACCCATCCTAGTCAAATAATAATTCATTCAGTCAGTAACTGTTATATCAGCTGTTCTCATCCAAAAAATAATAATAAATAAATAAAAAGGATGATAAAAATATGCTGGATGCCTGTCACAAGCAGACAATCAGTTAGTTGTCATGACCAGACAACCAGTCAGTCGGTTTGGTAAGACAAATCCTCCAACTACAAAATGATGATCCATAAGTCAGTCAATGAAATGAAGCTGTCACTACAACCAGCTGCTCCAAGACTCACCCTGTCACTTGATGGGCTGCAGGATGACCATGCTCTGTCCAAACAGCATCCCATTCATGTCCTCCAGAGCCATCTCAGCATCCTCCATGGAGAAGAAGGCCACCACAGCATTGCCCGTGGACGTGCCATCGTCAGCGTACAACTGGCGGATGGATTCTGGGATGGGGTTGTAGTCGTGGAAGAAGTCCACAATGTCTGGGACGGCCACGCCTGGAGGGAAGTTCTGGCAGGAGATGTAGAACCAGCGGGGGTTTAGCAGGTGGGGTGGTATGGCCATGAAGGGGCCTGGGCCTTCAGGGGGTCTCCTGGGAGGGAAAGGCGGCCCAGAAGGGTCGTGAGGAGGGCCGATGCTGGACAGCCGGGCATTGCGTAAACGCTCAATCATGTCGCCTTTGGCAATTGATTTCACAGCCACGATTTGACTACCCAGAGACGTTTTGTCCTTCTTCAGGGCTTTGTCCTTGTCTTCTTGCGAGACAAATTCCACAAAACCTTCTCCAGTGGGTTTGCCATTACCGTCGTGAGCGATCTGGACCCCCCTGCGCTCAGCAATGTTCAGCCCGCTGAAAAACGCACGGATGTCATCATAAGTGGCCAGCATAGGCAGACCCTGAATCTGAACACAAAAACCTGGTCCATGAATCACCGGGGGCCTGCGCATTGGCGGCGGCAGTCTGGGAAGATGAGGGTCAGTGGCTGGGCCATTTCTTGGAGTATCAGGGCCCATGTTCATAAGAGGTTTCTGGGCATAAAGTGGGGGCCGTCTAGGTGGAGCCACCCCCATAAGAGGAGGTCGTGCACCCATGACACCTGGACCAGCGGGTGGCTTTTCCTCCTGTGGAACAGTTGGCTGTTCAGCAATACTCTTGATGTCCTCCTGCTTTGCAATGCAAGCATCCATCTCAATTTCTTGGCCAGCTGATAGCTGCAGTGCTTTGGAGCCCAGAATGTGCCCGTCATAGCTCATGGCTGAATCAAAGTCTTTCTGAGAGGCAGCCATGATGTATGCAGTGCCTGTTGCCTGTTTTTTGTCGTCATATTCTATGACAAGAGATTTCCCACCACTGGCAAGCTTAACAGATGAGAAAAAGTTTACAAGATCCTCTCGCTTGATGTTTGGCGGAAGCCCATTTATCTTTACAATTTGTGTGCCTTTGGTATCATTTTGTTGTGAAGAATTTGAAGATTTATCTTTTTCTTTGGCTGTATTTGTCTTTTCATCAAACTCTTGTTTTGTAGTGAAGGCCAGGGATATTGGGGTGCCAAAAATCGTCTCTCCATTCTTTGCAATGGCTTTCTTGGCTTGATCTTCAGTTGGAAATTCCAAGTAGGCTTCTCCAGTGTTTTGGCCATGAGCATTTTTGACAACATTTATGCCAGTAAACAATAAGTCGCAGCCAAAGAAAAACCTTTGTATTTCCATTGTAGTATAGGCAGCCGGAAAACCTTTTGCATGAATGAATTTGCTGTTGGGCATTTCTTTCCTTGGCTCATCTGACTTTTTGTCACCCCTACCAGATCTCTCTGCTCCTCTGTTTCCTGGGTCTTTAGAGTCTCTGTTTGATGAGCGATCCCTGTGTTCACTTCGGTCTCGATCTCTGTCACTTCTACGTTGCTCTCTGCCTGGGCTTCGGTCACGGGCTTGACGATGGTCTGACCGCCTGCTTGGCCGGTCCTCTCTTCCTGCATCCCTGTCCTCTCTCCAATGCTGGTGCCTGTCTTGGTCTCTCTGGAAGTCATCGTGCAGGTGCTCTGGGACATCTGGCCTTGTGACAGGTGGCGTTGGGAGAAGACCACCTGGAGCGTCGCCCAGAAGACCTTTTCCTCGAGGTTCATCAGGAACTGGTTCTCTTCGCCTGTTTCTGTCCATAGCTTCTCTGCCTCGTCCCATCTGCCTTCTGTCCATGGGCATCTCTGGACTGCCATCTGGTCTGCCTCTCATTGGTCTGCCTGGATGCCTGGGTCCGCCCTCTCCCCAACCAAACTGCGGCCCATGCTCCATGTCCCCAGGATGTGGAAATGGGCCTCCTCGGTGCATTTCTTCCATGGCCACATCTTCAAAATGGCCCTCTTCATACCTGTCTGGATACTGACCAAACGACTCTGGTTCATCAAATGGACGACGACCCCGACCACGTCCACGATGACCGTCCCTGTTAAATCCTCTCCCCCCTCTGGGTCCTTCATTCCTCCGGTCATGACCTCTCCCACCATGGTCTCTCCTGTCCCGACCCTGGTCATCAAAGTCTCTGCCTCCCCGGAATCCTCTCCCTGGGCGACCACTCATCCCTGGATCACCAAGGCCTTCAGGATCAAACTCCATGTCAGCATGAGCAAATCTGTCCCCAGGAGGTCCATCAAATCTGCCAGGAGGTCCTTCAAATTGCCTTCCAGGTTCAGATCTGCCTTTGTCAAAATGTTCTCCGTGTTCCCCGCCTGGATGTCCCTCTGGACCTCCAAGGGGTGGCCTTCTGTCAGGAGCTCTACCAAGTAGCCCTCCTTCCTTTGGCCTTCCATCCGGGCCTCTTTTGAAAGGTCTTCTCTGTGGGTCTCTTCCCAGGGAATCTCTGTTTTCATTTCTGTCAAATACTATTCCAGGGTGATCTCTATCTGCTGGGGGGCCTCCAGGACCTCTCTCCAGGGGCCTTTTTTCTGAGGCTCTGTCAAACGGTCTGCCATCTGATTCCCCTCCAAATGACCTACCCTGGTTTCTCCTGTCTGAGCCTGACCAGTCATCACGCTCTCTTTCATGGGACTGACCATCATGCCCTCGTCGAGGTCTTCTATCAGAACCTCTCTCTGAAGCAGGCTCTCTTTCTGACCTTCTGTCTGGACGTCTGTCCATCGATCGGTCATTACGGTGGTCGTCCCCAGGTCTACCACCAAAACCTCTTTCCTGCGGCCTCCCATCTGGACCTGTCTCCATGGGTTTTTCGTCCACCTGGTCAAATCGGCTTCTTCTGGGTCGATCACGAGGCCTTTTGCTGTCTGGACCATCAAAAGATCTTCCTCTTCCCATGGAAGCATCTCTGCCATCTGGCTCTCTTCTAGGAGGGAACTGTCCGCGACCTCTTCCTGGCTCATACCCTTGTCGTTCTTCCTCACCACGGTTTGCCCAATGTCCTTGCTCCACCGTTTCTGGGCTATAAAAACTGTCATTGTTGTAGTCTTTTGGCTGGTCAGGATTGGCCATGTCTGGAGTGGGAAGTATACCAGATTTCGCATCTGGAAACATCGCCTGTCGGGGTCCTCTGGCTGGACCTCCTTCTCTTCTGTTGGGTGGGAACCTCTGTTCCTCCGCTGTGTAGCTTTCACCAGGTTGTCCTCCAGCTCTTCCCTGGCCTTTCTTCATGTCAGCCACGTGCTCCATGTCAGGTCTTCCCGGGACAGAGAAACGCATATGGTCTTCAGGTCCCGGCATGAATTCGGCATTAGGCACTCCAGTTGGTTCACTGCCTTGGCCTCCTGGATGCGGCAGAATGCCACCTCTCTGTGGGCCAGGTTGTTCACCCATTCTTGGGAAAGAATCCCTGTTGCCAGTGCCATAGTCCTCCTGCCAGAAACTTTCAGGGTTGTACGGCTGGTCTCTCCTCTGCTGCTGGGGGAACTGGGCATCCTGCTCTGCAGCGCTGGAATTGTACTGCTCAGGGGCATGGTCTCTTCGAAAGCCTGGGCCGTGCCCTTGAGGAGGCTTATCACCACCCCCAAAGCCTGGGCCCTGTCCCTGGGGTGGCTGATTACCACCATAATAAGGCTGCTTGGCTCCAAAGTCCGGGCCTTGATGGTACCACTGGTTCCCACCCTCCTGACCTTCAAAACTGCTGTTGTCAAAGCCTCCAGTGTTCCACTGGCCCTGCTGACTGCCCTTGCCAGCATTTCTGTCAGGGGGATATCCCTGGTAGCCTTGGGCCCAGGGGTCTTGGCCTTCATTGTCCATTCTCTGCTTGCCTGCCGGAACATTCTGCTGCTGCTGCCATAGGTCTTGGTGTCGTCCCTCTTGGAAACCAAACTGGTTCCCCCTGTCTGGTCCTTGCTGTCCATGCTGCATTGGGTTCTGCATCTGATTATGGTGACCTTGGGCCATGCTTGGCATCCCGGGGAACTGTCCCTGACTGGGGTCAGGTTTGGGATAGCCGGGTTGGTGTGGGGTGCGCTGGTTGGTCATGTCTTGAGAGACAGGGTAAAGCTGGTTCTGGTAGTCCTGTCCTGTCCCTGTACACACAAACACACACACAACATTTGTTACAACGTCTGGACAACATTAACTTGCACAGTTATTGTAGTGAATGGCACCTGTCCATGATGGAAACATTGCTTAATGAGTAAATGAATAGTGTGCAGTGAGTGAGTGAGTGAGTGAGTGTGTGTGTGTGTGTGTGTGTGTGTGTGTGTGTGTGTAAGAGAGAGAGAGCAACTCTATTTATCAATGATAACAACTCAAACTTGGATGCGAGAATGCGCAGGCTCTTTGTACTGCAGCCTTGGGGTCTAATTGGCCTTTGGGGACCATCCCAACACTGACTGTCCTAAAACCCTCTTCACCGAGAGAGTGGGGATGTAACTTAGGCAAGACACTCTCCACTATAATCAAATTCTAGCCCAGACAGTCAGGACAGCAGTTGATTCCTGTGCTGTTCTAATGGTCATATAGTTGGAAACAACTGACAATCATACATCAATCTGGCAAGATACTCCTGCTCCTGTCTGTCTTGGGCTCAAACTGACAAATGTTTTTTTCTTCTTTAAACCATACTTGTTTTGATTTTTTTTTTTTTTTTTTTTAATAATTTTTTTTAAGGACATCTTTTCCATTTGTCACAACATACATCATTTCTGTTAAAAAAAAAATCAAAAAAATCTAAGTAATATTGAAAATTAAGACTGCTGAGAGCCTTCATGGCCTTTACCCCATGTCTTTCATCCCACTCATTTGGTTCCTGCAGTAGTTGAGACAATGAAAAAGATTACAATCAATTTGATTACAGCTTGGTATGCACACACATGCACAGTGTGATTAAACAATAACAGTACATTGATTTATATAGTATTTTAAACATCTCAAAACACTTTACAATAAATATGATAATGCAAAGATGCAGACAGACTCTGCAGACACACATGTTAACAAACTGTGTGACTGTGTTCATGTCAGCATCTGACAAAACTTGTGTAGTATTGTTTGATAACAGATGTTTTGGGACAAATATCTCTCTGGTATATATTATTGGACAAATCTCTCTCTCTGGTACACATTATGGGACAAATATCTCTCTCTGTACACATTATGAGAGAAATCTCTCTGTGGTACATGGTATGGGACAAATCTCTCTGTGGTACACGGTATGGGACAAATTTCTCTCTCTGGTACACAATATGGAGAAACCTCTCTCTGGTACACATTATGGGACAAATCTCTCTCTCTCTCTGATACTAGTTATGGGACACACCTCTCTCTGGTACACATTATGGGACACACCTCTCTCTAGTACTCATTATGGGGGAAATCTGGTATAGGTTATGAGACAAATATCTCTGGAACACGTTATGGGACAAATATCTCTCTCTGCACATGTTATAAGCGAAGTCTCTCTGTGGTACATGGTATGGGGTAAATCTCTCTCTGGCAAATGTTTCAGGACAAATTTCTCTCTGGTACACAATATGGAGAAACCTCTCTCTGTGGTGCATGTCATGGGATAAACTTCTCTCTCCTGTACTTGTTATGGGACACACCTCTCTCTGGTACATGCTACACACCTCTCTCTGGTACATGATATGGGACTCACCTCTTTCTGATACACATCATGGGACAAATCTCTCTCTTTGGTACACATTATGTGACAAACCTCTCTCCTGGTACACATTATGGGACAAATCTCTCTCTCTCTCTGTGGTACACATTATCATGCTCATGGGACAAACCTCTCTCTGAGGTACACATTATGGGACAAATCTCTCTCTGGTACATGTTATGGGACAAAACTCTCTCTCTCTGTGGCACACATTGTGGGACAAATCTCTCTCTCTGGTACATGTTATGGGACAAAACTCTGGTACATATTATGGGACAAACCTCTCTGTCTCTGATACACATTAAGGGACAAACCTCTCTCTCTGGTACACGTTTTAGAAAAATATCTCTGGCAAAAGTTATGAGACAAATCCCTCTCTCTGGTACACACTATGGGACAAACCTCCCCTTCTGGCACACATAATGGGACTTCCTCTTCGTTTGTGGGCTGCAACTCCCACGTTCACTTGTATGTACAAGAGTGGGCTTTCACGTGTATGACTGTTTTCACCCCGCCGTGTAGGCAGCCATACTCCATTTTCAGGGGTGTGCATGCTGGGTATGTTCTTGTTTCCATAACCCACCGAACGCTGACATGGATTACAGGATCTTTAACGTGCGTATTTGATCTTCTGCTTGCGTACACACACAAAGGAAGTTCAGGCAGAAGCAGGTCTGCACATATGTTGATCTGGGAGATCAGAAAAATCTCCACCCTTTACCCACCAGATGCCGTTATCGTGATTCAAACCTGGGACCCTCAGACTGAAAGTCCAACACTTTAACCACTCGGTTATTGAGCCCGTTGTAATGGGACAAGTCTCTCTCAGTCTACGTTATGGGACAAATCCCTCTCTCTTTGGTACTCGTTACGGGACAAACCTCTCTCTGATGCATATTATAGGACCAACCTCTCTCTATGGTACACATGACGGGGACAAATCTCTCTCTCTCTCTCATTTTCCAACCCGGACTCACCACTGTTCGGCACAGGAGGAGGCACTGCCGCCGCCATTCGCGCCGGCACCACTGCCACACTGGACACGTCCCGGTTCCTGGCCTCATCAATCACGCACTGCATCTCCGACTTGCTGCTCAGGAACAGCTGGACAGAGATGCCATTGAGGGGGGCGTTGTTCCTCATCATGGCCTGCCGGGCATCCTCGTCGGAGCTGAAGGCGATGAAGGCGTCGCCCTTCTCCCCGCCGATGATGTGCACCCCACCCTGGGGGATGATCAGGCCCCGGAAAAAGTTGCGGATGTCCAGGGCACTGGCTGACCAGGGCAGGCCCTGGAGCCGGATGATAACCGACATCTTCTTCTTCGCTCACTTCGGCTCTGCAAGAAGATTGTGTTGTATTGTATTGTGTTGTGTTGAACTGTGCTGTGTTGTACTGTATTTTATTTTGTTGTGTTGTATTGTATTTTGTTTTGTTGTGTTGTATTGCAAAGTAATGAAATGTAATGTGTTGTACTGTATTGTATTGTATTAATTGTACTGCACTGCATTTATTGTATTTCTCACTCTCAAACCACATTTCTCAGAGTGAAAGTTGGCCTGCTCTCCTCATAGTCAGCTTGTATTGCATTGCATTTATTGTATTTCTCTATCGTCAAAACAGATCTTTCTGACTGAAATTTGGCCTGCTCTCCTTAGGGACAGTGGTCACTACAGTGCAGCACCACCCTTTCTTCTTCTTCTTTTTTCTGTCTGCAAGTAAGGGTGAGACTGTGCTGCAGTTGATCACCAGTGTGCTGTGTGTCTGTTAAGAATGGGAGAAAGAGATGTCTGGTTCAGAGGAATATTTATTAAGTTAGGCGTTCTGCCGTTCCCGCATATTTTGTTTTATAATATTTGAAAAATAATGCAATTTGAAATGGACTAACACCAAGTTCTCACATACCTATATATACTGTCTACAGTTATATAACGTCTGAAAAAATAATGTAATTTGAAATAAAGACTGATACCACATAAATATTGATTACCTTCATCAATGTTTGATTTATGCAACTTGTTTTGTGGTGGTAAGGAAACAAAACTTATGTAAATTCATTATACTTGAGAAGGCAGTGTAACCTGTCCTTTCATCAGGAATGTTAATACGATAAAGTTTCCATAGGAAAAATGTTCATCTGTTTGTTGTTGCTTTTATGCATTTGTTTCATGTTGCTGGACTAATTTTGATTCACCATGATACAAATTACTGTTGTATTCTCCACCTCCCAAAAGGCCCCCCCCACCCCCACCCCCCCTTTCAAAAAACAACAACAAAAACCCCAACAACTCTGAATCTAATATGTTTGCTTGAATTTCAAACTGGTGATGCATTTCTTCTTTTTGGTTTCTGCATGTAGTTAAGAAATAATGTCTGGTTTCATGTTCATCTTCAACAGCTACTTAATTGTCACCAACATTATTTCGTTCATTACTCGATCTTTACTGCACAGCAAAACACATGTTGGTGTGGTTTGGGAAGGAATACAACCAAATTCAGTCTTTATTCATTATTGAATTCAGTCTTTATTCATTATTGCCCCCCCCCCCCCTCCAAAACCCCATCTCCCCCCTTCCCACCACTTCCCCTAAGCCCCCTTGACTCCCAAAAGATCCTTTCTTTTCTTTTTCCCCTATTTTCAAATCCTGCATTGCATTTTTACCTCATTGTCATACAATGTGTGGAGTAGCATACACACAACACAGGCTAATCCCTATGCCATGGTATCTTTTAAAAACTGGAAGAAGAAAAAAACAAACAAACCCCACCTGATATTGCCTCATAATTTCATTAGACGACAGCTGCCTTTAAACCCACCTGATATTGCCTCATAATTTCATTAGACGACAGCTGCCTTTAAACCCACCTGATATTGCCTCATAATTTCATTAGACGACAGCTGCCTTTAAAATGTTAATTGAATTTCTAGAATGTAAACTGACACATTGTAATTTTTATTTAAAAAAAAGAAAAAAAAGAAGAAAAATAATCTCAATCACTGTTATTTTGTCAATATAGCCTGGAATGATTGTGCTGCTGGGGGAATGCCATTGAACCAATAACACGAAAGAGAGAGAGAGAGAGAGAAGTAATGCCTTTAAGACTCAAATCCATTTTACCCATCACAAGAACTTCAAATATCTTTTTAATGACACAGTGAAGCAGATTATCTTGCTGTAGAACATTGAAAATGTCACATTATTGTGATATTGACCTTTGACCCCTGACTTCTAATGAAGTTTTTGCTCTGTTCTGACCATTACTGAACCAACTTTTAGGTTGATAAGGATTGCATGCAACTTTATTTTTCCTGTACCTCAAGCTTTTCCTATTAACATGCCAGGTTGTGACAATGACCTTTAATCTCTGACCCCAAATTTCAAAAGAGATTGTGTTATCAACATGGCCATCCAGTCACTTTGCGGAAGTTTATGAAAACTGAATAGGGTGAGTGTATAAGCTCTGTCAAAATTTCTTCTTCTTCTGAAATTTTTGTTTTCAAATAGATTACATAAAACTTTGAATCCTTACTTTTTATCATGTCATCATTATGATGATGCATGGAAAGATCATCAGTTAATCAGTATGTTAGTTATGCATTGTTATTTTTTGAGCGCATTGGGTTACGCTGCTGGTCAAGCATCTGCTTAGCAAATGTGGTATTGCGTACATGGGTTTTTCCTAATGCAGTTACGCCTCCTTGAGTTACTGATATGCATACTATGAGCACACACACACAACCGAAACAGGGTTATTATTATGTAAGACGTTCACCGGCAACCACAAAGACTAAAAAAAACATCACTTACTCTCATCTGAAACTGACTTTGCAAGCAATGAATTGTGTTTTCTGGAGAGGGTTATGGACTTCGAGAATGGCACAGGCTCGGTCTCATATTTTAGGTACTGCACGACTTGCTAAATTTGTGACCGTCGGTGTTAAAACACGGAACTCAATGTATACCGTGCCTGTCGTCAGGGAGAGGCTGACAAGTAGGGCACAGAGAGTGTTAATTGACAGGCCAAGGACCCTTCCACAGAGCTCTCTCTCCAGCGTTATTATGAGTATTGTCTAGGCTACTGTGTCGTGTTTCGACAACATTTATGGGGTATTTTTTGTTGTTGTTTTTTTCCCCCCATAGCTCTGTGTGTGTGTGTGTGTGTGTGTGTGTGCGCGCGCGCTGGCACATCAACTTCGGACGTTTTCTTGAACGAAGCCAACTTTGGGTTTACGCCAGTTAGTTGAAACTAAGAAAAAACATTTTAAATGACATGTTTTCAGCAAGATCAATTCTGAGTCAGAAAACCAAACAGACAAGATGGACCCGTTCGTATTATTTGCCCAGAAAAGCGGGGTACAATAACAAGGCGTGATCATGACAATACTGCTGAGCTCGGCGATAAATGACGGTAAGCCAAGACTGCGACAATATAACAAGACAACTCTCTCTCTTTTTCTCTCTCTCTGTGCGCGCGCGCGCGCTCGGGTGTGCCCGTGTGTGTGTGTGTGCCGGCGGCGCCGGCGCGTGCGTGTGTGTGCCGTGTGTGTGCGTGCGGCGCGCGCTGGAAGCTTAATTGCCGGAATGTCTACATCAGTTCTTCAAGCATCGGTCCACCTAACTGCTAGGATAAGCGAGCCCATGAAACTCAACTGGTTTTCTAACTGCCAGCATAAGTGAGCCTATTATACTAAATTGCCGCGGCGGCTTCAGTTGCCATACGATCCGTCAGAATCATCCCCCCCCCACCCCCCCGCCCTGAATTCTTTCTCTCGTTCTCTTTCAGCTAATAGTTTTGCAGGAATCTTTTCGTGAAAGCAGTCGATCAGTGGCTGCACGAATCACATAATGCTTCATCCGTCTCAACCAAAGTATACCCAAACTTCCATTAAAAGCAAAAACAAAACAACAAAAAACCGCCAAAAGCAACCCAACCGTCCAGTGATTGGAGAATGTGCAATAGAATTCGCAGAAGAGCCAGTGATACATCTGTATTCCTTTAAAAAAAAAAAGAAAAAAGTCTAGTCTCTTACATTGTTCAGGTCATTTGCAATCTTCCAAAAATCCTGTGTTGAAACAGACTGATCTAATTTACGACTGATGGATTAAGGCCAGACACTCGACTGCTCCAGAACGATCTCCGGCTCGGTGCCCCAACTGGACGAAGTCAAGTTTATCCGCAGCACGTGAAAAAGACTTATTTATATGCTGAACCTAAGACTTGCCCCAGTTTGAAACTGTAAATATACTCATCAAAAGAAGTATGCGGTCGGTAACATCCCCCTCCCCCTTGTGATAGATCTACATGGACAAACCCAGTAAACTGGCAGAACGTGACAAACTGATGATGCTGCGGAAGGTACGGTAAAGGTTTTAATTCACCACAAAACTAGAAATGTGGTCGAGAAAAACAAGAAAAAAGGTGGGTTCTGTTTTAAAATCGACAAGAAAATATTAATTTGACATAAACAATTATTAAAAGGAAAAAAGAAAAGAAAAGAAACTGAGATAAAAAGCAGCTTTCTCCTAGGAATCACGTTAGCATTTCTCTTGCGTTAAACTTCAAATCTACACGTAGATTCTGCGTCAGTGAACGATGCCTGCAGCGTTCAACCCCACAAGAAACAGACAAGACCGTTTTCAGTTATTCATTCATTGTGCGTGTCACTGAGACGTGTGTGTGTGTGTGTGTGTTCGAATGGCTTTCGTTTTGCAACAAAGAATGGCTAGGCCGAGAGAAACAGGTCGTTGGCGTGTGACATCGAGAACAATAGACAGTGCGACATGGGGTAACTGGTCAATGACATCTTTGGAAGGGAGGAGTTGCGATGTGTGGGGGGCGGGAAGCGGACTGTGGAAAGACAGGGGTGGGATCAATCTGCGAGATGAGCACCGGGTCCAGACTAAATGTTTGTTTCCTGAAAAAGGATGGTGTGGCAGCTGATATTTACTCCACAACTGACCGCGGAGGTCGAAGATAAGTTTATCCACAAGATAAATAACGATTCAGAAAGCATTCAATGTTACAGGATGTGGACTCGAAGTACTAATAGGTCAGTTTTAATTTGTAAACGGTTCCTTTTTTTGTTAATGGGTTGTGTAGCGGACTGTTAGGAAGCTGCAAAGAGTATCACCGTATTGCACAGCGGCAAAACTTGTGGCAATAATTTATGTCTGAGTAAAGTTCAGGATCGTGGTTCAGAACTGTGAGATGACTTGATCCGCAGTGTGATCGCACAGCAATCTTAAAGACTGAAGGTAGAGGCACTGCGGCATCGTTCGGCTCAGTGGTTCATGCCGTTCTGTTTTGTTTTCCCGCAGAGACCCTGTCGTTTCCACAGGATGTCAGCATGCGCGGTTTCGGAGCGGTCGATGTTACTGTTGTCAGTGTTCATATGGTCACATCAAGTGTCAGGGCCTTTAGGCCTTTTGCCCGATCAATTAGGGCTTAACTAAAAAAACAACAAACAAAAAACAAAACACACACCTTATATAAGAGTGCGCAATTACTAATGTTATGGCTAGCTTCCTATGGAGAAATTAACTTGGAATCCATAATACTTCCAGTGCTCATGGGCGTTCGGTGTTTTAAGCTTATGGCAACACACTAGACTACTTGGTAACCTAAATTAAGTTGCCGGTTGAGGCTTTGTGCTTCTGTTTTCAGTTTCGTCTGTTTACAAACGGTCCTGATTTAGCTGAGGCCTGCATGGTGTCCTGTTGAATGCATGGTGCGAAGCATCAGTGCGGGGCCCGTGTTCACCATCAAAACATTTACCTAACTCCTGTTTGCGTGGCAGGTCTAGGTCTAATAGTACTGCCTATCAAGATGGCAAACTAGGTTGTATTTTGGTGATAAATCTGTTGGCCCAGTGGGCATCGAGTCTGGACTTAAAACAAGTCACAGTGTTATGTCAGAGCGGTAATTTGAAGTTATGAAAGGCAGTGTTATGCTCAGGTTTAAAATGTTTTGGTCGTGTAAAAAGTCGAGAGTTCACGCAGAAGTCGGCGAAGATATTTGCGCGTGTTCTGATTCTTGAAGATTGTTGTTGCAATGTCATAAATAGCGAGAACTGAACGGCGCCGACAGTTTACAGTGATTGTTCCCCATAGCTAAACTGAAAAGTTTGTAACGTTTCCAAGATTCCATTGTGTGGTTCTCCTTTCGGATCAAAATGATGTAACGGTGAGTACTGTCGAAGTGTGCAAGTGCACTTACGCCTCTCTGTGAATCGCTGTTTGAAATGGCAGTTTTACACGGCTTGCTAGTTTCCATAACTATTCAGTCCAGCAGCTGCATTAGTATACCTTTTCGTGCTTGCTTTTGTTGATCAGTTAATGAAGTTGTTGGCTTTAAAAAAAAATATTTTAAAAATAATTATTGACAAATCATTATTTCAGAATGAAACTGACTACGAGACAATATTCCACAACACGGACATCTGCACATTTAGTAATTTAACAGTTTGTTCAACACACACACACTTCATTGACTGTCTTAAGGTGGGGGCTCAAAGAGAGGTAAAGTTGGTTATATACCGACATGAATGAAACAGCTCATTACTGATAGGTTCTCGAGCCTCCTGTTATCCCTTATTTTCTTGTTTATCCTTACATACACACTTCTCACGAAATGAGTTTTTCTTAAGTCTTCTATATTATGCTCAGTGGTAATAAGACCACAAACTTCGTCACACCTATGCACACCCACGTTGCCCAGCTTATGACATAACACTTAACAGTGACATAAACACCATGTTTTTCCCCATCCCAGTCACCTACAAAACAGTCATCGCCACTAATTAAAGAAAACAAACAAAAACCAAACACAAAACACAGTGCTTATCTTGCCAGGACCAATGCATTGGTACAGAAATTATTCACCAAGACCACATCTTCTGCAACCAACTTATTCCGTTTCTCTGATGGGGTATCTAGATCTGCTTTATGATCACTTCCTTGACATTTCTCCAACCCTAAGCAATGTTTGTTATTTAGAAGAAAAAAAAAAGGACAAGGCATCTGAGAAGTTTGGAACCTTGTTCTGGGTAAAAAAACAACAAAAAAACAAATAATATGGCATGTAAGCAATGTCAGTTTGTTGTGAATTAAAATATTACATAAAAAACCAACAACAAAAACAACCTAGTTCTGATCATGCTACATATAGTTTTATGCATAGCCTCATGCCTTCACAATACTGGGTGCAAAAACTGAATGATTTGCTTAAAGTTTTATTTTGTGCTTACACCCCCCGAAACGGAGTATGGCTGTCTACATGACTGGGTAAAAACGGTCATACACATAAATGCCCACTCGTGTACATGGGTGCTGCAGTCCACGAACAAAGAATAATAATTTTGTGCTTACAATTTAACAAAGTTATTTGATCTTCTTTGACAAGTTACACCATTTTTCATGTCATAACAGAAAGTGTCTGCACTTATGTTTTCCAGTATAAGCCGAGAAAAACTCAGCATCCTGTTAAGTCTTTTTTCACACACACACACACACACACCATGACTCACACACATACACTACACTCTACAGTCATACACATAATGGACATACTGTACAGACAAAAGAGGTACTAAGTGATTCAGATCATTTGGTTAACCTGAGTGATTCAGATCATTTGGTTACTTATTAACTATCAGTTTATATTTTGGAGAGAAACAAAATGTGTTTGCAATTACTTGTCAAGTGTTCATGAACTATTCAACTGACTGTGAATTTAGACAAAAGAAAAAGAACACTTTGTCAGATATCAGAATTAACTTCCTGCTTGTATTGACTGATGAATTAAAAGTAGTGTTTGCCGACACTGGTCACAGCAGTGAAATGTAACTGCTGAAATAATAATTTGTTTCACTGACAGTTGACAAATAATTGCTCTCAGCAATCCATGTTTACGATCAAGCCAACTGCAATGGACTCTCTGGGTCAATAATGTTTTTTGTTTTGTTTTACGGGGTAGTGGCATGGGGCAAGGAAGGACTGATTTTCTTTTGTCTTATTTCCAATTTCTTTCAGTTGGAAGTGTACCTGTAATGTTGTGGCCAGATAACGCATCCCGATATTATAATTATGTTGACCTTGGTGAAAATAGTGTTGGTGAATGAGTTTTAACCACTGGCCATAAATGTTTGCAGCATTTATCTATGTCGTTGTATGTAGTTTTGTGTCTTAAAAAAAAAGAAGAAAGTTTTTTACAACTATGAAAATAAGAGTTGATTGCTTGGCTCTTTAAAAACATGTTTGTGAAATTCACAACTGTTCGGCATGTAGGGAGGGCCTAAAAGGTGGTCAAATCTCTCTCTCTCTCTCTAAGTAGTAGCACCTTTTCTATTCAATACAAATATTAACAGTAAGGGCTGTCATGAACAACAATTTTGTGTCCTAAATAATCTACCAATTTAAGATTACCTGGCTGACTTAGTCAATGGTCTCTGTGAGATCACCTTCATTAGAAATTAATTTTTATCTTCCTACCAGGATGGATCTTCTTAAACAGAAAAGAAACATCACAATTAGCTTGGATGTGATTAAAAATGACACATAAAATACTTAATGTTCTTGGAATTGCTGGTACTGCAAAGCTGTTCTTTTTTGGTCATATTCCATATTTCCATCTTTTGGGTCACATTAGTTCTGTAGTGTGAATCAGATTACTCCATCGTCAAAAATATGTGAATACCCTTTTCTCTATTTTTTTTTCTGGAGGGAGGGTGAGCGCGCAGGTTACAGTTCTGATAGTTCTTCATGACAGATTCTGTAGATTATTAAAAATTTATTTTTTATGTATAATGTTGTCTACTTCCTTCCATTTTTGCAGCCACAATCAAAAATCATTTCTTTGGTTTTTCTGAATCTTTAGCATTCTCATTCTGGCAGGTATGAGCATATTTGTAACTTAATTTATTCCGTTTTAAGCACATCAGTATCCATGTTAACTATGTATTTGCAACTTTGTTTTGTGCTTTTGTTATGTCATGTTCAAATGACATTCAGATCTTTCCACAGATGTTCACTCATATGTCATTCTTCTTTAAAAGTTATTATGTCCAGTCATCAGAACTGTACATTCATGCTGGAAGAGGCTATGAGAAGTGTGTGGGAGGGGTATTGCTGACACTGATCTTGGGAAATGGAGTGGAGAAATAAATATTTCACTCACTATAGGTCAATGTAAAGCTAGCAAACCAACAGTCTTCATTTCAAAATGGTTTACATCAAAATTTTCCCTTGCACTTCACCCATGTTGAATCACTGAGAACACACAAAAATTGACATGGTCAAACAATGACAGGTTTCAGTACACAGATTAATCACAAGTTTTTACATTGCATTTAACATACAAAAGGGTATTGTTCAAATGTCCATAGTTCAGTAAATGCCAAAAAAGGAAAGGCACAATCTGGAAATCAGTTTGGATGTTTAATTCAATGCTGGTTGTTTGTGTGTGCTTTACTATTGTGTTTATATACATTTTAAATTACTTTTAATTATTGTGTCTGCATGAATTACAACAGAAATCATTATCAAAATACTTTTTCACAATTCTTCCGTGTCTCTGAGTAAGGCAAAGCAAGCCTTCAGTTTAGTATTTTCCACAATTTTCCTAATTTCAGTAGATGGTTAACACTGAAAATGTAAAATTTGAAAATGTATATTAGTAGTAGTACAGAAACGTGTTTTGACAAGTTTAACATTTTTGTGGCCTGTTTCAGTGACAGTCATCCTACCACTGATGCCTTCTTTCCAAGTTACTGCATCACTTAAAAAGAAAACAAAACTGAAAAAAAAAAAAAAAAAAAAACTGAGGTGGAGGATGGATGTAGATGAAAATGTGGGTGTTTACATTTGTCTGCATAGTGTGTGCATGTGAGTGTATGCTGGCCCTAGCAGGTGTACATTTTGCATGTGTCAGAACATTAACCTATGTAGAAAACATTTACAAATGTTTTACACTTTTATCAGCAAACTGGAGTCCCATCTCCTCTGATAATTCAGGCTCCAATTAAAATACATCATGGACTCTTTAGTTCTGAACATGCTTGTACTTGGTAATAAAATCATAAACATTAGACATAAAAAAATAATGATAATCTAACAGACGAGACTGAGAATGGATTTTCAATCCAGCAACTAATGAACATGATTTAATTTCCTGTGGTGAACAAGGATAGCACCCTCCTCCAGCTTTTGAATGGATCGTGACATGTCAGTTAGTAGTCTGTATGATCTGAAGCACGCAAATTAGAGTTAACTGAAGAGATGATGGAAGCAAGTGTTTTCTTCAAAAGAAATAATCTGTCAGAGAAAGAGGTGTAAAATACTTCTGTTCTTCAGTCACAAATTTGTACTCATCATGAATACATATGTTCTTTATTCACATTGTATTTGTTAACTTGAATAAAAACTTTGCTCAGACGTAAGCCCTCACAAACATGGTCTCATGGTGAGGCAGTTAAAATGTATAAAACAAACAAGAACCTGAAGAATAGCTCTTTGTTGTTCTGAATGCAACTGTCCAGGAATGGTGCAGTCACCTTGTCACAGATCAGATCTACCACTATCGTGGTTAAGACTAAGAGTAAATATAATTTCTGTTCACAGCCATAGTAGAAATGGTTATGTGATCCTCCATGTCCATATCAGAAGTTAAAGATGTGGAGATTGTAACAAGAGTAAGTGATTATGACAGGTTCAGAAATAGCTCTTTATGATAGTATACTGTCAGAAGATCATTCTCAGTGTTTGCATTTCAGTGGTGGTAGATGTGATGGCAGTGTTTGGTAGCGAAGGTGGAGTTCCACTTTCAGTGTACACTGCCTTATCGCTGTTGGAGATGGTGATGGTAGCTGTTGCTTCTTGGTTTCAGGACAAATATTCTACAGTGCTGGCTTCCAAAATCACAGCCTTTGAGGACCACAGGAATGCTATCCCCTTTAACACATTGCAGTTGGTGGCAAAAATGTAAAAGTGAAAGACTGCTTCACTTTGCAGTGGTAATAAGTTGCGCACCTTTCTTGTCCCTTGCATGGCAAGATGGAAACATGGTCCAGAAAAAGATGGAATGAAATGCAAGACTGTTTTCAGTGATAATTTCGGTGTCATTTGGACAAAGAATGTGAACTGAAAGGATAAATAAATCATCCATATCTGATAGTGGTATTTGTAACCGACTCTTATATTCTGCAGATTTAATTTGGCAGATGAAGTGAGCACAGCTTCCATCATTTCAGATACTAAGACAGTGTGGACAATGCAGCAACATTTCCATGTCATAAATGAGACACTTAGCTTTTAACTAAGTCATGTTATGGGTGTGAAAGTTAATTCCAATAGCTTAATTAAAAAACAACAACAACAAAAACCCAACCCCAAACATACTAGTGCCCCACCCATCCTATGTTAATCCACCCCTTTATTTTTCCATGACCCCAATAAATCTTTTTCGAGTACTAGTAGCAAAGTAGTAGTAGAGTGTGCGAGTGGTTTTATCATTTTGAAATGGGCAGCCGTCTTTTGCCTAAAAATATGATCACCTTCACTCCCCCAAAACAAGAAAGTTATTAAAGCTTTGACTTTAATCTTAAAGCAGTATGGCAAAACCAAGAAGTGAATTACTATATTCATATGGTGAACATTATATTACCCTGTCTACAGACTATTTGGCAGTCTTGAAATACACCTCAGCGCAAAGATCCTGACACTTCTGACTGACATGAACAGTGTGGTTGGGATACAAACAGGCTGTATAACTAAGTACTGGTGTGAAGAACCATCTTTTTATTATATATATATATATATATATATATTAAAAACAACAACCCCAAATTCATTTCACTTTACCCTTCCCAAATATGTAATAAACTGAAGAACCAAGTACTTCACCCAGTCATTTATATCTGGAAAAAAAAAAAAAAAAAAAAAAAAAGTATTTCAAATTCAATAATTCAGTTAGTCTATTTCAGAACAGTAGGTCACCAGATGACAATGTGTACCCTGTGTGTGTGTGTGTGTGTGTGTGTGTGTGTGTGTGCGTGTGTGCTAGAAATTGTTAAGTCTTGGACTTGCATCCTGCTGCTCACTGAAGGTCTATCAATCTATGGTTCAAATCCTGGCAATGCCTGGTGGTTAAAAGGTGTGTAGAATTTCCCGCTTAAGTCAACAAATGAACACAGCTGGTGCCTAAATCCTCTGCATTTGTGTATTATAGTATATATCATAATATGCATGCATATTACATACACACATTAAAGATGACATGAGCAATTATCTTTGGAGGTTTATGGAAACACAAATGTACTCAGCATGTACCCATAGCTGAAAATGGAGAATGGTTGCCTACGAGTTAAAAACTGTCATGCAGAGAAAAAAACCCTTCTTGTGAATGTGGATGTTTCTGTCCAACAACGAATGCAGACAGGAAATTCTTCAAATCGGATGATTTCATAAATTCAGGCAATGGGATTGAACAGAGATTAAATAAACACACCAAAAAACGTCAAATCAGTGAATCGATAAGATATTTGTACTGATTTTATTGTATGGTAGTTACGAAATATGAAACTTCAAAATGCTAACAAAGAAGTATTTGGAATCTGGAATCACAGTAGAAAATATATATTCAAATGGAATTGTCTTATGAATATGATTATATTTACTGATCCAAAATAGTACTTGCTTTCAGGCAGGGTGACACTGTTTTATATTATACACACATTACCTGGTCATAATACTTTGTTCCAAAGGATCAATTTTTATTGAACCATTTTTAAATGAAATAAGATATAGCATGATTGTGTTGCAGACTCACACTCAAATGAGAAGGATCAATTTTACTGAAAGATTTTTAACAGAAATCAGCTCAAATGAGGAGGATCAATTTTACTGAAAGATTTTTAACTGAAATCAGATGTATTGTATGATTGTGTTGCAGACATGCGCTTAAATGAGTGAATTATCCTTCACGGGCTTTGAAAAGTCAAAGCTGCTAAATAATTAAGCAGAGGCATCCCTCATGGACGACATATCTGCAAAGAATGCAGATGTCGCATGATCAGGGGTACAATTAATTTTCACTTTCAATCTTTGTTCCTCTACTTGAGCTGGCAAAATAGTCTGGGATGGAATCAGCATGCTGCCCGGTGATGTACAATTAATGGAGACAGCAGATATATGTTTTCATGTTGGAGTTTGGCATAGCCAGGAAAAAGTCTGATTATTTTTGCTTAAAAAAAAAAAGAAGAAAAGTTTTATAAAAAATAAAATCTGCACTGATAAAGTATTAAACTCCAGTATCAGTTTCTCATTCCTGCAATTTGTTTCATAATTTCATGGTACACTAATGGCTGTATAACTATTCAAATAAAAATATGTGTATCACATCATGTTTAAATTAATATCCATTTGCAGATTTTCAGAAGTTTGGGCATGTTGTTCATGCTTTATTTTTTTAATGCTGAAATTCTTTAAGCCCTAGCAGAAGTTTAAGGATAATAATTACATTTTTTAATTAAATTGTAAGACGAGTCTGTCACTCTGTATGTGTATGTTTCCTTATTTTTATTTTTTATTATTATTATTATTATTATTATTTTTTTTTTTTGAGAGAGAGAGAGAGAGAGAGAGAGAGAGAGGAGGTACAATAGGTTGGGAATTATGCAAACTGAAACTGGATATGTTTTTTTCTCTCCAAATCACAGATATTCGGTTCATCGCCATTTAAGGTTTTTAAATTTAAAAAAAAATTTATATTATATTCCTTGCTATAACTTAAAGTATATAATTATGTACTGATTTTCAACTTTAAAAGTTGGACAAAGACAAACTGTTTAACCATATCAACCGATAGGCCTAGTTTGCATCAGTTTGACATGGTACAGTATATGACACCAAACATATCATCCATAATCAGATGGATGGCAAGTTAAAAATTTGATGTGAAACTTGTGTCATTCTGAAGATTTGTCATAAAAGGAATTTTTTATGAAGTTGAATGACATTTACTGATTAAGTTAACAAAACAAAACAAAACGCCAAAAAACTTTTCTTTCGGTTTCTTTCTCTGACATACTGAACAATGCTATGATGCAGTATTTCAGAACTGAAGACCGAAAAGATTTTAAAAAAAATTACAATGTTTGACATTATTATATCCAACACATTCACTCACACTCCCAATAAACAAACTAAACGGCACAAGTACAGACACCCACATGCTGATGGATTGAGGACATGTGTTAACAAGAACATGGCTTTTGGAGGTGACAGCTTGTGGAGACGGATTAAGAGAGAGAGGGTGACATGTATTGGTTCAATTCTAGTTTGAGATTTTCTGGAAAGTCCACAGCAATGCTGGCAGAATTCTGTATTTTGTAAGTACCCAGTTTTCAACTAGGAATCATCCTAACCTTCTGTATGCTTTAATCATGTTGTGTTGTCAAGAACAGTTTTAAATCTGGTATCAGTCAGGATGATATTACCATTTGTTATCAGGAAGTTGGGCCTGTAAAGTATAATGAATAAAGTATACATTTCACACTGGCATACACAGTTGACTAAAAGGTGAAGCCAACAAACTGATTCAAGTGTATGAACAGGTGCACTGAACAGCAGTATGGTAGCATGGAAAGAGGCAGGTGAAATATTTCAGGAAGTGCAGAGGCAGTTAGTGTGTGGGGGCTTTTTTCTTTTGTTATGAAGTGTTGTTGAGATGCAACACTTTTAATTTACGTCAGTACTTTGGCGAGTTCAGGCATGCGCGATTTTGTGGTTGTATTGAGTGACAGCTTGAGCTGTCACAAGCAATTCCTAAACTGGCAAAGACCTGGTTTACAGTGTCTTTGAAGACATTGTGCTGAAACTTGATTCAACTGCAGTTATGTGTATTTAACCCGGAGAGCGTGATGAGCCACAATCGTGGCTTTCCCTGTTGTGTGCGATGGGCCAGGATCGAGGCTCTGTTTACATAAGGTCCGAAATCGTTCGGCTATGCTCGGCAGCCTTCGTAAAACTGCCTCATTCTGGTGTTACTGTCTCCCTGCTTGTGCTTGCACAAACTTTGACGAGTTTACAAGTCCAGATCTTCGTATTTTTTGTAAACAATGAGTGACACTGAAGTTGACAAAGCTCAGGAAATGAGTGATCTTGTTACCAGTGATGATTCGTTTGCTGACAGGGATTCTGGTGAAAACGGCTTTGTTATTTTGACACTTGGGCATGCTGGCTTGCTTGTTGTTCATTCAGTTTTGTGTCTCCAGCTACAAAAGCTGGGGGGTGGGTTATGGGGGTAGGGAGGGGTGGTAAAATGGGTTAGGCATGGGTCTATTGCGATTTCTTGACCAAATCAAGCTAGAAAACTGGAAATTATTTTGATTTAAAGCATTCTTGCTGCTTTTGACAGCAACATGAGCTAAAATAAACATTTACTTCTGTTTTTGCCTGCGATTGCATAAAGTATTGTAGATGTGCGTGTGCGTGGCGTCGGTGGGCGTGTCTCAAACAAATAATACAATGCTTATAATTTCACTGTTTCAGTTATATTCATATCATGATTCTGCAGCCAGAGCATTTTTTGTACAGTTTAATGCCAATTCTGACTCTGTAAAAGATGTGAAAATACCTATAAACATTGTGGTTGACGTTTTTGGAAAACAAGTGTGCAAAATTTGTTGATTATATCCTGTGAAATATCTCCAACTACATACAAGGTACAGCCTTTTTCTTACTTTTATCTGGATTTTTCATTCACTCTACCTTCCAAAAATGTATAGGTTTACCTATTTATTCTTACTGATAAGCATACAAATGCTCCAAATCAGGCACAGGTAGTGGAGGCAAACTATCAGTTTGTTTTAAGCATGATTTCTGTATGTATGTTTTATTATATCCAGCACTTTGAGGGTTAAATAGCTTATTTAGTTACTTCAGGAGCTATTTCTTTCTTTCCCTTTGTTTTATTTTTAAAGCATAATAAACCATTATTCGTGATATATGGTTATAGCAAATAGAATGCCAGAAAGTTGTGAAAGTTCCAATGTCACGTCACCCATCTGCTGCAGAAAATAGAGTATGTAGAACTCAAGAAGGATGCGATAGTTTAAGTGACAATATCCACGATTCAAAGATGTGTGGCACGTATGTGTCAATCCACTCGTGTGCAATGGGGTTTTTTTCCTTAAAAAAAAAAAAAAAAAAAAAATCATAATCTGGTGGTGGCAAATTAAAAGAAGAAAATGCCAGTTGTCACAGAAGCTGGTGGTTTTGTAAATAATGTACAAACTTACCTAGAATATGGTCTTGGGAGTGGAACAAAGAAATAATATTTGTGGATATGGTCAGCTGGTCATTTAGTCTGTCAGGAGCAGATGAAAATATTTGTACAGACAAAAGGATATCATGCAGAACAAATCAGTATTTGAACCTGGAAACTTAAAATGTGAATTAATATTTCTTTATTATTTTGGTATGTGTAATGCAGATGCATTTAGAAATAAAAACACATTGCAGTCAAAGTACTTCCTGGTTAATGACACAAGAAATACAGAACAGTTCCAGTTTTATCATTTATTTCTTTTTTCTTTTTCAAAGAAACATTTTAAACACTAAAATGTGGCATTAAATTGTTTTAATCATTATTTCATTAATCAATAAGAAAATGAGAGGGAGAGAGGTGATAAATCATAAAAGAAATCAAAACTAAAGGTGTAGCTACATTTGTAACCTTTTTAAGTTCCCCCCCCCACCCCCACAAATAATTCAAGCAAGGTATAGTGTAGCGTATGGATCAGTTAGCACGCCAACTAAAATAGTGATCCCAAAGCACATGAACGGACACTATTACAAGGGCAAAAGGCTTCTAGCCTATGTGATTCTGTGATTGATAGTATAAATGATACTGAAAATGTCACACTTGTGTACAGGTTTACACGACGGCATAAGACCCATTTTTCATAAAGAGCCAGGCGAGAATGGAGAGACTCTAGGGATCTTCCACGCGTCTATGAAACTCGCCTGAACTATACACACGACATCGACCAAAACACACGTGTGGAAGCCGGAAGTTAACAAGTTGGAACTGCGAAATTGAGACTTTCTTTGAGTTGCCTCTATGCCAATTAAATAATACGAAAAACGCGTACTAACTAAAAAAAAAAAAAATGTGGCTGGATCGAAATGGCTGTAAATGGAGCAAAAATGTGAAGAAACGTGACAAACATTCCCAGGTGGAAAGAAGAAGAAGAAATATGGCGGTGACGACCTTCCAGTCATTCCATCCATTTCATCTTTCAAACATGCAAATCAAACATGTGTTTTCAACATCCGATAACACTCAATATTACGTTAGAAAAAAAAGCTCTATAAAGTATACCTGCGGATCTCCTCAAACACTTTGTGGGAAAAGGAACGCCCAAACTGGAATTTTGCAAATTAATTATTGCAAAGCGGCGTCTTACTTCTGTGCAGTGAAACCCACGGAATTATGGGATCGTCGTTTTACCACAATGACATCAAATTGAGCAGCAAAGAACCAAAAATCAATGTGAACAGACTGGAGAAAAGACGTACACGTTGTCTCAAGACTCAAGACTGGTTTCATGTCTTTACCCAGGTATAGAAATTAAATGTTCGACATGCGCAAACATACGAATGAAATATGAATAATTCAAACTAAACAAAAGCTGAGTAAGTCAAGAAGGTATGTACATTAGATTTTTTTTTTTTAATCAGCAATTTATTGCTGCTCAAGTAAGATGAAAAATTAATATCAATCCAGTATAATGGGGTGTCGGTGTAGTATTGATGATTTATAGGCGGAGTTTACTTACTGTAATTCATTCTATTACACCAACGTATGTTATATATTTTCAGTGGGTGGATCTCAATCATTTATCTATAAGATACGATTTTAGTTGTGTCCAGTCAGTCTTTGAATTAAAAGGTCTGATGGATAGCCGGTATAATGTTTACACATCTACCAGAAGTTCGTTCAGAAAAGCGTATGTTATGGCTATCGCTCCTTAAACGTAATTTCTTTGGAAGCATTATTCTTTATTCTTCCCAATATGACAAGCGTACATCCGATTGGCAGTTGTCAAAACAAATTACGAACAAACAAAATACCCGATAAAATGCTTCTGCAACCGAGACCGCCGCCAATATTAGACAGCTGAGGTGTGCCATATATATGAATTAATAATGTTGTCAGAAAAAAAGTGCAGGGAAATTAGTTTTAGCGAATGATTTAGTCGATAAGTAATATTCGTGAAAGATTTCAAATGTTTTAATTGTGCCAGTATGTTCCACTGAGTTTTCTGCTAGTATTTTATTTGCGTGTGTGAGATCAACTTATTTATGAAGACAATAAAATATGGGCATGCCTCGAACAATCCCATGTATACATGTATGCATATATATGTATATCTATCTATGTATCCATCTCTCTCTCTCTCTCTCTCTCTCTCTCTCTCTCTCTCTCTCTCTCTCTCGATATATATATATATCTCTATCTGTGTGAGTGCCAGTGTGTGTCAGTGCCAGCGGTGTGCCGTGTGTGTGTGTGTGTGTGTGTGTGTGTGTGTGTGTGTGTGTGAACTGAATGTGTACACGTGTGTTCGTCACTTCTTTAGTTCAACGTCTGTTCACCGGTTGTAAGTGATATTAGACGAGGATAGGAAAAAAATTTGGTGGGGTTGGAGGAGGGAAGGGGGTGTGCGTGGGGGCTGGGGGAGGGGGGGGGGAGAAATTACTGTGTACGCATGTGAATAAGTGAAAGTGTGTGTGTGTGCGCGCGCGTGTGTGTCGGTTACATATAGAAAATGATTGATTTAAGTTGTTTTTTAAATATTTTTTTTAAGCATAAAACTATAACATCTTTCTAATGAAAAACTAACTACTATAACAGCAAACCAACTGGACTATTTAACAAGGAGTTGAAAAATTCATACATTAGTAATGGACTGCTGAAGATTGTCAACACTGAAGATAATTTCAGTTCAGGGATGTGAGACTTATTGCAAGTTAGTATATGATCGGCTGTTATCAGTGTGAGCACCATAGATGCAAGAAACATTACTGACATATTTGGTCTTAAAACAATTCATTTTCCATCTGCAGATTACAGAAATGATATGCCTCTTATGTGTGTGTGTGTGTGTGCCAGTGTGTGTGTGTGTGTGTGTGTGTGTGTGTGTGTGTGTGTGTGTGTGTGTGTGCGCGCGCACGCACTCGCACATGATGTGTGAGTGTGCCAGTATGTGTGTGTGTGTGTGTGTGTGTGTGTGTGTGTGTGTGTGTGCCAGCGTCAACTGAACAAGTCACGTTGACAGGCAGTAGTGTTGTCCCTTCTTTCATTAATATAGAACAATGAAACAAATAAACAAATAGTTAACACGCAAACGTCATACAGCCCCGATCCCCATTTTCTTCTCTTTTTTTGTGTTAGGTCGGTAAAACGTTTGTTTTCCACATATTCAAAATGCCGATGTAACGGAGTTTGGATCCGATTTACATGACTCGTGTCTGTTTTCAGTGAAAAGATAGATTCGTGATTAGCGTTATCAGCTCGGCAGAGATGGGAATAACATTGACAAAATATAAATGAAATATATATTAAAAATCAGTAAATGAATAATTAATGAAAATGACTGATTAATTCATGTAATTAGTCAGTTCTCTTTGTGGAATTTTCTGAACACACTCCGCACTTTAAACTGTTTACGGCAACCAAGATGGCGGTGCGCGGGTTGTTGCTCGTGTGCTTTTCTTTGTCACTGGTATTTGGACAACAAGTGCTACCACAGGACAACTATGTTCTTTATATTACCAAAGATTCATGTGGCATTCCACAGGACGGAGTTGCCCGGTACTTTGATTCAGTGACAATGGCGTGTAAAAAGTGTGATCAGAACATCACTTTTCAGAAGACAAGTACAGACGGTAAACAGAAGATATGGGGTGTACATGTTCACACTTGTAGCGCTTTTAACTTATTGTACAGTCTGGTGTCATTTTTTGTAGTGAGCTTTTAAAATTTATTTCTTAAAATGATATGTATGTTTCTTTCATTAGATTACTCATACTTTCACCTGTGTTGTGTTTTGTTATTAATTAATCTTTATTTCCCCCCCAATTTTTGTATGATGATTGATGTCTGCATAGCGGTAAGGGAAGTGTGTACGGGTTATTTGCTTATTTTAATTTCATTTGTGTCTTAAAATGTTATGAGTATCTTACTGAATATTTTTCTTTCATATGACTGAAATGTTTCACCATCTTAAAATGCCAGAATATGACATATGGAGAAAGATTTAAAGTATTTGAATTTGCACTCTCTGAACTGAAGGTACGAAGGATTAGGGGAGATCTGATTTTTTTTACTCTTCGCCAAGTAAGCATAACATGAAATTCTGAAGGAAAAATATTTGTTCAATCATTTTGCACAATCAAAAGGAAATATAACTTTTCTATTCATGTTGTTAGCTTGTGTAACTCACTACCACCTTCAGTTAAATCTGCAAAAGATATTTACAGTTTTAAGAACTTTCTGGACTGCGATCCATATTTTGGCAACATGTTTTAGGAATTTGATGATTAATTGCTTTGATATTTCTTAAATGAAGCATGCAATGCAGACCAACAAAGATGATACAAAGAGGGAATGTTTATAGGGCACGAGGCCTAAAGGCAAAAATGCCAGTCCATTCTACTGCTACTACTACTGCTACGACAATTTTTACATGATGATTTATGTGTGTGTTGTGATCAAGGTAGCATGCGCCAGTTGCTCATTTGTTTTTCGATTTGATTTGCTCATGAACTTTTGTCTCCTAAAATGTTATAATTATCTTACTGAATATTTTCCTTTTTATTATGATTGAAACGTACATACAGGCGCATGCACATGCGCACACACCTACTTGCACCTAAGCAGGCACACACGCACACACATGTGCACACACACACATTGACACATGCTCTCACACACACACACACAGACACACACGCGCGCGCGCGCGCGCACACACACACACACACACACACAAAGTGTTTCACTCTATCTTAGAATGTAATATTATCTTACCCAAATGTTTTTCCTTTCATATGATAACTGAAGTGTGTGTGTTGATCAGGGAAGGATGTGTCAGTTATTTGTTTTTCTCTTTGATATCTGCTGATGGGCATTCTCAAGGCCTGACTAAGCGCATTGGGTTACACTGCTGGTCAGGCATCTGCTTGGCAGATGTGGTGTAGTGTATATGGATTTGTCCGAACGCAGTGACGCCTCCTTGAGCTACTGAAACTGAAACTGATGGGCATTTTAAGTGAGCTGAAAGAGATTTTTCTGTTTTGGTTAAAACAGACAATAAAGTATTTTGAACTGAATTGAATTGAATTATTATGTGATATTGTGATTTTCAGTCATATAGCTTGTGTTTGTGTCGGACGTTTATTGTTTTCTTTGGAGATCGTCATTAATTGGCTGGGCTGAAAAATATAGGACTATGGGGTTTACTATTGTCGTATTGATTGCATAAATGCGACAAATTGCAGGTTAAGGGGTGATATGATCGTGACATATACAATTTTAGTTTTTTTACATGGACATTATGATAAGAGCCACAACACAAAATTGTTTACCCAAAAGGACAGTACTCAGCAGGGGACACCCACTAAAACTGATGAAAACATTCACAAAATCAAACCTTTTTTTCACACTTTAAATTTTTTTTTTATAGTAATACTAATAGGGTTGTTAACTAATGGAATAATCTGCCCAGTTTTATTGTCACTGCTGGAACACTTAGCAAATTAAAAAAAGAAAAAAGAAAGAAAGAAGATAATCACTGGAAGGGTTATGGCCAAATAAATTTCTGTATTTGAAGCTAGCCATAAGTAATTGCGCACTCTTATGAACATTATAAAAAAAAAAAAAAAAAAAAAAATCCAAATGATCAGGTGAAAGCCTGATATACATCATAAAGCCTAAAACCAGTCAAAATATCAAATGACCCATGATGTCCTGAAACAAACCTAAACTCTACATTGGATACATCACACACACACACACACACACACACACACACACACACACACACACACACACACAGAATATCTCATTATCTGTTGCATTATTTAGAAAATAATAATCTGTAACTTAACATTTAAACTGACAGTAGCGGTGCTTTCAAGATTGCTTTTTCATAACCCTCTTTTATTCACTCTTTTCATTTGTATCCACTTTCCATTATTTGTTTTTATCCTTGCCTCTTTCTTTCCATTCTCAATTCTTCCTGATTTTTTGTTTTTATATTTCCCGTTTTCTGTCAGTTTTTTTTCCCTTACATTTCTTGCTTCCTTCCACCCTTTTTTTCCTTCCTTTGCCCTCCCCCGCCCCCCTTCTTTCCTTCCACGCTCCTAATCTTACAAGCAATGACATTGAATGTTACAGGGTTGAGCTGTGTTTGTCAACCACGCTACAGATACACCAGAAACTTTGGTGGTGATAAGGTCACTTGTGCACCGTGTCCTGCCAATCAGGTCTGTGTCCTCTGAAGATGTGCATGGAATTCATGTGTGGATTTGTATTTAGATGTTTGATTATTCATTGCCAGTGTTTATGGCATTTACTGTCCTACTAGTTATGGAAGTCAAAGTATACTTCTGGGGGAAAAAAAGAATGCCTTCACATGTGATTATATGCGCTTTTAAATGCGTACACAAGCATACCAACAGACATACACACACATATAATCACACACACAGACATAGAGACCATGACAGTTAGACACGCGCACGCGCGCATGCGCACAAACACACACACACACACACACACACACACACACACACATGCATATCAGTCTGTACACTTTCTTTCTCAGCAATTGAAAATTTTCATCTGTATCCATGTACAGATATGATTGAATATTTATTATTGACCTCTGTAAGGAGGAAGATGGCAGAATGGTTAAGATGCTCATCTGCCAATTCTGTGTCCACTAGGGTCTGGGTTCAAATCCCAGTTTGCCCTTTCTCCCAAGAATGACTGGAAAATCAAACTGTTTGTCTAGTCTTTCAGATGAGATGATAAACCGAGTTCCCATGTGCAGCACGCACTGAAAAAGAACCCATGGCAACATAAGTGTGGTCCTCTGGAAAAATTCTATTGAAGAAGTCCACTCTGATAGGTACATAAATTATATAGGCATGCACTCAAGGCCTGACTAGCAAGATGGGTAATGCTGCTGTAAGACATCTGCCTAGCACAGTAGCAGATGTGATGTAGCATTATATATATATAAATATTACATATATGTATATATGTATTGATCTGTCTAAACGTAGTGATGCATCCTTGAGAAACTTAAACTGAAACTTATTAAATGAATTAAACAAAACCCAACATTGATGAGAATAACTTAATGAGATATTTTCTGTGTTTATTTGGTTGATCTGGCCTGTTACAATACTTGATGTATACTTTTCATGGCTTTTGTCCTGTATTTTCTTTCCCCATCTGATATGTTTCCTGCCTTTCTTTTTTTTTTTTCTTCCTTTCTTTTCTAAACCTTTCTTCCTTTTCAACACAGTTTGTATCAACTGATGGATGGGAGTGCAAGAGATGTGCTGCTGGCAGCACTGAAACTGCAGATACCTGCACCTGTGAGGCTGACAGGACCATTACAGGTGAGATTTCTTTGTTGCCATTATTCTCAAGGCGGCTTGTTAAGATAAGTCTGCCACTGTCACTCAGGGTTAGTTGTACGCCCACATGCACATCAGTAGTACAAATGTCCAGACAAACCCAGAAATAACTGGACATTTGTCCTCTTCACACTAAGATGATCGGGTAATAGGACATTTCTCCTCTTCACACTGAGATGATCGGGGCATTGAAACCAGTCAGTCAAGACATTTTCTGCAGGTCAGTCTTGTGTTGTTAAATCAGCCAGGATAAAATTATTACTCAATGTCAGTATGTTACAACACAAAACCCTCCTTTCAAGAAACTTCACTGGATGTAAATTATGAGAATCAGGTTTTATTTTGAATGAAGAATATGAAAATGAAGTCTGGAAGTGTTTGAGATTGCATGCGCGATGATGCTTGCCTTGTTCAGATTGAACTGGTAATTTGGGGAGGACCAACTTGTGAATGAAGTTTATGATACACAATGTGTGAGCGAACAAAGGATAATATCAGACAATGACTTCGCCAGTGAAAGAGTAAAGGGACAGTTGTCCTCATCTGCAGTGTGATGATTGGACGTTCTCAACCCTTTGTTAGTTTGTGTGTGATGTCGGATGCAATTCTACGTTCCCTGGTCATATATATATATATTACCCAAGTGCACGAATTTATAACTTCACTGCCTGAAGACTTAATTGTTGTTGAAGAAGAGTATGTTTGGATGTTATTTGAAATTATCTTAATTTTAAAAAAAACCCTAACAATACTAGTAATTATTCATTTCTTCACATGTATTCCTGTCTCTCACACCTCTCTTGCAAAAATGAATTAATCTAATATAACCAGCTATTTATCCATTGTTCATAGGTAATTGATTAATTACTTTTAGGTGTTTATTTATCGTATTGTATATATATGACTGTCCACTCTCAGCTGGCATATATTTCACTTCCATGAACAGACATAACCGGTATGTCACTGGTTATGCTGGTTGTCTCTGTTTATCCCCCTTATTTGCAAGTACATGTACCCATTTCAACAGAGAAAACCTTGTTCAGATAAGAGGAACGAATTTCAGAATCAGTAACAAACAGTTGGGTGAGCACATCACCCCTTGACAAACAACTGTGAGAAAAGGTGGTGTACGGATCTAGATTGTTTTCGAAGAGAGTCACTGACTTTTGAAACCGTTTGGATTGTTTTGTTCAAACAAACAAAAACAGCAACAGAATTAACTATGACGTTTTGCCAGCCGCAGTGGTGAAGTGGTTAGCATTGCGGACTGACGGCTGGGAGGATGTGGGTTTGAATCCCAGCGGAGGTGGGTTTTTCGGCCCATGGCCGGCTCCTGCACAAAGTTGAGTGTTCTGTGGGCTTAAATGGGGAGACTGGGACCACACAGTCAAGTGTCTTCCACTTCAAGGGTGTGTTGCTCTAATTACCTTACCAACACTGCAAGTGTCTGTATCTCTCAGGCCTGGTTAACGCCAGGATATCATTATGACAGGAAGCGTAAAGTACAGCCTTGTCACGCAGTCCCAAACCAAAATGGACCTCTATAGCAAGATTGTCATTGTCATCGTCATCCTCCTCCTCCTTCATCATCATCATTGTGCTTGGGGTGAGTCCTATCAATGTCTTCAGTGTTGGTGGAGGAGGAATTTTGTTTAATGTCCCGTCACACATATCAGTGATTGAAGACATTTTGTTAAAGTATTTATGAATACATTTGAGTATTATCGGTTAGAAGGGGTGGGAGATGTGAATGAATGGAGGGTTGGGGGAAACTGGGCAAATGAGGGTGAAATGAGGGTGAAATTTGAAAAAAAAAATCTAAATACAATTACAGGAAATTACTTAAAGGACTTCGTAAAAGAGAAGTTGTTAAACTGACAAGCGAAACAACTGATAATGAATGCAAAAAGTCAAAAACATCAACGTTCTCAGTCACTTATGAAGACACACTTTTGTGTACATAAAGCTTCATCAAGCTGCAGTCAAAAATTATATGCTTAATTGTCAGGTTACTAGAGCATATGCACTTGATATTAGAACAATACTTGGTCTGTAATGAATTGATAATAGTCTGAGAGCTAAACTCAGAATTGGTCTGCGAATCGGACCAGAGTCTGAGAGAGTCAACTGACGAGGTTTTAGACTTGAATTCAAGCACCTATGAAAGTCTCTTTCTAGTATATTGCTTATTTCATTGTATGACAATGGGCAATATACTTTTATGCTATCTGTATGATTCTTTGCTCCCCTTTTTGCTGCCCTGTCTGCTTGGTTGTTATAAAGGAATCCAGTATGGGATGGTATCCAACAAAAATCAACATTTGTACCCTTCACAAATAGGGAGTGCAATAAATACCTAATTTCAAACAATAAATCTTCTCTTTGATTATTCTCAGAAAGGAGCAAACTTTTTAAAACAGATTGAGAATCAACACAAAATAATTCTCAAAAAGGAGCAAACGTTTTAAAACATTGAGAATCAACACAAAATAGGATATTATTTACTATCATTGGTATATGAACAAGATGATTTAAAGCCATAATGATGGCCACCAATTCAGCTGTAAAAATTGAATGTCCCTTACCTAAATAATATGATTTTTCTGTTTTTAGGCCAGGAATAACAAAAGCAGACCCTGCACTGCTATCATCCAGGACCGAGCCATCAGTGTAAAACTTTTAAATGATAATCAAAATTTTCTTCTAATTCAATTCTGACAGATGCTGCTATTATCCTTTTGTTGTGTCAGAAGCACATATGTTGACGTTTGCTTTTGTTAACTCCCAGGGAGGGACAGGTGGCACCAGAACACGAGGTGCCATATCATGTAAATCAATGTCTGAAGAATTTAAAATATCTGACACATATGTGCGAATGGTTTGTAGATTTGAATTATTTTGTGCATTTTTTGGAAATTCAATATCAGACCTAATATTTAATTCCTCAAAATCATCCACTGCTGTACATCTCACAATGTATTTAGCAGAACTTAATTTTCTGATTTCATCTAGTGGTAGTATAACCGCAAGCTTATAGGCTTCTTCAGTGTTGGCAGATTCATGGGGGGCTGTTGTTTGAGAGACGTGGTGGCGGTCTCCTCTCTGGGAAGGATGCTCACTCAGTCTGGCTCCGCGACAAAGCCATTATTGTTGTTGTTAGTAGGGGGCTTAGTAGGTGGTGTCCTGAGTACGTTGAATCAGAACAGGCACCACTGAACACCACCAAAGTGACTCAGCAGCAGTGCAAGGTTTCCTCTAGTGTGTGGCCTTTAGTGACCTAACATCGATGGTTCCCTGCGGACTGCCGACGCTGGAACTGTGACGGACGAACCCGGGTGTGGCCATGTATGGGGGAATCTTAGTGAGCAGCATGGGAGTAATGCCACTGAAATGGTGCAGATAATGGGGCAGCAAAAAAACAACAACAACAAAAAAAACAACAACCCAAAAACCAAAACAAACAAACAAACAAAACTATGACGTTTTGTTGTTACCTAACATCCCCGCTTCCTCTACCCTTCTTCTGTAACCCCCCTTCCCCTTTTACTTGCTGTCCTTTTCTTCTTTCACTTCCACCCACCCCACCCGCCACACCCTTATTTTTGTTCATGTATTGATCTAATGATAAATAATTGTCTGCAGCGGAAAGGCAGCTGAATGGGCTCTGGATTAACCAGTCACCTCAGAGAGATTCCTGTGTGCTATGCGAAGGCAACACTGTACCCAACAGCCAAGGAGACAGGTGCGGGCTTGTTAGAGAGTTACCTGCCGTTGCGCAAACTGGCTGCACTCTGTTGGTCTCTGTGTTTTTGTGTCTGTTTCTGTGTTTATCCTGTTCTGATTTTGACATTTTTTTATATGTGTGTGTGTTGTATTTCAAGGACTCTGAAGGTCGGAACAGTCTTTATTGTTTTGTTTACTTTTGTAACAGTTTGACATTTTATAATCTTCATGTTTGTATTTTTATTTACAAACTGACAAATGAATGCTACTCACCTGACCCTAATCGTGTAAGCGACCATCTTCACCCTGCCTACGAAACTCTCCGCCGTTTGGCACATTTTTCACGTGCCCAGCCCTCTCGTACAGTCTGGCCTCTGCCCTCGTTGTGCCACTGTCACCATGCTGAACGTCAATAACATTGTGGCATTGCTGTCAACAATGTCATGGGTGAAGCAGCACCCACTTTGCAATGACACGACTCAGCGCATCATCAGTCTGGGCATCGTCAGACTAAAAACGAAGAGAGGAACCAGAGCGGGCAGACTTCACCGTTTGTGGGGCCTTGTTCCCTGTGCTGATTGTCCTGTCTCCGATGTCTGCCCTGCTGTTGCTGTGACTGTCACTGACAACCTCAACATTCATGTTCAAGATGACTCCTCTGCTTCCCGTGGCACTGTCCTCTCTGACACTTTTCCAAACTGTGGTGTATCCCCCGTGATTGGCTCTGCTCTGCTTCCTACTCCTCCTGCACCTGTCTCAATTCCTGGACCTTTCTCTTCCTTCCCACTGTCCTCTGCTGCTCAGTCACCACCGTCTCCTTCTGTTGCCTGTCTGTCTGACTCACCTGATTCACCATCAAATTCCTCTCAGCCTGCTTCTGATCTCTTTCATGCCTGTCTGTTCAATGCTCAGTCTGTCTGCCCTGATCAAAAGACTGACTATATTTCTGATTACATTTTTGAAAATAACTTTGATATCATATTTCTTACTGAAACCTGGCTAGAATCACAAGGTCATGAACCCAAACTGAAATAACTGACCCCCCCGGATACAAAACCAAGTCACTTCCTTGACTATCTCATGAAGGTGGCATCGCCATCATCTACAGAGACATCTTGGAGTCTTCCCTTTCCTTCTTCCATAACCACGCCTTTCCACATGATACTTTTGAAATGCTTGAAGTCACTCTCAGTGTCCCCAGTCACTAAGTCATCTTCTGTTGTCTCTATCCTCCTCCTCCTAGCAAAAACAACCTAACGTCTTCTCTGTTTCACGATGAGTTCCGAACACTACTTGATCACTACAACCTTTGTTCTGGCAAACTTAATTATTATCCTCGGAGATTTCAACTTTCATTTTCATAACCAATCCTCCACTGATGTCAAATGCCTATGTCAATCTCTGTCCAATCATTCTCTATCTTAGCTTGTCACAGAACCAACACACAGATCTGGCCATACATTGGACTGGCTCATCACACGAGACTCTGATGCCATGATTGCGTCAGTGACTGTAACTGATGAACTTTCTTCTGACCATTCTGCTGTTGTATTCTCGCTTAATATTTCAAAACCTACCAGAACCAAAAAATCCATTGCTCGTCGCAACCTAAAATCTGTCAACATCAACACTTTTTCTTCTCAAGCTGCTGAACGTCTTTCCAAAATTTCTTCCTGTACCGACGTCTCCACACATTACAACACTGTTCTCTCTGAACTGCTGGATGAACATGCAGCCCCCACTACCCACATGCTGCCTGATAGGCCTTCCGCCCCATGGTACACACAAGACATTTGACTTGCAAAATGCAAACGTCGCCAGTTGGAAAGGCGATGGCGAGCAACAAAACTGAGTCCACAATCAGTTCTTCCGAAAACAATAAATAAAGTCAAACATATGATCTCATCAGTGAAGACAAACTTCTTTTCTTCCTAAGTTCTCAATGCCACATCCACCAAATCTCTTTATTCTATCATGTCAAATCTTCTTGGTACTCCAAAAAAGACTCCTCTTCCTTCTGCCTACACTTTATCTGAACTCCCCAATGTCTTCTCCTCTTTCTTTTTTGACAAAGTCCAAAATATTCATACAAGCTTAGACCAGATGCCTTTCCAACCTGCTTATCCTGATCCTCAATTCAACGGCACTCCTCTTCATTCCTTCAATCCATTGACTGAAACAGAAGTGAATGAAATCTTGAAAGAAATGACAATAAAATCCTGTGAACTTGATCCTATACCAGCCTCTGTCTTTTCCCAGTGTGTCTCACAGCTTCTCCCCACAATCACCAATATTGTCAACTCATCCCTTACTGGAACGTTTCCATCCACTTTCAAAACTGCAATCGTCTGGCTTCTTCTGAAGAAACCCAACCGTGATGTAAATATTTTGAAAAATTATCGACCAGTTTCTAACCTTCCTTTCCTGTCCAGACTCCTTGAAAAATCTGTCCTGAAGCAGCTCAACAACCACCTTTGTTTCAACAATCTCCTTCACCCTTTTCAGTCTGCATATCGTGCTGACCACAGCACCGAAACCACTCTCCTTCACATCCTGAACAATCTACTGCTGGCGTCCGACTCAGGAAAAATTTCCCTTCTGTCACTGGTTAAAGAGCTTTTTTAATAACTGTCATTCTTTTTGTGTTTATCTATATTTCTCATGCTATGCTTGCTGGCTTATGTGTGTGTGTGTGTGTGTGTGTGTGTGTGCATGCGCGCACGTGCGCATGTGATCAATACCATAAAATGAATGGCTTCGCAAGAATTTATTGTGGATTTGTATCTGTTTTAAAGTTTAATGATATAAGATAAAAAAAACAAAAAACAACAGCAACAACACATGATTGCCTTTCAGATTACAGTAATCAGAAAAAAAAATTACTTGCTGGCATTACAACATATTCTTCGATGAAAATTTGCTTCCGAACAGATATGAGCCATCAGTGTAAAACTTTTAGCATTATATATATATGTATATATATATTTATCCTTACCACCCTGTTATTTTCCTATTTTCCTGTGGGATTTTACAGGTGTGTGCGTTGCTCTGACGACCTGAAAGTAGGGCTGGGAGCTACTACTTGCCCGGCTGATTGCAAACAGCAGGTAAGGTGGCCCTGACGAGCCTTGTAACTCCATCTTACTCCTGTAGCTTGTAACTCAGTCCTACTACTGCTGACGTGAAATAGTTTTGCTGTGAATGTGACACATTGGCATTAAGAACGGCAACAAGAATCACAAAGAAAACTGGCAGTAAGACAAAGCCAAGTCTTGAACAGTTACAAACAAACAAACATGCAAAGTTGAAGAAGTTTTGAAAAGAGAACCAAACCATTTTCACCAAAAATTATTCAACACAGGTGCAACAGTGTAGACTAGATTCTGCAAGTAAGTCTGCTGAAGTAACTTGCCTGATTCAGAAGCTTGAATTATTGGCCGAACTCCTGCCAGTGTGTTACTGTGTTTATTATTCACATGTGTACTATGTACATGTGTATAGTAACTATACATGTATACATAAACATTGTATGGAAATGCACCCACCCATGTGTGTGTGCTTGAGCACATGCACATGCACACACACACACACACACACACACACACACACACACACACACATGCATGCATGAATGCTCACACTCATTCACTCACTGACTCACTCAATCACACACTCACTCACTCTCAATCACTCACACTCACTCACTCACTCACTCTCACTCCCACGTGACACCCCTCCTCAGAAACAAGCACCGATTCTGAACAGCCAGTCGTTTGTTTTATTCATTTATTTATCTATTTTTTCTCTCTCCTCAGACTGGAGGTTACTGCTTCCCAGACCAGGTCGAGTTGCTGCAGTCCACAGCTATTCTGTTTGAAATTCCGAGAGTTGTAAGTGCGGGTTATAGTGATGGTGATAGGGGTGTGTGGGAGGGGGAGGGGGACAATTCAAAGGTGTGGTGGAGGGGGCAGGGGTGTGGTGGTGAAGGGGTATAGCTCTTTGACATTTCTGTGTTATTGGGGAGGATTTTTTTTCGTGTTCGGTCTCTTACTATTTTGTTTCAAACAGTTTTTTTCCCCACTCTTAATTGATTTTGTTGTTGTTGCTGTTTTGTTATATATTTGCTTACCTTTTCACTTGCCCGACCAAACCTTTAGTGACGTGAATGGTTTCTTTTGAAATATACTTAAAAATTTTTTTTTTTTTATTACTTTTGATTGACTAATGACTGAAACACAGAGAGAGGGAGAGAGAGAGGGACAGACAGATGGTCAGAGAGAGAGAGAGAGAGAGAGAGAAGAGTTCTGTCCACAGTAGTGACCTGAAATAAGGCAAAAGAGAGAGCAGGGTTTGAATTTAGTGGGTGCCCGGGTGCAATTGCTTCAAAAAGTTGGCTCTGGCATGCAAATTTTCTGTCAAAAATTGATAGAGAGGAAAGAAAATCAATTAAAAGACACACCAAGAAAGCAAGCTCAAACGTGGTTGATCGAAATTTAAAGTGTCGTCTGCTGCGGCTCGTTTCCGGAGCAGTATCTTTGTGTGTGCGTGATCGGATATTGACGTTCATAGCGCATTAGCGACGAATGATGTTTTCTATCTTCAATGTTAAAAGAAAGGCTCCAGAAACAGAGACGAAAGCTCAGGATGACAATAAGAATAAACAGCAGGAGTACGAATCAAAGCGCCAGCGTGTGTACAATGAAGCCCGGTGGAAAAACTTTCCTTGGCACACCGTTGAAACAGAAGGAAGATGGCACCCAACTGCTTGTGTGTGTACCGTGTCAGGAAGCAGACCGAACAGAGGGGAAGTGGGATTGGAAAAGCAAAAAATGAACTTGTTGATGGATCAAAAGGGATCGAAAGATTCACACTCGTGAAGCACTCCCAGTCTCAAGTGCACACGTTGTCCGTGGAAAGACGAGATGCAAGAAAAAAAAAGGTTGTGTCAGAGGCAGCAGCAGGGAGAGCTCTGCTGTTTTAACCCTTGTTATCAGCAGGTCCGTGGGGTTCAGATGTGTGGACATTTGAATGCGGGTTTTCCAGCCATCAACACAAATGCAGATTATAACTCAATCAAAGATTTTATTTCATTTTATTATGCTGGCACCCAAAACCACAATTGGGCACTCAAATGTTCTGTCCAGAGTGCCCAACTGGCCCTCAAAAAAAAAAAAAAAAAAAAGTTAAATTCGAACCTTGGAGAGTGTATATGTATATGATTGTGTGTGTGTGTGTGTGTGTGTGTGTGTGTGTGTGTTAATCAAGGAATGTGCTGTTTCTCTGCTATAGGATGGCACTGACAACACCATTTCCCAGTACTTTGAAAGGCATCTCAGGGCTGCGTATGCTTTGTGCAATGTAAGTCTTTAGAATGTGTGAGCTTGTGTACATTAGTGTGCATTGTGCTTGCTCGTATGTGCATGGAAGGGAATGTGGACTCATGTGTGCGTACATGTGAGTGTGTGTGTGTGTGTGTGTGTGTGTGTGTTTTATGATTTAATGCTTTGTCATGTCATACTAATTGGCTGTAGTAGAAAATGAAATCCCCAAAAAAAAAAAAAAGAAGAAAAGAAAAAGGTTGTAACAAAACAGATATGAAAAGATAAAACTGTTGCTTAATGTGTACAACTTCCAAGAATGAGATAACAGAAATAAATAAATTTTCCATGCTGCACATGGGATCCAGGTGGGGAAGATGGGATGATGTAACGAAACTCCAAAGCTTCCAGAAATGTGTCTTTAGATAGACGTGGTCAAATATCAAGGTGCTACTCCCTTATCTTCATTTGTGTGTGTGTGTGTGTGTGTGTGTGTGTGTGTGTGTGTGTGTTTGTTGTTGCTGTTCTTGTTGACTCACTTGTGTAAACAAAGTGAGTCTATGTTTTAACCTGGTGTTCGGTTGTCTGTGTGTGTGTGTGTGTGTGTTTCTGTGTGTCTGTGTGTCCGTGGTAAACTTTAACATTGCCATTTTCTCTGCAAATACTTTGTCAGTTGACACCAAATTTGGCATAAAAATAAGAAAAATTCAGTTCTTTCCAGTCATCTTGTTTAAAACAATAATTATTGCACCTCTGGTTTTTTGTTTTTGTCATGAACGTGCATTGGCAGCTGTTTTACGTTTCAGAACGACAACTATCAGAACGCAACAGCTTGCCAGCTGGTGGCCAACCTGTGCGTCCTCACCCTGTACAATGAGCGACAGGGCCGCATCTGCAGCTTCATCCGCCAAGAGGATCTGTCAGTACTTTGCCTTTTCTGATAATAATGATTATAGTAATAATGGTAATAATGGTAATAATGATAATAATGATAATAATGATTATGATGATAGTAATTGTATACTTACATATTTTTTTATTTTTTTATAACTTAATAGTGGTAATAATGATAGTATACTTATACAGTGTTTTTAAACCTAATGATAATGATGATGATAATATTAAGAGTAATAATGATAATGATAATAATGATAATGATGATAACAATCATAATAATAATAGTACACTTATTGAGCGTTTTCAAACCTCAGGAAGTGCGTTTACAATAACGAGTCAGTCAGACACCAAGCACACACACACAGACACACACACACACACCACACACACACATCACACATGCACACGCACACACACACACACACACACACACACACACAAACACACACACACACACACACACACACACACACACACACACACCAATTATTGAGGAATAACTCCAAACAACTCATTTAGTAATCTTTTTTGTCAAATAATAAACAATTGTATAACAAACTATCTTGAAGACAATCATTTACTATCAAAAGAACAAGCAGGCTTTCAAAAATCACACAAGACCTCGGACCACATATTCATGTTAAAAAGATAATTGATGATACTTTAAAAAAAAGAATGAATTGCCTTTATTGCGGTTTTGTTGATTTTCAGAAAGCATTTGACACAGTCTGGCATCATGCTCTAATGCTAAAAATGTATCAAATTGCTATAAATGGAAACTGCTTTAGAGCTATTCAAAGCATGTATGAAAATGCCACAGTTTGCACAAGAACTGATACGGGATTTTTTTCTGAAATACCCATATTGAAGGGGGTACTGCAAGGAAACATACTCAGTCCCACTTTATTTGATATCTTTATCAGTGATCTCCCGATATGTTTGGGCGTTACTGACTCACCATCCATAGACCTTGACAAAAATGATATTGTTTTGTGTTTACTATATGTTGATGACCTAGTAATTTTGTCCACGACAAAGATAGGATTACGAAGGAAACTGGCTAAACTCAATCTGTATTGTGAAAACTGGGACCTAAAAATTAACATAGACAAAACTAAAGTAATAGTTTTCACACACACCGATCCCAAAGTGCCTGTTATTTTCACAATAGGCAATGATATAATCCAGACAACTGATCAGTACAAGTACTTGGGTATATTATTTCACAAAACTGGAACATTCTCATATGCCCAAGAGCACCTAGCCAAACATGCATCAAAAGCAGCATATTCCCTCCGACGAATCATTAAAAAGCAAGATAATCGTTTGGATATTGTACTGCAGCTTTTTGATTCGCTTGTTTTACCTATATTATCATATGGATCTGACATTTGGTTCCCATGGGCTGAAACTAAAACTACCAATTCTTTCAAAACAGGAATGACAGATTTCTTCAGAAATTGTATTTCTTCAAAACATTCACATGAACAAATGCATGTAAAATTTTGCAAACTGCTTCTAGGGGTACGTTCTAAAACAATGAATCTGCCAGCTCTAGCAGAACTGGGGGGCAGATTTCCAATTGGAATTCATATTGCGTGCTGAGTTCTTGACCACTGTACTCATATTCAGGATGCACATGATGATAGCCATATCAAAAAGGTCTGTATGTCGGTGATGAACCAACCAGACACAATTGAAAACCCCTGGATACTATTTGTAAAGAATATTCTTCACAATGCAGGATCAGGTCATGTTTGGAATAATCAGTCGACATTTAGTAACAGCAGACATAAATTCACATTACGTCAACAACTAAGAAATAGATGAATACAATTCTGGAAACAGAGAAAAACTGAATACAACAGATTAGACTTCTACAACAAAATGGAAAGAAATGATTATCAGATTAAACAAGCTCTTTGTCAACTCAGAATAAGCGCACATTATTTAAATATCGAACGAGGAAGATATGCAGATATTCCCAGAGAAGAGAGGTTATGTGATATATGTGAAGTTGTTGAAGCTGAATTGCATTTCTTAGATATGTGTATCTTATTTCATAATTTGCGAAACCACTTACAACTGTACAGCAGTATGATCATCAGTCAAATGTGATCACTAGAAAAATGCAAAACAATATCCTAAAACCAAGTAATGTATTCAACTGCGATGACTGTCAAAAACTACTCGCCAACTATGTATTTCATTGCATGTGTATTAGATGACCGTTTATTTCTTTGTTCTTTTGTTCTTTGTTGTGTCTGTTAATCCTTCGGGATTTTATGACAATAAATGAAGTAAAGTCAAGTCAAGTCAAGTCAAGTCAAGTCTAAGTCACACACACACACACACACACACACACACACACACACACACACACACACACACACACACACACACACACACACACACACACAGAGAGAGAGAGAGAGAGAGAGACAAGACAAGACAAGACAAGACAAGACAAAATCTTTATTAACGAGGGTAATAGATAAGCAAGTAACATGCTTTTTTACATCCAGCCCTCGCCCTAAAGAGGGAATAAAGCTAAAAAAGCGAAAATGAGCACAAAATCAAAACACAATCAAAATATACCATTATTTCACAATTCAAAGCCATTCAAAAAAAAAAAAAAAAAAAAAAAAAAAAAAAAAAAAAAAAGAGAGAGAGAGAGAGACATATATACACAAAAGCAGGCGCTTGCACACACGTATGCACATGCACATACGCACATGTACACGCAACACAAACAAGCGTAGAAGAAATAGATGTGGAGCCACAGAACACAGATATAGAATAGAATAGAACAGAGCAGAACAGAACAGAACAGAACAGAATAGAATATGTCTTTTGTCATTATTACCAACTGTACTGGGGTCACAAGGAATATTGGGGGAGGGGGGGAGGGGCAGGGGGGGGGGGGGGGGGAGAATAGTACATAAAAAGGTACAAACATAAACAGAAAATCATACACAAACACAGATATAGTAGAATATTGGACACAATACATGTGCATATCAATATAAGAACTTGTGCGTATAGAACTGAGAAGCTCTTGATATCCTTTTGTTTGTTCTTTAAAAAAAAAAGAAAGTTTTTTGTTAGTTTTGTTTTGTTTTGTTTGTTGTCATCTTTTCACAGATGTTTCATTTCATTTTTATTCATCTTTTGTCTGCTTCCGGGCAGATCTTTGCCTTACCAGATCCTGTATTTTTAGGGATGACCCTGGGGACATCATCACCATTTCATTTCATTTTTTAATTTTTTCAGTCAGCTTCCCGGGAGATCTGTGCCTTACCAGATCCTGTATTTTTGGGATCGCCCTGAGGACGTCATCACTTCCACCGACATTCCAGACAGCTACACCCTGACCCCGCCCATGGCCATCCCCTTTCGGGCGATGGTTTACTCCCTGGAGGGAGAGTTCCTGCGTAGTGCACCACTGACCGATGGCCTCCTGCAGCTGTGTGACTCCACGGAAACCACTGCCAATGCTGCCTACATCTTTGGCACTTACTACAAGTACAGTGTAAGGGAGTGAAGCTTGTTTTGTTTGTAGATTTTAGGGGGCATGGGGGGTGGGGGTCTGGGGGGGGGCTGGGATTACTACTATTCTGTGGGTTGAATAGACAGTGAGTATGAAAAGATGAATGTTTGATTCTCTGTCCCTCCAAAGTAAAGAAGAGTCTGATGCAGGTGCCTAATGTATTAAAAAAAAAGAAAAAAAAGAAGCAAATTTGCCATACATGTTTATCACAGTTGAAGATACATTCATATTTTTTAATGCTCTCCGAAACCCATCTAAAGTCACTAAAAGTGGAAAGTCATAAAATTAAAGAAATACAGAAAGAAAGAAAGACGGAGTGACACCTAGCTACTCCTCTTCAAAAAGCAATAGTTGTTTCAAAGATTTTGTGGATGGTTGGCCTGTGGTTTACGTAGGATTCAGTGAAAATCTTGTCTCTTATCATGTAGTCTCCAAAATGTGGGGGCAGCACAGGTGGCCTGCAGCCAGCTCTCACCATCTCTTCCTGTTCTGCAACTCTCTCACTCTTTCTTTTATTGTATTATTTTATTTTTATTTATTTATTTATTTATTTATTTATTTATTATTATTGTTATTTTTTTATTTATTAAATTAAAATTTTTTTTTATTTGTTATAATTTGTTATTATTTTTTTATTTAAAAAAAAAAAAAAATTTTTTCTCAAGGCCTGACTAAGCGCGTTGGGTTACGCTGCTGGTCAGGCAGATATCTGCTTGGCAGATGTGGTGTAGCGTATGTGGATTTGACCAAACGCAGTGACGCCTCCTTGAGCTACTGATACTGATACTGATAGTTTCAAGGGTGTCACTTTATCTTTATTCTTGGGTATCAGTTTGTCTCAAAATGTTGAATGTTTTAGAGGGGATCGCAGGCATTCAGAGGGGAGAGTACTTTGAGCTGTTTTTTTTCCATTCATGGATTGAGAGCTCATCACAGCCTGAGACCTTAATATTGGTGAATGTACATTCAGTTTAGGAACAGTTGACATCCATTGCCACAAACACTGCAGTCTGTTTAGCTGAGCTTTTTGCACCATCCCTCATTCTCTCTCTCCATTTCCTCCATCTCTGTGTGTTTGAAAATAGAGTTTTAGCTTAAAATTTTTTTTTTTTTTTATAGTTAGACCACTCTCATTGGACTTAACTCACTCAGTACGGCCAGTCCTCTCTTCTCCTCTACACAGACCCTCGGATGTCCAGTGGGTGTCTGAATGACCCAACCTTTAGCTTCCGTCGTCAGAATTGTGGTATTGTTTGTCAACATTCACCTCTTCAGTATAAGAGCCTTCCGCTTGCAATATTTTGATGATGGTAAGTGGGGTGAAACGCTGTTAACGTCATCTCCTTCGCCGTTCGTATGGAAAGAGTTAAGCAGGCTGGATTTGAACATAGCTGTGATGCAGAGATCTTAACTAGATTAATTGTCTGAGTTAAAAAAAAAAAGTCTAGCAAACCATGGGTTCAAGATCTGAATATTCCCATTGGCTCATATGCAAGCACACACACACACACACACACACAGGCACACTGTACACATGCATAAACGAGCATAGAAGAAATAAGATGTGGATCCATATAATACAGACATGGAATGGAGTGTCTTGATTATGTAAACACTGCTTGAACAGGAATGTTTTAAAGGATGTGAAGGAACTTGATGGACTGAAAAAAGCAACGAATTTTATCAAAATATTTCAGGTTTGAAGTATACAGTATTGCTTCAGAAGAAATGATTTCTTTATTCATGCTTGTAAATCTAGCTGCATTGAAATATCATGCATTATATTTCTTGTTGATTTTCAATGTTACAGAATAAATGATTCATGTTTTTTTTTTTATGATTGCAAATCCAGCTGCATTGAATTCTTATGCAGTATATTTTTTTGTTATATTTCAGTGCAGAATAAAGGCCCTGAGACTCTGGGATTCTGTCAAGTACCCACTGGAATTTTTTGACATTTGTATCCTTTTTTGATTCTTTTTCCCAATTTCCCTTTTTCTGTTTCTTTTTCAATATGTAAAATTGTCTAAAAATGTGTATTTTTGTCGGACATGTGAGTGTATTCATCACTTTCATTTCTTTGGACAAAAGTGATGTTAAGATATGTGTGTTTTGTGTGTGTGGATGTGTGTCGGTTGTCCAGTGTGTGTATGTGAAGTGAATCCATTATACATGGTCCTTATGCACACGAGTAGTAGTTTTTGAGAGAGAGAGAGAGAGAGAGAGAGAGAGAGAGAGAATGTGTGTTTGCACATCTGCATATGTGTGTGTGTGTGTGTGTGTGTGTGTGTCCTTTTGGTAATTTCCTGTCCTGGAACACTTGCATGGATTGGTTGGAAAAGAATTTCCCACCAGTTCCATTGTTAGCGACTGGCAGCACCTTAACGCATGGAAGATTTGAACTACACGGATGCTGGTCAGCAACGACTGTTCAAGATACCTCTGGTCTTTTCTGATTTGCGGGACAACTCAGACAATACAATCAACACTGGTAGGTAGAGTTATGATTCTGTGTGTGTATATTTGTGAGGGGGTGAATGAGTGTGTGAGAGTGCTTATGTGTGTGTGTGTGTGTTAATGTGTGTGTGTGTGTGTGTGTGTGTTTGTGGTCCTTGGAACAAGTCAGTGTGTAGTAAAAGGAATCCGGATAGGTCTGTGGCTTCATTCCTTTTGTTTCTTTGTGTGTATGCATGTGTGTGTGTGTGTGTGTGTGTGTGCGTGTGTGCGTGTGTGTGTGTGTTTGTGCGCGCGCGCGCATGTGTGTGTGCAGAGATGCCAACTGACAATTTTGCTTTATTTTGTTATGCTTTATTGCAGTTTGTTCTTTTGTTACACCATCAGAATTGTTCCGACAAGTTCATTTTCGGCTACATAGCATGGTCACGTGCTTTCCTGTTGTAACATTACCCAGATGCTCTAGACCTATCAATCACGAGGCCAGGGCAGACACTACTAGCCTTGGTCTCACATGATGATGCTCAGCTAATCACGTGTGTGTTTACATTGAAGCAGCATTGAGTGGTTCAGTCAGCTTAATTGATTGCCTGAACAAGAGGGAACGTGGCTAATTCATGTTGCTTCTCGGACAAACAGCATCTGTGCCCTATGGATTATGCTATGGAGTGCAAGGAAGGAACAAGCATCTCGAAACAGAAAGCCAGCCATGGATTCCGATTGTGAGAAACGACCAACAAAGACCAGGGAAGCGACACAGTGCCACAGATGTGTCAGTTGTAAAGAAGCAGCGGTAGGAACAGAAGTTTCGCCAAATGTACACTGAAAAATATCCATGCATCATGCCCTCCATTTTGGGGAACTCGCATACTCGTTGTACTCTGAGCGAATTCGACATTTCTGTTAACCACAGGGGGATGTAGCTGAGAGTCCAAGTGTTCCTACAAAATTCAAAATGTTTCTACAAAATTTCCTGATTGTTCCTACAAACACTTGACAGGGGTTGGCATCTCTTGTGTGTGTGTGTGTGTGTGTGTGTGTGTGTGTGTGTGATTCATGAGTTTTTTGTTTCTTATATATGAAACACCTGTATGACATTCGCTGAGGTGTGTGATGTATGGAGTTACTGCTTGTTTGGAATCACTTGTGAATTTTGATTTCTCTCTTTTTCTTTGCTCAGGTGCAATGAATGATTGGAGGATCACGCGGCGCATGTTCCTTGTCGACAACCAAATGAACATCCCTTCATCCACAGGTATTCTTTTTGTTCTTTCTTTTGATCTTGGTTTCTTTCTTTCTTCCTTATTTCCTTTCTTTCTTTCACCTTTTGGTGAAGGTGTTTTTTGATAGCCCTTTGCGTTTGTTTGGGGATTAGTTGAGTCTATGGAGAAGTGTTGTGATGGACAGATGCATTTATTTCTTGTGTTTCTTATGCTGAAACTGGACCCGTGTGCATTTATGTGATTGATGTGGGTTTGAGAATTTAGTACAGTGATCAGGGGTGTTTATCGTTTAATATTTTTGCTTCATTTTTAGTGGTGAGAAAAGGGGTATACAAGTATTGAAAGGAATCCCCCCTCCCCCTCCCTGCCTTTTCCCCGCCCTCACTCTCCCTCATCCCCTCACCCTGCCACAGACCCTCCCCTAAAAAAAAAAAAAAAAAAAAAAAAAAAAAAAAATCACTGGTGCGTGTGTGTGTGCGTATGTGTGTGTGTGTGTGTGTGTGCGTTTGTGTGCGTGTGTGTGTGTGCGTGTGTGTGTGATTGTTCATATCTGTAGTTTGTACTGTTGGCTTAGTGCATACATATACACATATGTGTGTTGTTTTTTCATGTGCAGAGGTATGTGATTATGCACTAGCGTACATGTATTATTTCATGTGAGGGGCTCAAAGCCCATTATATGAGGAGTTTGCACCATATGAATACTATCTGTTATTATTATTATTATTATTATTATTATTATTATTATTATGTGATTCAGGCAGTGGCGGTGCAGCCAGTGAGGTGGCCACTTACGTGCGCTATGCCAAAGAGATAACTCTTCACATCACGCTGCAAGATGACACCAAAGACGGGAAGATCAAGATCCCCTACTTCTCCATCAAGTACGCTGACGTCTCTCGTGAAGACGCTGACGCGGAAGCCAATGTGGAGGTTGGTCATACGAATGTCAATGTTATTTATTTATTTATTTATTTTTGGCTGCCCCATCATCTGCACTGTTTCAGTGGCCTTACTCCGTTGCCACTCATTCTGAGTCCCCCATTCATGCAACACAGCCACACCCGGGTTCGTCTGTCACAGTCCCAGTGCCAGTAGTCCACATGGAACCATCGATGCTAGGTTGCTAGGAGGCCACACACTAGACGAGACCCTGCACTGCTGTTGAGTCTCTTCATTTCTGTTCGGTAGTGCCTGTTTTGATTTAACGTCCATAGGACACCACCTACTAAGCCCCCCTACTGAATATCAATGTTATTTCTTGTATGTATTGTGTGTTTGATGGTCTTTTGTCTGATTATGACAGTCAGAACAGCAAAGGAGACAACTGCTGTCCCGTCTATTTGGGTTAGAATTTGATTATAGTGGAGAGTGTCTTGCCCAAGTTACTACATCCCCACTCACTCAGCTAAGAGGGCTTAAGGATAGTGAGCATGGGTATGGTCCCCAAAGGCCAGCTAGCTCTGAAGGCTGCAGCGCTAAGAGCCATTGCAGTTTTACCTCTCAGTTTGAGAGTCATAGCCCTTCACAAAAGACTAAGCGGTAAATAAATTCCCATTGCCGTGGAGAAACCATTGATCATACAGGTCTCACTTTGTTGATGGCCCAACTGGAAGCTAAAGTCAATCTCTCCTTGTGTTCACTGGTGAAAGGGCACAGTAATATTTTCACAGGACAAGCAAATCTGGATTTCCATTGTATATCTTCTTTTTCTCCCATAACCCTTAACTCTGTGAAGAGTCAGTTGATTGACAAACAGAAGAACTGTTCACCAAATTGCTCTCCAGGTTTGTTGGTTGTGTGTCAAAGGCTGGGTCTCTTGCATGGTTTCAGTACCCACATGTCAGAAAAGTTTGTAGAGAAAATTAGTTTTAATGAGCGGAAGAAGGCACGGCAACTCATTTTCCTCAAACTGTTTTCTCATATGTACCATTTATAACTATTGTGTATTATTATTGTTCTTCTCCTGTGTTGACACAAGTCCCACACTCATGCAGATCTATCAACAAGTTTTTACATGTACAACTACTATTACCTTTTGACATTCAGACAGTTGTTACCCCCTTTTCAAACTGAACTTTAAAAAAGAAAAAGAAATAAAAGGAAGCTGACTGCTTTCTTCTTACCCATAAGTGATGGTCTTATTTACAAGGTCTGGTTTTCATAACGGTCATCTTTTTCCTGTCAGGGTCTTATTTTCATAATGATCTTCTTTTCCCTGACACTAAGTGACAGTCAAATCAACTTTATTACCTCTCCGGAGAAATCACCATGTAGTCGTGTCGCTCATGAAGCAAACTTAAGACAGGCACTTAAAAGACATGTTCATGTTTCAGTGTTCAAAGAGATCACTGTAGTTTGAAGGTCTTGTTTTTAAAACAATGTTAAAAAATGTTGTTTTTTTCTTAATCCCTGCCCACTATCAGGTGTCATTTTCCACCACCTACACCATGTCGTGGAGCTCGTACCGCCGGGACTTCCAGATCGCCGTGGGCACGCTGGGCACCCTGGCCACGCTGTATGCCGGGTTCCGAACTTGGGTGTGGTCCAAGCGTGCAGGGCGCCCCTCCATCGACTTCCCCACCATCATCAACTTCATTTTTTTCACCGCCAGCAGCCTATCCAACATCTTCTTTGTCATCACCTTCGGCATTGCTTTCTACTGGTTCATCGTCTTCAAGGTCAGGAGTGTGTGTGTGTGTGTGTATTAGTGTGTGTGTGTGTTTGTGTGTGTGTGTGTGTGTGTGTGTGTGTGTGTGTGTGTGTGTGTGTGTGTGTGTGTGTGTGTGTGTGTGTGTGTGTGTGACCTTCAGAAACTGACACTGAAACTGAGACACTACTTTCTCCTTCTGTCTTACGGTCCTATGCACACCTCCTTGAGAAATTCACACTGAAACTGTAAAAACTTCCTCTGTCTTACAGTCGTACGCACACCTTCTTGAGAAATTCACACTGAAACTGTAAAAACTTTCTCTGTCTTACAGTTCTGCGTACGCCTTGAGAAACTCACACTGAAACTGAGACATTATTTTCTCCTTCCGTCTTACGGTCCTATGCACACCTCCTTGGGAAACTGACACTAAAACTGTAAAAACACCCTCTGTCTAAATGTTCCTACGCACACCCCCTTGAGAAACTGACACTGAAACTGAGACACTACTTTCTTCTTCCATCTTAATGTTCCAACAGCGCAGTGACGCACACCTTCCTTCAGAAACTGACACTGACGCTGAGACACTTTTCTCTGTCTTACATGAATTTGTCTGAGTGGAGTGATGCACACCTTGAGAAACTGACACTGAACCTGAGACTTTTCTCTGTCTTACATGGACTTGTCTGAGTGGAGTGTTCACACCTTCTTGAGAAACTGACACTGAACCTGAGACTTTTCTCTGTCTTACATGAATTTGTCTGAGTGGAGTGATGCACACCTTCTTGAGAAACTGACACTGAACCTGAGACTTTTCTCTGTCTTACATGAATTTGTCTGAGTGGAGTGATGCACACCTTCTTGAGAAACTGACACTGAACCTGAGACTTTTCTCTGTCTTACATGAATTTGTCTGAGTGGAGTGTTCACACCTTCTTGAGAAACTGACACTGAACCTGAGACTTTCCTCTGTCTTACATGGACTTGTCTGAGCACAGTGATGCATACGCATACCTCCTTCTGAAACTGAAACTGAGACACTTCTCCCTTCCTTCCTTCCTTACCGTTCCCCACAGCGTCAGGACGTGGTGTACCTGGTCCACCCAGAGGGTCAGGCAGTGGAGGAGTGGCTGGGGCTCCTGGGCGCGGCCTTTGCCCTGCGCTGCCTCAGCCTGCTGCACCTGCTGGTGATGCAGTGCTCGGCCGACGTCTTCCTGGTGGACTGGGAGCGGCCCCGGGGGGTCTCCTCCGCCCAGGACGGCAAGAAGACCTCGGCTGCCCCCGTCTCCATCTGGCGCACCTACTTCGTGGCCAACGAGTGGAACGAGCTGCAGGGACAGCGCAAGATCAGCCCCGTGCTGCAGGTCTGTAGGGGGGGGCTTTTGCTTGGTTAATTTTACTTAACTTACTGCCTGTCCCGTTTTTTATATTTTTTTATATGTTTGTTTAGTTATTCGTTTTTTTCTTATGTATTTGTTTGTTTGTTTATTTATTTACTTGTTCATTTATCTATTTATATGTTCATACATATATATATTTATTTGTTTATGTATTTGTATATATATACATTTGTTTATCTGTTTATTCATACATACTTTTATTTATTTATGGAATCATTTATTGCAAGGGAAATGCAAGATCAACCCCATGCTGCAGGTCTGGGCTTCATTCTACATACTTAACTTAATGTCCGTTTTTAAAAAAAATTTGTTTCTTTGTTTGCTTATTTATTCATTCATTTTTTTTAGATTTATTTTTTTGTTTGTTTATATATATATATATATATATATATATATATATATATATATATATATATATATATGTGTGTGTGTGTGTGTGTGTGTGTGTGTGTGTGTGTGTGTGTGTGTGTGTGTGTGTGTGTGTGTATTTGTTTATTTAGCTTTGCTTAACTCACTCCGGACAAATAGTTTTCTCCCTTGCTTTTCCCTACTGATGACCCATTTGTTATGGTTAGGAAAAAAATCACAAAAAATAAAAAAACATAAAATAACTGAATGAAACTCCCTGTACTTGACCCACTGACCCCTCTCCTCATGTAGTGTGAATGCCCACCCCCCTCCCTCTTCACTGCTCTCAGAAGCTGAGTCACTATCAGTACCTTCTTGCTGGTAGCTTTCTTCACTGCAGATACTTTATTCATCATCTTCATCATCCTCGTCGATGTCGAAACCTTCAGTTTGAAGCAATTCAATCACTTCAGGAGTGGTAAAAGGTGCTGTCCTTATCTAGTTTGCTCCAAAAATTTCCACTTGTATCGCCTGCGATGCCATTTTCAATACGTATGCAGATTAGCTTGTCGTGTGGGGTCCTGAACTCACTGGCTCACTGTGGAGTGTGTTGTTACCGAATCTCGTGAAGAAACTTTCCATTCGACTCTTGACATGTTTGCAATGCGCGGTGTAGCTCTATAGCATTCCATTGTCCGAAGTGAGTTAAGGCTTGACTAAGCGTGTGTTGGGTTATGCTGCCGGTCAGGTCAGGCATTTGTGTAGCTGATGTGGTGTAGCATATGATTATGGGCATTTGTCTGAACACAGTAACACCTCCTTGAGAAACTGGACTGAACTGAGCTGCCTGTTATGATGCCCTTTGGCATGTAGGGTAGTAATGAAGAACTTTTTTTTCTTTTTTTTTCCAGGGCTTTCAGCAAAAGTTATGGGAGATATGTGTGTGTTTTTTGTTTGTTGTCGTTTGTATACGTGTGTGTGAGTATGTGTGCTTGTACTTTTGTGTGTGTATGTATGGCGTGCATGTGTGTCTAGGTTTTACACGAGTTGGAATGCAAGGGGCGTGTGAGTGGGAGAGAACGGAGGAGGAGGAATTTTGTTTTTGTGTCTGGTCACATGTACTGGTGATTGTAGACATGTTGTTGAAGTACTAATTTTCGCACTTGAATGCTATTTAAAAGGTAGGAGAGGAAGGGTGGGGGCCTGGGGGATTGAATGGTGAGTTGGGAGAAACGGGATTAGAGGGTGGAATGAAAGGTGTATATATTTGAAATAGATGTAAGAGAATGGAAAGCATGTCAGAGTGGGAGGCAGGAAGAATGATGGTGAGGGGGGCGGGAGGTGGGGGCCTGGGGGGAAGGGTAGGAGGGTGAATGTCGATGTGTGATGTGTTAGTTTCTCTTGTTATTTTATTTCATTTTTTTTATTTTTTGGTGATTTTAAAAGTGAGTAAAAACTAACATATTATTTTATTCTGTTTTATTTTTGTTGATTTTAAATGTTAGTAAAAACGTACATTTTTATATAGAAATGAAAAATGTAAGTTAGTTTTTAAGTAATTAACTTGCTGTTTCTGGTTGTAAGAGTTTATGAAAATGGATGTTTGCATATTTGTGAAAGCATTGTGTTTTAAGCACTGTATCTGTAGTTTCAAGAATTTCTAATGATTAATTGAAAAAAAAAAAAATCTTTTTTGGGATCCTTTTGCAGATATTCACAGTGTGTTTCTTCCTGGTGGTGGTTGGGTTTG
>NC_134884.1:31838957-31866457 GCF_041734735.1 Babylonia areolata | reverse complement strand
AAAATGCTATTCCATTCCGTCGTCTGAAACTGAATACATGTTATGTAGGAATGCTTACGCATTCCTTCATCCAGAGAGAGTTAATGCTCATGTTAACCATCTATCTATATATGTATTATGCAGTGTGTATAACTATTTACTATTAACTGTTTGATTAATTATTTGTTAATCATTTGTTCTCCTGGCCTCATTGTTTATTCATTTCAAGCAAAAAAAAAAAAAAAAAAAAGCATGGAGGCAACTATGTGTTTGTTCTGTTTTGTCCATATATTCTGTCTAGCTTATTTGGGATTAAAAAGCTCTGCCAGTCTTGAATAAATGCTTATTTGTGTTTGCACATTTCTTCTGTTATTGCTGCTGTGTGCACATGTCAAATGATCGGTATAAGGACAAGCCCGATGCTTCCTGTTTTTGAGGAAGTGTCTGGGTTTGTTCCAATGTGCCTTTCATTTACCTGCTATGCTATCTGAATCAGTAGCACAAGCAGCATTGACTTGAAGTTGTATACCTTGTGAATGAAGAGAGTTAAAGCTCTTTACTATTTGTGAATCATATGTTAATCATGGCTTCATTGGTTTTTATTTCAAGATATATAATATATATAATACAACACACACACACACACACATACACACACACACACACACACACACACACACATATATATATATAACATAATATGTATAATACACATTCCCACAGAACGCAGGCGCTGTGGGTCGCATGGAGCAAGGCAAAGCAGGGGGCCGCATTGCTGGCACAGCCATGGAGAAGAGCATTGAGGCCTACAACATGCTCAACAGGTTCCTCTGCGCCTTCTTAGACCACGTGAGTCAGGCTGGTTGAGTAAAACAACAACAACAACAACAAAGTAAAAGGAGACCATGGCCTTTAACGTGCTTGGGTTGTGTGACGAAAAGTGGAGAAAAGCATTTTTCCCAGTTTCAGTGTGTTTTGTATGTGTGCATGTGTGAATGTGTTGCTGTTGTTGTTGCTACTGCTGTTGCTGTTGTTGTTATTGTTGTTGTATGTGTGTGTGTGTGTGTGTGTGTGTGTGTGTGTATGCATGTTTCAGTCCCTGCGTGACGTGGATTACGTGGTGAAGGACAAAACCCTGCTGGAGAGCATCATGGACACAGAGTTCTTTGACGCCACAGACAAGGGGATCTTCTACAAAGGTATGACAGGGCTGCAGGGAGGGTCGAGACAGGGCTAGCTTGCAGATCCTTTCTTTATTTTATTTGATTATTTATTTTTTTTATGTTGCTCTTGTTGTTTCTTGTATGTTTTCATCATGTTGTATTGTAGTGAAGTAGAGTCCTTGGGTGGGGATGGTAAGGCAGTGAATGCTTGTGCATAATTGTGCGTGCATGCTCACACATGTGTGTGCGCATGCACATGTATGCTCATGTACGTGCACACACACGCATGGTCATGTATATGCAGTTAAACAGGCGTGCACACATACACACACACCCATACACACAAATACACACACCCACATACACTTGGGCAAGTACACACACACACATGAACTTGGACTTACACACACACACACACACACACACACACACACACACACACATACACACACACACACACACACACACACACACACACACACACACACACACACACATGCACACACTGGCACATGCACCCTCACACAAACTCACACACACATGCATGCACACACTGGCAGTGAGTGGCACATACACACTCACACACATACACATGTTTCCTGTGGCAAAAAATCCCCCAAAACAAAAGTAGACCCTCAAAAAGTAGAATTGATTGATTGGTCAACATCAGAGGCATGTCCTAGGTTTTTATATAGATGACTGTGTTTGTATTTGTGCATATTTTTAAGCCTCATTTTCTTTTCCATGCATTTTTCTTTTTTCATGTTTTATGGGACCAATATTTACAGTTGTTCTGCCCCGATATGGCCCTGTATGGCAGTCTGGGCAATAAGCAACAGAAGAAGATCAAGATAAAAGATTGACTGGCGCTTCAAAAGGTTTATGACTAAAAAAAACACACATTATGCTCGGCGTTCTTTGTTACTTTTTGTTTTAAAAGTTGTGTTGTATGGTAATAATTCGGCAAATCATAGCAATTGGAATTTCTTATATTTTGATCACTGACATACTGATTTGTTTGTTTGTTTGTTTGTTTGTTGGTGATTTCACTTTTGAGATTTCAGTGTCATGTTTTTCTGCTTGTGCTTTTTCCAAAAGATGTGAATTGGATAAAACAACAACAACCACAAAACCTGTGTTTCAGACAATGGCCATTCATTTGACCAGGTGTTGTTCTACGGCAATGAGATGTCTCTGATGCTGTTTGACATTTTGCTCTTCTGCATGGTGGACTTGATCTGGCAGAACTATGTACTGGACGGAGTCATCGTCTTTCTCATTACCAGTGTAAGTGCAGTGGCACTGCATGTATTCATAGTCAATTTCTGTTTTCTTTTTTGTGTGTGTATGGGGTTCGGAGGGAGGTGTGGGGGTTTCATAGGGTACAGCTGCTATGTACTCCATCAGTTTCAATTTCAGTTTCTCAAGGAGTTGTCGTCACTGTGTTCGGACAAATGCATATATGTTACACCACATCTGCCAGGCAGATGCCTTACCAGGAGCATAATCCAGCGTGCTTAGTCCGGCCTTCAGGTGTATGTTTATATATTCGTGTACCTGTCATAGTGGATTTCTTGTACAGAATTGTTTCCAGAGGACAAACCTTTTGTTGTCATGGGTTCTTTTTCAGTACGCCTTGTGCGTGCTGCACACAGGAGCTTTGGTTTATCACCTCATGCAGATGACTAGATGTTCAGTTTGATTTTTCCAGACAAACTTGGGAGAAAGGGTGAGAGTGGAAATAGAACCCAAACCCTCGTGGACACTAAGGGCACATGAGCATCTCAACCATTCTGCCACCTGCCTCCTACATTCTCTTGTATATACAGTTGGGGTTTTGCATCAGTTACTTTTTTAATAACCCTGCTGAATATGCAGTCATACTCTGATTTTGTGGGTATGAATTCTGGGGTATGTTTATGTTTCCATAACCCACAGAACACTGACACGAGTTATAGGATCTTTAGTGTGCATATCTGATCTTCTGCATGTGTTCCAAGGAGGTTTACACATGTGTTGGTCTGGGTGATTGAAAAAACTCTCCAGGCACCGATACTGGGAATGGACTCTGAGATTGAAAGTTGAACACCCTGAAGAATTTTGATTTTCCTTTTCTTTTTTTTTCCCTTTTTTTCAAACTAGTAATGGAATTCATAGCGCTGTTTCTGTTTATTGCTGCTGCTGATAAAAATCATTACCTCCTGCTGGTCTTGACAGCACAGTATTTACAATACTAACATTCCAAATCTTAGCGAAATATGAAGTGAAAATCTTTTCATATCATGTCATTGCGAAATATGAAGTGAAAATCTTTTCACATCATGTTAGCAAAATATGAAGTGACAATCTTTTTAACAGCAAAATATGAAGTGAAAATCTGTTCACATTATGTCATAGTGAAATAAGAAGTGAAAATCTTTTCACATTATATCACTTATCCTTGAAAAAGGTCTATTGACTGAATTTTTAGATATGTCTTACTCTGTATGTGTGTGTGTGTGTGTGTGTGTGTGTGTGTGTGTGTGTTGAAACTCAAAATCAGTAGTTTGCAAAGCATGGGCACATTTCTGTCTGTGTGTGTGCAGCTGGTGACGATAATCCGAGACACAGCGGGAAGAAAGAACCTGGCCCGCAAGACTCTGGTGGATGAGCGTTTCCTCATCTAAGTGCCTGCTGTGTGGCCATACGCCGGTGATGGCCCTGCCTTTTAAAGAGACCCCTAGTGAAAAAAGGGCCTGGACAGTTTGTGGCGACTAGTGTGATACTACCAGAAAACCTGTTGGAATGTTTGTGGGCAGTGTCCTCATGCTTGCTGCCATAAAGGAGAAGATTCTTCTTCTGCAAGTCAGTTGGACATCAATGGAAAAAACAAATTTGACTGTTTGTGGTGCCTTTTTGGAAGCTTCGATTGATGTAAGATATTAAAAAAAAAAAGAAAAGAAAAGAAAAAAAATACAGTGTCTGCAGATTTTAACATCAGTTCATGTTGAGATGATGTGACATTGTGAGCTTCTTCTATGAAGTGAGGCATTTCCTTTTTTAATTTTTATTTTATTTTTAGTTATGATGGTTGTGTAATCATCACCTTAAGATTTAGTATTGAAAGTTTTTTTTTTTCTTTTCTAGCTGTGAAGGCTGTTTTGAAATCAGACACACCATGCCTCAGCTGTAGTGTCCTGAAGATGGTACCCCCATCCACAGAGTATATTGAGAAAGCTTGGTGTTAAGATTTCATACGTCCTCAAAAGAGGTTAAATTAGAAATGTTGTGAAGGCATTTTTGCACTGATATCTTTTGACTTTTGCATTTTCCATGCTTGTATTACATGAAAAGTGACTATCAAAACAGAGTCTTCCCAAATCCCAGACTGAGTCGATTCCATATATCACATTCATGAAAGAAGCATTCATACATAACATGTCTGCCATACAATATGAAACATCCCAGTAGCAAATTTCATAAGCACAATGAATATCAAGACTACCAGTTTGGAAACCCCTACCTCCTCTGCCCCCCCTCTCAATCCTACCCCACCTTCCCACCATACCCTAGCTGCACTTACACACCAATGTACTGTCAAAAAGGGAGAAAATACAAAAGGAAAATGCAAACAAAAAAACACCAACCATACCAAACAAAAAATAACAGGTGACTCCTGACTCATTTTATGGCAGAGGGTCAGATAGATTGTTGCTTGATGATCATTAACTGATGTTTGAACTACTTTGTATGAACTGAAACTTGTTTCAGTATTACAAAAAGCTTATGAAACCATATAATAGTGAGTAGTTATCTTCATGTTTTGATCAACAGATTAGAGTTTGACTTTGAAGTCATTAGTGGATCAGTATTTGTCATGAGTAAATGCATTTTCAGGTTGCGCACATGCGTTTTCCTGTTTTGTTTGCTGACTAGTCTGCCAAATGACCATTTCCTGAAATATTGATTTTAAAACGCAGTTTTTATTAATGTCTGTGATAATCTGATATTCTGCCTTCATAGCTGTCTGCCAGCTGCATTTCATTGTTGTTATTCTTTTGAAAATTGGACATATTGTGTGTGTGTGTGTGTGTGTGTGTGTGTGTGTTGTTTGTTTAAAAAAAGATCTTCCAGATGGCGTCTGTTTGTTAGCATTATATGGTTCACTCACACTCTAATATTTGATAGATTTTAGCGGTATGCTTGTGTGAGTTTCTTTGTCATCGCCATAATCGTTGAACGGTTTTATTGTAACTGTTATGCTTATGCTTATTGTCATCAACATCAGGTCATCATCATATGAAAACATCTTCACCATTTTTTGTGGTGTTTTTTTTTTTTTCTCTTTTTCTTCTGTCACCATTTATTCATCGGCCATAAACCCATTTTGACAGAACTTACTACTTTTAGTGTAGTGTCTGCCCCAGGCTTGATTTTACAGTAAGACTGATGCTTTTTCAACTTCTTCCAAAAAGAATTGGCTCTGAATGAGTTACATCCCGTGCAACGTTTATTTTCAGTCAGCATGTCGAGAAGAAAGTTGATTACCCCTTAAACTCTTTCTGAACTACACAAAGCACTGCTTACACATATTTTTATGCCTACTCTCATGCAGTACTTGGGCATCAATTCCTGGTTGTGGCATTAAATCCTGATTGATCAAACTGGTTGTTTGACATTTACATACTATTATATAAACAAAAAGAGGAGGGACACAACTTTTGAGAAAGGGACATAACTATTGAAGAACATTCCGAGTGACTGTACTGATAAAGTGTAAGCATCGTTTGAATGGATTTTACTCAGTTTTGTTTACGGTCATGCCTAGAAAGTGTTGTCTTACTTATCAGTAAGTAGTAAATAAATTGTTCCTGGATGTATACTTTACTATTGGCCCTAATGACGATGTTAGGAAAGATTGTTGAACAAGTGAGGAAATATGTTGGTGATCATCATGAACATTCACTTTTAAGTTTTTGAATTATTGAAAATGCTGCAAGCCTGAAGCTTCCCGGGTGGGGAATGTAGCACAGGTTGTAAATCTGGCCAAGCACTGTAAGGGTTGATTGTGTGAAGGAGAGTGCTAGTCTTGGCTGGATGTATTCTGAAAGAGACCTCCAGTGAAAGATACTCATAAAGCTCCATGAGAGGGTCATCGCTGGATTTCTACTACAGAGATATTGAGACTCAGTGGGTGAAAGTAGCTCTGGAACGCTCCTGAATTCAGGATGGAGAATTTCAGCTGGAGGTCCTTTCAGCATTGGCAGTGTCTGTTTTTGGAATGCATATCCTCAGTTCGTATTTAAAGAATTTAAAGAATCCCAAACTGCTTGAAAATATGAGCAACTTCCTTTAAGGGATTTATAGCTTTTGACTCGTACTGTGATGGAAAATTGTCCACAAGGAGACCAAAGTTAAGTGAAATGTATACTGTTGACCATGTCGTTGGGAATGTTGCAAAGTGTTTGTAATGCATTGAGATGTTTTTTGAGTGGTGAAGTGCTTTGAAAACCTGGTTGTGTTTGATATTGTTGAGAAGATAAATGAACAGTTGATAAGCTTAATGTGTGATATCTCCTGATCCCTTACACAGTACCGTCTGCATTGTGTTGCAGCCTTCACATTCCATCTTTTTATTTCACTTTTTCCGTTTTTTTCACCTCTTTTATATTTGACAGTTTGTGGCCTTAACTTGAGGTTGTAGAGGTGACCGTGTTCGTGGAATTCCAGTAAAGAAGTGTCAAGATAGACATGGTTTTCCGTCTTCTTTTCAGTTCCAGTTAGTGATTGTCAGTTATCCACTAACCTGTATTTTCTGTCTCTTATGATCTTTTTAAAAATTTTTTTTTATATATATTAATTTATTTACTACATTTAATGTGGTTAAAAAAAAAGATTTTTTTTTGCCTTTGGCTTGATTTTATCAAATCCCCCAGATTGACAGCAAACTTAGTACTAGATGGTTTTAGTCTAGTTCTTCTCAGAGTTTCTGTTTTTTCTTTGTTCTTTTTCTGTGTCTGTGGGCTATATCTCCTACATTCAATCGTAAATGGTTTTCACATACATAAGCATTTTCCTTGCCTTTAGGCAGTCCTTAAGTTGTAGGGGATGGGGGGTTGAGTACAAGCTGGATATGTTCATGTTTCAAAACCCACCAAACACTGGTGTAGATTACAGGATCTTTAATGTGCGTATTTGATCTTCCGCTTGCATATGGGTATGAAGGGAGTTAAGGTACTTGCAGGACTGTATGGATCCATAGGTACTTGTGGTACTGCACAGATCCTGACATACGATTAAAAAAAAAAAAAATCTCCATCTTTCACCCACTTGTTGCTGCATTTAATGGAACAATAGACTTTCCAGAATAAACATTTTTTTTTTTAATGGAAATCCAATGCTCTGTCCATTCAGTTGTTGCAGCTATCATGGATTGGATGTGTATTATTTATTTATTATGCTTACTCAGTGCCAGATTGATTCTATATTCTCCATTTGTTAATTATACTCTGTAACAAACTGTATTGATTGTGAGTGCTCTGCTATTTTTTTGATTCTTAATTCTCCATTTGTTAATTATACTCTGTAACAAACTGTATTGATTGTGAGTGCTCTGCTTATATGTGTTCTATACCTGGCGGGTCTAAAGCTCCATATTGAATTATTTAATGAAATCAACATGAGTGTTAACCTGCATAGAGTTTGTGTTTGGGTATAATGATCTGATATGATTGTTAATCTGAAAACAGTTTGGATTGTTTGGGAAGTTTTGGGAATGTTTTTGGCAAAATATAAATTTGTTTTGCTTGTATAGCTTTGGAAAGTTCTTTCAAGTGGTTTGTGCCAAATTATAATATTCTTGATTGGTGCATTTTTTTTTTAGCTTCTGGAATGCTTGAGAAAAGTTTATTATCAGCTCCAGACATAAATGAATTCAGTTGATTGCTTTGCTATGATGTACTTCTGGCCTTTTGTTTCTTTGTGAACAATATAAAAAGATCTTTAGGGTTCATCAGACTTTTTATTTGCAGCAAAATACTACAAATACCCACTATTTCCCCCAAATATATTGCTGTCAGTAGGTCTGAAGAAAAACAGTTTTTTTTTTTAAATGAACACATGCTGTGCCTTGATATATATTCTGCATAATCTGTAAGAAAAAACAAAAAGTTCATTTTGTGTTTTGTTGTGAAAGAGTTTTTCTTTTTGTTTTCAGTTGTGAAAGAATGTTTACAATATGCAGTTGGTTGTGTGCGCTTTTTGTGAAGATGAAAGAATTGGTGCATACATTCCCAGTGATTTGTTTGTTTTTCCAAGTAAGGATTGCATGATGAATACAGCCTTGTCTGTATGATGTTTGGTGATTTGAATAGCTTGGTCTTTCTGTCTCATGTCTGTTTTCATTCTTTGATAATATTTTTTTTATCTATAATTTGCAGGATTATGATTCTTGTCAGTACATTTAGCAGCTGAAGACATGTCTGCATTTCATCCTCTAGTCTTGAGCTTGAATAAAAAAGAAAGAAAAGAAGAGCATAATTTTACGTTTATTAGTGCTGTGTTGATTAAAGTTGTTTCTATACCCCCTTGTTTCTGTGTGATGTGAGTGTGTTCACTGTTGTCATCTGTATGTTTCTGTTCTTGAATGTACCTGAGCACAACCATGTACATCAGTTTGTTGATGATTTATCAAGGCATAAACACTAAGGGAGTGCAGGTGTGTGTGTGTGTGTGTGTGTGTGTGTGTGTGATTAAAACAAAATGTAATATAGCAAACAAATGCACACAAAACCTCTTCACATGTACAAGCGCGTACACACACACACACACATAAAGTACACAACCTTCTGCCCTTTTCTCTGTCAAACACACAGACACTCACACACATACACAAGACATAGACACATACATACACACACTCACTCACACACACGCACACAAACACCTACACATACACACTCAGAGCCAGAGATTCACAAGATGATGCTTTCACTTTATTGTACGATCTGAACCCGCAGAAAGTCGAGACAATGAGTATTGGCATTACGGGACCAGACAAACACACAGACAACATAGAACCAGTTCCGGAACAGTCACAGGAGATTCCTTAAAACACATAATATATACTGAGCAAACGATTGCATCAAGGAATCTTTTTTTTTTTTTTAAATTACCTCCTAAGAAGACAAAAATGTGCTGAATTAAAAAAACAAAGGAAAACAGTAAAGTTGTGAAAATTTGCAAAAACCTTTTTTTTTTTTGATTCACACTAAAGAAAAACAAAACAAAAACACCCTGGACACTGTGCACTTTTTGTGTGTGTGTGTGTGTGTTAAAAAGAAATGGGAAATCTGATTTTTGGGTGGGCAGACAGAGACAGAATCAGAGAGAGAAGAAAAAACAAAACAAAACAAAATACCTTCTATGAAAAATGATTCTTGGTGTAAATTAACATGATAAGGCAATATCTAGAAGGAAAAAAAAAAGCGCGCTTAATTAAAGCATGTGTTGTGTGCAATTGCGAAACAAAAGACCAGTGTGCAGTTCATCATTCTTATCAAGAAAAAGACACTGACAACACACACACACACACACACACACACACACACACAACCCTGCTCCCCACCTCACACATACACACACACAACCTTGACCTCCCGAGAGAGGAGAAAATGTACAGTGTAAGTGGTAAGATGGTATGGTGTTCTATATGTTTTTACAAACAAACAACACAACAACAAACAAACAACAGCAACAACCACTCACTCTGATGGTCTCCGACCGAGGATAGGCGCTATATAAGTATCCATGTCAATCAATCAATATCATTCAATCAATGGTTGCTGTATACATGTTTATGTATGTGTGAGACTAGCGTTCAAAATACACTGCTTGAAATTTACTTTGTGATGCTCTACATTGTGTAAATCAATTAACGAACATGTATGTCTGTTCTTTTGAATTTGCGGAGAGATGAAAGCAAATAAATAAAGAAAGAAGCAGAGAAAAACAGACAAACAAACAAAAAACTTCAACTGAAAGACTGGGACAGATTAATCCACAAAACAAGAGAGAGAGAGAGAGAGAGAGAGAGAGAGAGAGAGAGAGAGAGAGAACAAGGAAAATATAACGACAAAATCTTTATCAATTACGCATTTTATATCTTCCTTGAAATTACACACCAAATACGACATTCTACCTTTACTTTGAAATTACACACCAAATACATTTTACCTTTACCTTGAAATTACACACCATATAGGCTATCACTACCAGCGAATGGGTTTTGAATAGACACTTTACCCAGGCTGACGTTGGCTTCAAGCAGTGGAAAGCGTTTTAGCCAAATAACATTGTAAACAAACGTATATTTTAATGGTACACACAGAATGCAAATGACCATTGGCTTCGCGCTTTCGTGGCTCAAGAAGTCAGCTCAGAGACTGAAATTCATCATCATTATTTCCCCACCCACGCATTTGCAGTCGCTGTAATAGTTGTGATATAGGAAGTAGGAAAACTATTATCACATTTACAGACCTAAAACGCCTATATTGTCATATTTTTCAAGAGCCTGTGAATTTAAAGATGGTTTTCGATTATCTTGTGACATAATATTGCATGCAGATTTTTTTTTTTAAATAGAATTTTTATTTCACAGATAGGCTGCCACAAGATAGTTTTGGGGTGACTGGCTACGTCAACACTCGATCACTTTGATTTAATTTAACAGAAACATCAAAACTGAATGATAATAATAATAATGATAATAATGATGATAATAATAATATTAATAATAATGAATTAACAAGTCATAATAATGATGGTAGGTATGATAATATATAGTCGACTGGCGTGACCTGTTTGTTAATGCGATAGAACAGCTTATACATTTTATTTCCTTATACAGAAGACTCTTGAATCTATTCATGCTGGATGCAATAATTACGTTCTGCTTTTAAATTACAAAGAAACTCTGTTAGAAAAGGTTTGCAAATTACTGTGTCTGTTGATTTTAAAAAAATCTTTATTATTCATTTATTTGTTTATTCTTCTTTTTTCTTTTCTTTTTTTTTTTTTTTTTGCTTTCCATAATTCCGTCAGGATCCTGGAACAAATGAGAGAGTATACCTATGTGATTTCCGAATGTTCGAGCCCATCTTGGTTCGTCAGGCTATCATATATGTGTAGCCTACATCCCTTATTTCAAATTCTACCAAACGTACAAAGGGTAAATACATTATTTGGGTAATGTCCAATAAAGTTGGACATTACCCATTATCTGCATCAGTTGTAATCTTGTTTATATAACAAGCAATAATCTGAAACACGTTGAATTTTGTCATTGAGTGAATCCCCGACCGACGAAAAATACGAAAGACAGAATACCAACAGGAATGCTTTCAAAGAACCCAGTACAAAAGGCTCCCGCTCCCAAAACAAAACACAACAAAGACAAAACAAACAAACGCACGCAGAAGATCAAATGCGCAGGTTAATGATTCTGTAATCTATGTCAGCGTTAGGTGGCTTATGGAAACAAGAACATACCCAGCATGCACTACCCCCGAAAACGGAGTATGGCTGCCTACATGGCGGGGGGTAAATAAACAAAGAACGGTCATACACGTAAAATGTTACATGTCTGTCTGAGTGTGTATCTGTGCGTGCCTGAAATCTGATTGAATGACACAGGAAATTTGAATGATGAGCGCCCATGCAGTGGCAGCCGTCAGTCGGCTCTACCCAGGTAGGCAGCCTGTTTTGCAAATGACCCCGTGTTTGTAAAACGCTTTAGAGCTTGGTCTCCGACCGAGGATAGGCGCTATATAAGTATCCGTATCAGCCAATCAAAAACATACAAACAAGTTTAATGAGCCATACACTGCAAGTGCAAGAATCAAAGTCGATCGAGGGTTCAAATGCACTTTCTCCGTCTCAAATTAGTGACACTGAAGATGTTTTTCTTTGATCCATTAATTTCTTCTTCTTCTTCTTCTTCTTCTTCTTCTTCTTCTTCACACACACACACACACACACACACACACACACACACACACACACATCCACACACACAAGCGCGCGCGCAAACACACACACACACGCACACACACGTGTAGGCTTTGCGTGGATCTGTTTGGCTGTCTGTTGCGGGATATGACCACTGCATACAGAATGACCAAGTAGAATATGAGACGGGGGGTGGGGGTGGGGGTGGGGTGGGGGGGTGGGGGCGGGGGGGAGTGGGTGTCGGTGGGACAACAAAGAAGGGCTGAGAACTTAGGCAGGTCGAAAGGACAGACCATGATATGTAAACTAAAAAATAAATCAACAGGACACGTAACGAACGTGTATACACACCAACAGATGTTTCGAAGATAACATAACAATTGCCTTGAACAGAACGTGCTGTTAGAAGGTGTGTGTCAGCTATATGAAAATAAACCAGACACGAGTGTGCACGTACGAACCTGTCACGAAGGCCACACACACACACACACACACACACACACACACACACACACACACACACACACACACACACACACAACCACACACACACGCACACACACCGGCACAGAGTGCATATTCCAAATGACTATACAGTAAACAAGATATACATAGTTGTGTCAAACAACGCGTCAGTAGAAAAACGTATACATTCCATTGTTTGGGACCACCAGAGTAGCAGACCATTTTTTCGAAAAAAAAAAAAAAAAAAAAAAAAAAAAATCGAAATGAACTATGAAGACAGAGACAGACTGTAAAAACTGAAAAGACACAGAGGTTGATAGTGGCCTACAGGCAGACGAGCAAACAGACAAAAATACGGACAACAAACAGATGTATACAGATGGTTACGAGATAGGAACTGAAAGTAGGCACACTGATGCATTATAAAGACTTCATCACAACTTAAAAAGAAAGAAAGAAATATAATCAAACACAGCACACCATACACTAGCAATGCAATACATTAATACCACAATGCAATATAATGACAAAAAAAACAACAACGAAACGATAGCCTACCATACAATATAATATAATGACAATGCAATACAAACTGGGTGTAATCAACAGACCTGTAAGACATTTCGCTATAATGAAGTAGAGTTATAGAGCACAGTAGACACGATACAATGCAATGCGGCAATGACGTATGTTTCATACTTTATCACTCATGCAAAAAGGTCACTTTGTTATGTTAACAATGATCACCAACCAACAAAAAGGGCACTTTGCTAAACACTGGAGATTTGACAGACAAACGCAGCGCCGTATTCAGACCTTCAGAAAATAATGAGAGTCTAAAGAATTCAAGGACGAAGGTTTCTCCATCGACATCGAACCTGAATATTAATGAGCACAGCACGAACCAGTCTTAATTTAACTGATAAGACATACGTATTGTGCACAGTAATACAAGGTGACAATGCGTAGTACTTCCCGGCACTCTTCGCACTGAACAAAATACAAGGACATCCAGTGTCAACAATGTCAATTCATATGTGTGTGTGTGTGTGTGTGTGTGTGTGTGTGTGTGTGTGTGTGTGTGTGTGTGTGTGTGTGTGTGTGTGTGTGTGTGTGCGCGCGCGCGCAATTAATATTGCAAATATTTTTTAATGAAAAAATTACAACTGATCTCTGTAAACCCACTTCGCGTATGGCACATGCTGGTCGCAGATCTCTACTGTAGGAGGATGTACAGGCCTACGTACGCTGTACTCAAACGGCTTGTTCATTGTATATTACAATTTTCGCGATTCATTTTTGATTGTAAAAAAAAGAAAAAAAAAAAAAAAAAAAAAAAAAGGAAGCAAACCGGGCAAAACCGAAGTAAACCGAAGAAAGCCGAGGAAAACCGACAGGCCAGCCGAGACAAATCGATTGCTTGGACGTGTGGCTTGGAACTCATTTCTTAACTCTTTCCATACGAACGGCGAAAGAGACGACGTTAACAGCGTTTCACCCCAATTACCATCATCAAAATATTGCAAGCGGAAGGCTCTTATACTGAAGACGTGAATGTGGACAAAGAATACCACAATTCTGACGACGGAAGCTAAAGGTTGGGTCATTCAGACACCCACTGGACATCCGAGGGGTCTGTGTAGAGGAGAAGAGAGGACTGGCCGTACTGAGTGAGTTAAAAAAAAAAAGAAGGAAAAAAAAAAAGCGTTGATAGTGTGCATACCTGTATTCACCAGGACTGAGCTGACGGTGTGAAACAGGACTGAATATTTATTTCATTTTGCGTTCTCTTTGGCCGAAGTTGGCCAATAAACTGTCTATGCCCATTCGTTGGCAGCCTACAAACAGAACAAAGTTTCCTTACTCAGAAAGTTTGAACTCACTTGTATACCTATATTTCAATATTTCAATAAATACTCCACCTTCCTCAGCAAAACTGATACAGGAAAGTCCTGGGTTTAACAGGCTGTGCCACACAATTAATGCAGATGTGAAATTCGTTCTCTCACAGCCTACACACCAATATAAGACTTTTTCCTATATTAGTTTTACGGAGGAAAGTGGAGTGAAACCACTGAAAATAATAAATCAAGGTGAGTTCAAACTTTCGATTCTGAACAAGGAAACGTTAAGTCTAGGACCACGTTTGGAAGTCGGTCCCAATGTCCGTATGGCACGAGTGTGTCTGGGTCCGTGTACATGTCTGCAATGAACCTTGGCATTGTAGTTTTCAAATAAACTGTAGCGGCTATGAAAACAAATTGCGCATGATTAAGAATACAGTAAATGCCTTCATAGATGTTTCCATTATAATTCATGTACAACATCCAAGGCCACGAGGCAGTAAATAAAAAACCCCCCAAAACCCAAAAAAAAACCTCTTCAGCACGAAATTAACCATAATCTAATCACAATTCAAACTTTCCATCCAAAACATCATTTGTTACATTAGATTTAACGCTTTTCCACATTGATAAACACTTCCGATTATATGTATCATAAACTGAAAAAATAATGTATTCCTTTCGTGAAAAAACAACAACTAAATCATTATACTGTTGTTGTTCACCTGCTCCTGGCCTTTTCATTAGGCAGGACTGAAATACACATTCCAGACTCTCCGTTACTATGGGAAGTAATCTGATCTTATCTTTGTTCAGGAAATATCGTAAATATCCGAAGTGTTAAAAAAAAAAAAAAAAAAAAAACAGCCGGGAGAAAGAGAGAGAAAAAGAGATTGTGCGTGCGTGCGCGCGCGCGCGCGTGCGTGCGTGTGTGTGTGTGTGCGTGTGTGTGCGTGCGTGCGTGTGTGTGTGTGTGTGTGTGTGTGTGTGTGTGTGTGTGTGTGTGAGAGAGAGAGAGAGAGAGAGAGAGAGAGAGAGAGAGAAAGAAAGAAACATTGAATACATAAAATCAAAGTCAACGTTGGTATCCACATTATACTGTTTGATTCATTAAATTTAAAAAAAACAAACAAAAACAACAACAACAACAACAACAAAAAACAAAAAAAACAACCGAAAAAGGAAAAAAGAAATTTGGTTACGTCTCCCTGGTAACAACAGCACTGAAAAGAATTTAAGGACAGACCATGCATAAGTCGCGCGCACCAATGTCACTGATATAAAGTAAAAAAAACAAACAAACCCCAAACAAACCAACCTTAATGATTATGTTGACATGGTGCCAGAATGTATTGTGGAAGAAGTGTGTAGGGGGGACGGGGGGAGGGGGGGGGGGGGCGGGGGGGGTGTGTAAGAATAGAAGGTGTTGACAACTTCTCAATTCGTACAAACTCCATCTTTTCTGAAAAAGAAGCAACAGCAGAACAACAAAAAAACAAAACAAACAAAACAGCAAAACAACAACAACAACAAAAACACCCCAAAAAACAACCCCCCCCAAAAAAAAAAAAAACAAACCCAGAAAACAAAACAAAAACAAAAACCAAACACAAAAAAAACACCAAAAAACAACAACAAACAAACAAACAAACAAAAAAACCACACACACACACACACAAATAAAACAACAACAACAACAACGGCAACGACAACAACCAGTAAAACCACGAAACTGAAGCCAGTTATTTACATTGAGACTATATGCACGGCATTAAAAAAACCAAAACAAACAAACAACAACAGTTTCAGTTTCAGTTTCAGTTGCTCAAGGAGGCGTCACTGCGCTCGGACAAACCATATACGCTACACCACATCTGCCAAGCAGATGCCTGACCAGCAGCGTAACCCAACGCGCTTTGTCAGGCCTTGAGAAAAAAAAAAAGAAAAAAAGGGGGGGGGGGTAATAAATAATAGATAAGCTTACATAAATAAATAAATAAATAAATAAATAATAATTATAATATAGAAAAAGGTAGTAGTAATAATAATAGTAATACTAATAAAATGATAATAATAAAAAATAAATAAATAAATAAATAAGACAACAATGGTGATAATTAAGCGAATGAATGTAAAATATGACGACACACATTCACACATACACCCACACATGCATAACAGAAATGCACCAAACATGCAGTTTCACAGATATGAAAGTACAGTCAAATACATATAAACGTACATGAGCTCCAACACACACACACACACACACACACATTACCTTGCACCTCCTCCAACCCCCTCCTCCACACACTCATTTCTAGCCTACGTATCGCAGCTTCCACGGCACACACACACACACACACACACAAACACACACTCACAGAGATGAACACTTACTTGTACAAGCACACACATATACGCCCATATTTCCCACCCCCAACCCCCACACATATATACAAAGATATATATATATATATATATATATATATATATATACACACACACACCCGTACACAGATCTCTCCTGACACTTGTGTACACTTACACTCTCGCGCATTCACAAACGCACTCAAAAACACAGACCCACACATCCACACAAACACACACGCACAGAGGCTGCCAAGAGGGATGGGAAAAGATCTCTGATGCCAAGAACGTGGCGTCTAGTGTGTTGCTCAGTCTATTGTATTTGGAAAGGCCCACAGAGACTCTGTTCCGTTTTGAAGAAATTTGCGCAATGTTGGTTTGGAAATGATGCCGATATTTGTTTGATTTGCAAAGCATCGTGCTCTACCTTTCATGTTAGACTTTCGGCCGCTCCCTCTCTCTGCTTTTATTTCTTTGAGGCGATCGATGGTGTGATGGCCTTGTACCTGTTCTTTTTGGTATTCTTTGACTTTTCTGAGGATTTCCGATTTTCCTAGATGTAGGCCGCTCGTTGGTGTTGCGTTACCAGCAAGTCTGTCAGCTCGCTCATTTCCCTTAACACCTGCATGTCCCGGGCAGTATGACCATGTGAGTTTTTTAATCTGAAAGTTGCGCATTGCCTTATGCCACTCTGGGCTTCCCATTCCGTTTTCAATTTTCTGTATGACAACAACAACAACAACAAAAACAAAACAAGAAGACTTTTCAAAGGAAGTGAATACACACTAATAGTTACAAACGGAATGGAAAACCAATGACAAAACTGAAGCCCTTCAAGAAAAGGAATTGAAACGGACAGATAATAACCAGGGTTCACTTGTACCTTGTTGTCAGAGTGAAAATTAATAATTTATATAAAACCTCCTTCAAAGTGGGAACAGAAAAAAAAAAAAAAAAAAGAAAAAAAGAAGAAAAAAGAAGAAAAAGACAATAACCTGGTACACCGACTGACTCGAACACAGCGCTAAGATCTGAAGATGAAATGAAATGAATGAAATGAAAGTTGTTGTGGACTAGATTTTGTCACGGCATAAATGGAGTATTTAAAACGAACCCCCCCAAAAAAAACAACAACAACAACAACAACAAAAAAACCCCGTGATGTGCAATTTTTTTGGGGTAACAATGGAAAAGATTCCAATCCAAAATTATTTGTACTGTCAACCGTGATTTAAAAAAATAATATATATATATATTTTTTTTAGTGACTTTGTGTTGCTCTAGAAAGACACATGTGACAAATGCATGAGCTGCAGCATTGAACATGTGACTAGTCATAAGTGGCACCAGCAAAAAAAAAAAAAAAAAAAAAAAAGAGAAAAATAAATGGAAACAGAAACAACAACAACAACAACAACAACAACACACATATACATAAAGCACGAGACCTAAGTGATCATTTACGTTTTTCATCATAATTCTTAATGTATATAGTATGCAGGAGAAACAGCAACAAGAACAATCAAACTGAAAACAACAAACAAAACCCAAATTGATACCGACCACCAATGTAATATTTTTTGAAGCAAAGATATAGAACCGAGAGTGGGGAAACAACAGCAACAACAACAACGATACAATCTATGGAAACAAAATCGATGGCATTCAATAGAAAGTAGTGCTAATATCTGGGGGGTCACTTGGCGTTTAATTTCCATGTCTAATTGGAAACTTTCACATCTTCTGGTGTATGGAATGCTTAATAAATTGTATAGGCTGATTAAAAAAAAAAAAAAAAAAAAAAAAAGGAAAAAAAACAACAACAAAAAACAACAACAACAAAAAAACCCGAGAAAAAGACAGACATAACGATGAAAGGAAAATATAAATCTTAATAGGTATCATTGTCTTGTCTTGTCTAGTCTATAATCCTGTGGTAGTCCCTATACAGGACAACAATCCACAATAGGGGGGTGCGCTCTTGATGACTGATGTCTGTGTGCGACCGTTAAGCCCCCTGGTTCAGCCTGGGGAATCCGGGCCCCACACAGCATCAGTCCAAACAAGAAGAAAAACAAAAACAAACAAACAAACAAACAAAAAACAACCCTGTCCTTTTGCTATACTGAGCCTGAGGCTCGCAGCCAGGCCTCAGTCCTGGTCTTGAATGACTGAGGGGAAATGGCTGAGATTATATGGTCTGGAATCTGGTTCCAGGCGGACAGCTGAAGGGAAGGAAGAGTGCCTGTGGGAGTCAGTGCGGGAGAAGGGTACCTGTAGTTTCTCTGTGTTGCCTCGGACAGTTTTAATTCTCCGCACATTATGGATACTTGCATGCACGCGCATATGTGAGCGCCGCGTGCACGTGCAGATAGTTTGATAAGCGGGAGACGCATCAGTTTTTCCTGAACACCCCCAAATCTCTCCTGCCCCATTCCCTTCTGGGTGGACACGAAAACCAATTAGTTTTCTTTCGGTTTCCTTCGCTTTTTTTTTCCTGTCGCTGTTTTGCTAGTATGGAAGGGAAGTCATTCCGTATTCATATTAGCGTATCTGTCGTCACTGACGTTTTTGATTGAGATTTTTTCTGTCAGTGAAAATAACCTTTCAATTGAATAATGTCATGGTTATGCTTAAAAATACTCAGAATGATTATTATGATTAACTTTTAATGTATATACTTGAATGATTGTTTTTTTTTTTCTGACCAGCAGAAAAAAAAAAAAAAATCAGAAACCTCTCGCATTTGATTGACAGATCCCTGAAATAATCATAGCAGCAATAATTTCGATTTAAAATTTTTTTTTTTATCACACCTCTGCTTTGGCTAAATCGGCAGTGGGAATGCTAAGTTTTGATTCTGAAAAGAAAAGAAGAGTGATGCATGTCTCGTATCACACACACACACACACACCGACACACAAATACACTCTAGCACGTGCATACGCACACACACACACACACATTTATATGAAACAGCATGTATGAAAGACCGATAGCTTAGCCATCTGCAAATACACAGATGAAATTCTGTCCTGTATATTGTGTGTGGCCTCCATTTACCAGTTACGACTCGTATGGTCCATTCAGCTGTGGATGTGTCAGTACATAAGTTTGGACCCGTCTAATAACGAAAATTGAATGAAAAACGACCAAGGTTTCAACTCGTGAATTTTATGAAAACATCACATTACTTGGAGCAGACATTGTATTTAAAACAGATCCGACTCTTAATGTTATGACAATGACTGGGAAAATGTATATTCATAAATGCAAAGACTTTGTATTTAAACAGATGCGGCTCTTAATGCTGTGACAATGGTTAAGAAATGTATTTATAAAAAAAAAAGAAAAGAAAAAAAAGCAAAGACTTTGTGCTTCAAACAGATGCGACTCCAAAATGTTATAACACTGTTTGGAAAACTATTTATAAATGCAAAGACATTGTACTTAAAACAGATGCGGCTCTTAATATTATGACAAGGGAAAACTGATGTATATCTATAAATGCAACAGGCCTATTAATGTGAAACGATTCTTGGTGTCTTCGCATTCCCCCTTACTATACTTACCTTATGTATTATGCATCTTCCCAATTTTGCAACCATAAAAATGCAAAAGCAGATCGATATAGATAACATAGTTATATTCAGATATAACACAATTCTTATGCGCATATATCTTGCAGAATTCTGTTAAAAATAGAGAGAGAGAGAGAGAGAAAAAAAAAAGAAGAAGAAGAAGAAAGCAACGAATCCACCGAAATGAGAGAGAGAGAGAGAGAGAGAGAGAGAGAGAGACAGAGAGAGAGAGACACACACACACACACACACACAGAGAGAGAGAGAGAGAGAGAGAGAGAGAGAGAGAGACGGAATAAATAAATCCGGGTGTAAGAAGACTAAAACAAGTAAACTAACAAACAAATGAATGAATAATAAAAATAAAACAAATCAACCCCCCAAAATTTTTTCTGTCACCTAGAAATACGTATACACCCAACGAAGTACAAGTTATGATTATTTTGAAAATCTGCGTTGTTAATGATGACAGAATTAAAAAAACGAAAACAAAAACAAAACGCTGGTGTTTCGTCATGCAAGTATCAATGAAAGGCCTCACTTCACTGATCTCTGTATCTCCGTGTGTGTGTGTGTGTCTCACTCTGTAAACGCGCATGTATAACGAACGGGCATGCAGTGTGAAATAATGTTGGGAGTAGGACTTAGTCTCTTTCGAATGCACACAAAATCATACAAGTATTTGGAATAAATCTACAGTAATAATCAAAAGGGAAAAACGAGGTGGGAGTTTTGTCGTGGCAGTGGTAGATTGTGAACACGTGCATTTAAAAAAAAAAGAAAAAAAAAGAAAAAGGCTAAAGAATGATGAATACCATAAACTATTACTTACAAGTGCCCACTCTCTCTTTGCACAAATTCCTCACTGAAGTTGGGGATAAGCGTTTGCTGGGAAGGCCTACTTTTACCCTTCGTGAGAAGTCGGGTCGGTAAAATCCTCTGGCATAGCCGTTTTAACTCCTGAATAAGTTACACAGACTGATACGGACAATACAGAACAAACTACAGACAACAGCCTACAGAACAAACACATGGTTACCTCGGTGGTTTTGTTAATCATTTATTCTCTTGGTGGTCTCAATGTTGGTTAATTTTAAATTCAACTGTTTTAGATTTGTTTCCCGGTATACTGGTATATATTGACTGAATAACTGAATGTTCAGGGAACGACCAATCGTTCTCTGCAGTTTTAAACAAAAGCACTGGTCATTGAAACAAGACATTACGTCATGGAGTGACGTCATGATAGTGTTCACATTCGACGACAATCTTATGCAGACGTTCTAGTCTTCATCTCAACATCTAAATATGCACTGCTTTGTAAAGAAAGTGACACGATCACAAACAGACAACTAGATTAGCGTTATTTCCTTTTTTTTTTTTCCCTCTTCTTCTTTTCAAAGTGGGGGTGGGTGGGGATGGCAGTGGGTGTTTACAAGGTATCTTACCATTATGCAGCGTGTTTAACCTGCAATGGGTGCCATGGAAGGGAGGTGGGGGTGGGGTGGGAGTGTGCGGATGTTTATTAGGTATTGTGGGCGTTTACAAGGAATTTTACAGTGCATTCAAACAACAAGGAAAAGCAAACAAATAACAACAAGAAAATGAAACAAAGAAAGGAAAAAACCAAAACCAAAACAAAAACAAAACAAACAAAACAAACAAACAAACAAACAAAACAACCCCCCCCCCCAAAAACAAAAACAAAAACAAAAAAAAAACCCCAACAAAACAACAAAAAAACAACAAAACAACACACACACACACACACACACAAAAGAAAAAAAGAAAAAAACCCACACCAAAAAACCCAAACCTAACCACACAACCAAACAAAAACAACAGCTGATTGATACCGGATCCCCAAGCATGCAGACAAACCAACAAACTATACTCCACAACTTTTTGTCTGCAAAGCTGTGGTTGTGAAGATACACATCAACATTTTTTTTTTTCTAAACGAAATCACCAGGACATGTTGATTAGCTGAATACGTGTGAACAATACACTGAACACCTTTTATAACACGTGTAGTTGAACACATCAAATGTAGTGAACACTCAGCGGGCACGCGCTAATTAATTATACACGCAACTGGATTAATGTTTCAAGGACATATTGGCATAAACCCCAAACATAAAGATGAACACACGTGCGCACACGCACGCACGCACGCACGCACGAAGTTAAGAATTAACACATTTTTGTGCATAACCTATATACAATGGATGTAACACTTGTAGTAAAATAACAGCTTTCTTGAAGTACAAACGCCACATTATGAAACTTTCACAGAAATGAATCGTGGTATCACAAGTTCAAGACGATAAGTTTTGAGTTAATAGTCATGTGGAAGAGAGAGAGAGAGAGAGAGAGAGAGAGAGAGAGAGAGAGAGAGAGAGAGAGAGAGAGAGAGAGAGAGAAAACAAAACACAAACCATCTTATACTTTGCAGATGAAAATCACATTATGTTGATTCACATAGCAGAACTTACGCACCAATGAGATGAACAAATCAGTTTTCATAAGGCCTTACATTTAAGATAACAACAAGAGCAAAGATATATATATATATATATATATATATATATATATATATATATATATATGCCTATTATATATTATATTATATCCACACACATAACTGTTGCTCAGTTTTAACGAAAACTTTTTTTTTGAAAGACAAGCATGTGACAAAGTACAATGACAGACATGCGAAGAGAAGGTAGCAGAAGTATTTTAGAATTCCTGTCTGACCTTAGAATATAGTATGGCATCCATTCGTGTCAAAAAACAAACGAAGATCTCTCCTTTTTCTGTGTCTGCTGACAGAGTTGGCTGCCAATCATTTGTTTATCAACAAACTGTCAAAATATCGAATTATTACAGACACATGGTTGTGGTTATGGTTGTGGTTAAATCAGGGTTGGGTTAGGATCTGCATCAGTTTTGGGGTTTGGGTTCAGGTCAGGGTAATTCAAGTTCTAAACAATGCTAAGTGAAAGGCACACAGCTTCAAATATTGGTGTTTAACGCTTTCTTTTAGCTTGCATACTGATAAGAGGGGGAAAGGGGGATGGGGGTGGGGTGGGGGGGTGGGTGTGGGGGGGGAACAGAAACCAACAACAACGTTGGAGTTGCATGCCTTTGTTTAAACATAGATTGTTGAGCTTGCGTGCTGTTAAAAAGAAGGTTGCAAAAGCGAATGCTTGAAGCCCGCGCATGCTCACTGATCTTCATCCGGGAATGAAACCACAAGGACATAAGTCAGTGGCCCCCACCGGTTGCAGTGGTGAGGACTGGTGTCCATGGTGACTGAACGGGCAGGTGCGTGACGTAAGTAATTGCAGGAGTTTCCGTCCTTTCTTTCTTCTTTCCAAGAGATTTTACTCTTTTGTGTCTGTTCCATCCATTTGACTGCAGAGGAAGGTGGCAGAATGGTTAAGACGCTCATCTGCCAAGCAGAGAGTCCGTGAGGGTGTAGGTTCGAATCTCGCTCTCGCCCTTTCTCACAAGTTTGACTGGAAAGTCAAACTGAGTGTCTAGTCTTTAGGGTGAGACGATAAAGCGAGGTCCCGTGTGCAGCACACACTTGGCGCAATGAACAAAGAACCCATTGAAACGAGAGTGTTGTCCTCTGGCAAAATTATGTAAAAAGAAATCCACTCTGATAGGTACACAAATATATAAGCATCCAGTCAAGGCCTGACAAGCGCGTTGGGTTATGCTGCTGTCAGGCATCTGCCTAACAGATGTGGTGTAGCGTATATGGATTTGTTCGAACGCTTCCTTGAGAAATTGAAACTGAAACCGAAACTGACTGCGTTTATTTTTGAAGGAATCTTTTGAATCTTTTTTGTCTTTTGTAAGGCACCATGTTTTCCGTAGTTTCGTTAAAGGAGGAAGAAATTACGCGTGTGGTTTTTTGTCTTAAAACTCACACACATTGTCAAAGATGACTGGATTGACGACCTTATTTGCTTTTGCTGTGAAGGTCAAATCGTTCTCTCAGTATCTGTGATCCAGGTTTTTGTTTTGTTTTCCTTTCTTGGCGTCAGAAAGAAAGCGAACTTTTTTTTCCCTGTGTCTGGGCTGAAGTCGTGGACTGTTTTCAGGTTTAGCTCAATGGTTGCACTTAAAGTTCGTGGGTGGAATCCTCACTTTGTCAATATACTGTCAGTTTCAATTTCTCACGGAGGCGTCACTGCGTTCAGGCAAATCCCTACACGCTACACCACATCTGCTAGGCGGGATGCCTGAGCAGCAGGATAACCCAACGCGCCTTGAGCGAATGAACACGAATATATTTGTGTACATATCAGAGTGGATTTCTTCTGCAGAATTTTTCCAGAGGACAATACTTTTTTTTCCAGTGTGCCGAGTGCGTGCTGCACACGGTACCTCGGTTTGTCGTCTCATCCGAATCTTGAGACGTTCAGTTTGTTTTTCCAGTCAAACTTTAGGAGAAAGGGCGAGACCTATAAGAAAGAAAAAAAAGAAAGAGAGAGAGAGAGAGAGAGAGAGAGAGAGAGAGAGGAAAAGGAAAAGAAAGAAAAGTGGAATGCCAACTGCACCCGGTGTTCCACAGGCGGTCACCCATCCAAGGACTAGCCAGGCCCGACGTTGCTGAGTTTCGGTGACCGGACAAAGAACTCAGCGTTTCCAACATGCTATGGGCGTCCTGTCGATCTTTTTTTTTTTTTTTTTTTATTTTTTTTTAAACACACAGCTTAAACCGTATGTCCGTGATGACTCAACAAAGTGTTACTGTATAGAATGACAACATAAAAATAAGGCATATGTCATTATGGTTCTTTCTTTTTTTAATTTTTTTAATTTATTTTTTTAAACGCTGTCGAAAAGAACCGTTTTGATTTTCCTATTTGCGATGGACTGACATCTGCAGAAACCCAAGCTTTGACACACAACCAGCATACCTGGAGCACAAAGTGATCAATTCTTCAATACGGCGCCCATACGGCTCATCAAATAGAAGAAGAAGAAGGAGAAGAGGATTCACATGTAATGTTAATGGTGGACACACACACCAAATAGTAAGTAAGCATGTCAACAAATGTATGGATGGATTTCAGATGTGCGTACATGCGTATATGCATTAGTTGGAGATAAGCATGATTCTGGAGTCAAAAAGTGGCGAGTGTGTTACGTAATAACAGCTGAAAAAAAGATTTGAGAGGGAGTATATATATATATAGATATAGATATATGATACAGTTTTTATACATCTACAGATAATACATGGAAGAGAAACAATGCCTGATCAATAAACATACTGGCTGGATACCCAGATTAAATGTTAAAAGGTTAAACCTTTAAACGTATGAGATTCAAAAACTGCATCTTGGGTGTTTGTTAACAGACCTCGCGTAGAGCAAAAGCGAACCAATTGAACACCGATGAAATGATTAAAATTGTCCACAGCACAAAGGCAATTGTTTTCCAAGAAACTGTCTCTCTCTCTCCTCTCTGTCTCTTTGTATATATGTGTGTGTGAGTGCATGATTGCGTGTGTGTGTATGTATATATATATATGTGTGTGTGTGTGTGTGTGTGTGTGTGCGTGCGCGTGCGCGTGCCTATGTGTGTGTCTGTGACACGTAAGCAATGTGCTGCGTTTATGCATTCATGTGTGCAGTTTTCAACTCCCGTGTAAAAGCAAAACAATGAACAGAAAGAAATTGATTGGAACAGTGAGATGTTAATCATGATGGCAAATACATACATGTACATTCAGAATAAAGATTCTCATGTGAGTGTCAGTCTACCAAGCCGCGTATTTTGCGGTTGTGTGCTTCCATCACTTTAATTCAATAAATTTTGTGCGTATGTTTAAGCTATCGAGAGAGAGAGAGAGAGAGAGAGAGAGAGAGAGAGAGATCAAATGATATAAAAACACACTATGTACTTATGTACCTGGAGACAAGTATTTACAACCATACAAACTGTACAACCCACAACTCTGATAATTCAATTCTTCCATGAAGTACTGCATAAAATAAACAGAAGAAGAAAATGACGCATATATGCATTTACAGATACACAAGTTTCCTGACGACCTCAGGTAACAACGAAATAGAGAGAGAGAGAGAGAGAGAGAGAGAGAGAGAGAGAGAGAGAGAGAGAGAGAGAGAGAGAGAGAGAGAGAGAGAGAGAGAGAGTAGAATTCTAATATGTAATGGAGAGAGAGAGAGAGAGAGAGAGAGAGAGAGAGAGAGAGAGACTGGGGCGTGGTACAAAAATAGATGAACGTTTAAGTTAAAAGCAAAATAATGTAATTATGATGACGGTGTTAATTATAATGACAGTACAGCAACAATAACGATAATGATAATGACGACGACGACGACGATGATGATGGAGATGATGACGACTGACGCTGACAATGACGATCTTTTTGTTGACGGCATGACGATGCTAAGAAATGGAGTGGATCACGCTGGTAAGAAACAAACACAGAACAACAACGTCTATTATTAGTAAAAACCAACGATCCCAAACCACAAGATCGGTCACAAACCAATGATGTTGATGGCAGCGATGAATATTTACGATACAAACACTAACAGTCATAATAATGATGATAATAACCATGATGTTATTATTCAAAACTCACGAATGATTATGATACGAATACCGACACTCATAGTAATAAAAAATATAATGATAATAATCATCATGATGTTATCAAATCACACATGGCCAGTCGTAGCAGGCACCATTTTCTTTTGCTGTTGAGAATCAAGATTCAAGAAGAGAGAGAGAGAGAGAGAGAGAGAGAGAGAGAGAGAGAGAGAAAGAAAAAAAAAAGAAAAAAAGAAAAAAGAAAAAAAAGACAAGATCGAACCAATCCTTCGTTTTTCTAGCATGCACTTTGTACAGATATCTGCCGAGAACAAGTCGGAGATCATTGCAGGTTAGTTGCATAACACCACAAAGTCACAGTCATAACAGACAAAAATAACAAACCACCTTTTGTCGTCCGCCATCCACTCTGGACCTCCAGTGTGTCCAGGTAGTATTAGGCAAAAAAAAACAAACAAAAAAAACAAAAAAAAAAAAAACAAAAAAACCAGCCAAAGGCAAAAATC
>NC_134884.1:31821457-31826457 GCF_041734735.1 Babylonia areolata | reverse complement strand
CTGTGTGTAAGTCCAAAAACCAGCCTCAAGACTCATGTTATTCAGAACTGCCTTGAACTGATTGTTATGTATGTGTGCAGGTATTTATGTTCATATAGATATGCTAGATATATGTACTTTGAAGTACTTTCTTGCGTTGCTTGTCCGAGCTGGTTAACGTTTCTCCCTCAGTTGGACTTACTGGCATGTTTTTAGTGGGTGGTGTAAATGTATATTAATGTATCCTCATTAGAAATCATGTGCTATAAAACGGTTAAAGCATAATTCGTTTGATGATTCGCTACACACACAAACATACGCGCGCACGCACGCACGCACGCACACACACACGCACGCACGTACGCGCGCGCGCACACACACACACACACACACACACACACACACACACATATATATATATCATATAACTTATTATGATGATGAAGACAATGCTGCTGCTGATACAGATAATGACAATGACAACGACGACGACGACAACGACAACGACGACGACGACGACGACGACGACGATGATGCTGATGCTGATGCTGATGCTGTACTGACCCGCGTTGAGCCAGTAGATGGCGGCCTGTATGGACTTGTCGTAAGGGTCAGGGTCCGTGCTGTTCACGTCCAGGTTCCCAAGCAGTGTCAGCCCCATGGAGAACTGAACAGTCATGGTGATGCTTACATCACTGTCATGACGACGATGACGATGACGATGACGATGATAATAATGATACTGCTACAACAAGAACAAGAAGAACTACTAGAACTACTACTACTACTACTTCTGATAATAATGATGATGATGATAATGATAACGCTGATGATGGTGACAACAATGATAATGCTAATAATGTGATAACAACAACAACAATAATAATGATGATGATGATGATGATGATGACAACAACAACAATGATAATTATAATAACAATTATACTTCTACTACTGCTACTAACAACAACGACAACAACACCACCACCACCAACAACGATGCTACTACTACTACCACCACTACTACTTATAGTGATAACAATAATGATATTACTGCTACTACCAAGAAGAAGAAGAAGAAGAAGAAGAAGAAGAAGAAGAAGAAGAAGAAGAAGAAGGTCTGTGTCGCGCATACTCCGCGGTTTTGAGTGCATTTAACAGTACATGTAGCATTGACTAAATCAGTCAGTCAGTCGGTCAGTCAGTCAGTCAATTGATCAGTCAATCCCTGCAGTCAACAAGGGTTTACTCGCAAACACAAGCAGACACACAGACACGTACTCACTGGAAGAATGCACGCATGCAAGCAAACACGCACGCACACATGAAGCCACACGCACACACGAACAAACACAGATGCATACACACACCACACATACACACACAACCCCCCCCACCCCCCACACACAGATACACACCAACACGACACGACACACACACACACATAGACACATACACAGACACATACAGACACACAGACACAAACACAGACACAGACAAACACATACAGCCACATACATACATTCATACAGACAGACAGACAGACAGACAGACAGACAGACAGACACACACACACACATACACACAGACACATACATACATACATACAGACAGACAGACAGACACACACACACCTCCCACCCCCCACACACAGAGCGGCGGCCTAGTGGACAGAGCACCAATGTTACACGACACCTATCCTCTGTGAGACCGGACTCCAAGGAGCGCTTTATGATCAATTAACGAATCAACAATGAATCGATGGACACCTTGATCATGGTCCAGTAGCGGATTGTGAAGACAGACGTGTACACGCTCAGCAGCAGAAAGTCCAGGAGGTTGAAGAGGTTCATCACATGGTCCACCACTCCAGCCTGGAAGATCTGGCTACACTCTTGGAAAATCATTCCTGAAAAAAAACACCCAACAAAACACACAGATAAAATTCATAGTAATCCCCACCCGAAAGATCTGGCTTCATTCCTGAAACAACACAGATAAAATTGACAGTAATTCCCGTCTGAAAGATCTGGCTTCATTCCTGAAAAAAAGTTCACAGAAAATTCATAGTAACCTCTGCCTGATTGATCTGGTTTCACTCCCGGAAAATCATTCCTGAAACAACAAAAGAAAATTCATAGTAACCCCTGCCTGGAAGATCCGGCTTCACTCCTGAAAAAGTTCAGAGAAAATTAATCGTCGCCCCAACCTGAAAAATCTAGCATCACTCCTGAAAAAAGTTCAGAGAAATTTCATAGTACACCCCCCCCTCCTCCTGAAAGATCTGGTTTCACTCCTTAAAAAATCATCCCTGAACTAACAAAGAGAAAAATCATAGTACCCCACAAGCCCCCGCCTGAAAGATCTGGCTTCACTCTTGGAAAATCATTTCTGAAACAGTTCAAAGAAAATTCAAAGCAGACCTACTTTAAAAACAGCAGCAACAACAACATTGATTAAATGTTTTTATCTTTTTTGGTACTACAACAACACACTTGCCTAGAAGATATGGCTTTTATCTTTTTTGGTACTACAACAACACACTTGCCTAGAAGATATGGCTTTTATCTTTTTTGGTACTACAACAACACACTTGCCTAGAAGATATGGCTTTTATCTTTTTTGGTACTACAACAACACACTTGCCTAGAAGATATGGCTTAATTAGACGTTCATGGAAAAGTATCCACCTTCCCAATCTCTTCCCTCCTTCTGGTCCACCTTCCCTCGTCCCTTCCACTCCCTCCTGCTCCCTTAAAAGCAAACAAACGCCCCCGTCCTCCTTCAACAATCACCCCCTCCCAACCCAGCCTCACACCCACACACACCCACCCACCTAAGATCCACAAACTCATCATGATCTCCGTGGTGGTAGGCATGCTGGGCCGAAGAGGGAAGGTTGGCCCGGCCAGCACGGAGGCGTTCTGGTGCGCCTCACGGGCCAGCTCGTACAAGGCGATGTACTTGCGGTGCACGTCCGGGTGCAGGCTCTCCAGAGTCTTCTCGTTGCTGACAGAGGCGGAGGACTCCACCGTCACCAGGACGATGAGCAACAGGAAGCTCATGAAGGACGTGGCGTGACACAGGAACTTCACTACAGGGTACTTGAGCGTCTGGGAAGCCTGGGGAATTTCCAGGGAGGGAGTGGGTGAGTGAGTGAGTGAGTGAGTGAGTGAGTGGGTGAGTGAGTGAGTGAGTGAGTGGGTGAGTGGGTGAGTGAGTGGGTGAGTGGGTGAGTGAGTGGGTGAGTGAGTGAGTGAGTGGGTGAGTGAGTGAGTGAGTGAGTAGTGAGCTAGTAGGTTTTGTTGTGGTGGGTGGGTATTGTTTGTCTGTTACGTTTTTGGATTCCAGTAGTAGCAGGCAGCGGTGAGCTTTAGCCGCAGCAGCATTACTAGTGGTGGTACCTTGTAATGACGGTGATTTTAGTAGAGGTAGTGGTAGTAGCACTAGTAGCAGCAGCAGCAGCAGCAATAGCAGTAGTGGTTGTGGTAATAGCAACAACAACAACAACAACAGAAAAAACAACAACAACACAAACATAACAAATTGCACAAAGTCCCGAAAACAACAAACAAACAAACAAACAAACACGCAAACAAACAAATGAAGGAAGAAAAAGAAGAACAACAATAGCCGATTTTGATTTCAAACATCTCTTTGAAATGATATGATTCGGAAGATATGCAAAACTTTGGGGTCATTGTGTACTACCACTACTACTACTGCTGCTGCCAATTTTACCATCATTACAAGGTGCCACCACTATTACTGCTGCTGTTGATACTGCTAAAACTCACTACTACTAATACTACTGCCGCTACTACTATTACTACTACTACTACCATCAATGATAATGACATGAGTGTGAATACACAGGGGGCAGGCAGATCACCCTGGTTCAATCAAACGAGAAGCCTCAGAGCAAGAGCTAAGCGCATAATTATGGGCAAAAGACCCTTCCCTTTGATGACTGCACTGACAGCCCTCCATCCCACCCCTTCTCCTCCTCCTCACCTTAGTGCCCGGAGCGATGAGGTGGAGGAGGACGAGGAACGGGTAGGCGAGGATGAAGAGGGAGGTCATGCAGAGGCGCCGTGACCATGGTGACCGCTGCAGCTTGCCCATCCCATTGTACCACGTCTTCACCACGCGCTGCTGACAACTGGCGTGCGCCACGAACTGAAACAACCAAAGGTGTTCGAGAGGGTGTTCAAAAGAAGTTTGACTTCGTGCAACCCCCCCCACCCCCCCAAAAAAACAACAACAAACAAACAAACAAAAAAACAAACAAACACAAAAAACCCCCAACCCAACAACAACAACAAAACCCCCACAAAAACCAGCAACAAACCCCCCCCCCCCAACAACAAACAACAACAAAAACCCAACCAACCAACCAACAACCCCCCCCCCCCCCCCCCCCCCGCCTCCACTTGGAAAGAACTGGGACGAGAGCTTGACTGTATTATTTAAACTTTTGATATGTTTTGCTTTGACACATTGTGAAAATATTTAATCGTCAGAGTGTGGTATCTAGAGGTAAGATTCAGCTGGAACAAGCAACAAGTGGTCAATCAAAAATATCGGGCTGCTGGCAAACAAGGCAGATAAAACTTGAACTCCCTTCTTTCTCCTTGAACTTGAACTCACCTTCTCCACTTGAACTCGTTTTCCTCTCCTTGAACTTGGAGTCACCTTCTTCTCTTTGAGCTTGAACTCACCTTCTTCTCCTTGAACTTGAGTCACCTTCTCCTTGAACAAGACGTCATCTTCTTCTACTCACCTTGTTCTCCTTGAACTTGGATCTCACCTTCTCCTTAAACCTGCGGGCCAGTTTGAAGCGGGCCAGATTCTCAAACTCACCTTCATCTTCTCGAACTTGAACTCACCTTCTTCTCCTTGAACTTGAGGGCCAGTTTGAAGCGAGCCAGACTATCAAACTTCTCCACCGTGGGCTTGCCCGTCTTGTTGAGCACGATCTCCAGCTCCTTCTGGGTCCTGACCCTGTCCAGGCACTTCAC
>NC_134884.1:31811457-31816457 GCF_041734735.1 Babylonia areolata | reverse complement strand
ATAATAATAATAATAATAAAATTTATTTTCAGTCTAATATCATCATCTTTGACGGGTGCAATAGCCGAATGGTTAAAGCACTGGACTTTCAATCTGAGGGTCCTGGGTTCGAATCTCGGTGCACCTGGTGGGTAAAGGGTGGAGATTTTTCCGATCTCCCAGGTCAACATATGTGCAGACCTGCTAGTGCCTGAACCCCCTTCGTGTGTATGCGCACGCAGAAGATCAAATACGCACGTTAAAGATCCTGTAATCCATGTCAGCGTTCGGTGGGTTATGGAAACAAGAATATACCCAGCATGCACACCCCCGAAAAGGAGTATGGCTGCCTACATGGCGGGGTAAATAAATAATTGAAAAAACGGTCATACACGTAAAATGTTACATGTCTGTCTGAGTGTGTATGTGTGTGCGTCTGAAATCTGATTGAATGACACAGGAAACGAATGATGAGCGCCCAGTGGCAGCCGTCAGTCGGCTCTACCCAGGTAGGCAGCCTGTGGTGCAAATGTCTCCGTGTATGTAAAGCGCTTAGAGCTTGGTCTCTGACCGAGGATAGGCGCTATATAAGTATCCACATCAATCATCATAGATGAACAGACTATAAATAAATAAACGATCTCTCTCTCTCTCTCTCTCTCTCTCTCTCTCTCTCTCTCTCTCTCTTCAACAGTTTCTTTTTAATTCCCCATCTCTCACCCATCCATTCCACAAATCTTACACTTATTCATCAACATCTTTCTGCTGTGGTCGTTATACAGGGTTACCTGGAAATGGACAGGAAAAGAGAAATGAAAAGTGCCCTGGAAACATGCAATGTTGGCAATGACATGATGTTGTAAAATGCATAGAGCTTCAAGAATATGCGCTATAGTAAAACATCTTAATAAATACATAAATAAATAAGTAAACAAATAAACATTTCTTGAGACAATACGGACATAATAAAATATGTGACGGATGTCTTCACATTCTTTTTCCTGTCTACTCTCTCTCCCTACTCACCTTGAAATGCTTCTCCACGCGGGACAGCCTCTTCAGCTCTGCCCCCAGCTCGAAGGCTGTGAGGATGGGGTCCTTGCTGGACAGGGAGATGTAGGCCTCGCTGGCCAGGCCCCGGTAGGCGTTCAGGCGGTACTTGGCCAGGCGCAGCTGGTCAAACTTGGTCTTGTTGCGGCACTCCTGGCACCCGCAGGAGAACTTGTGCGGCTTCAGGATCGTCTCGCCCCGTAGGAGAAGCAGCTAGGAGAATTAAACAGCAAACGCAAATGTTGGGTAGTGTGTGAGTGTGTGTGCGTGTGTGTTGGGGGCGGGGGTGGGGGGTGGGGTGGGGGAGGAGGTGGGCGCAGGGGATTTAAAAGTTAGCGTTAAAGTTTAAGGTCCCGTAGCAGGCTTTTACGGCCATCGAGGCAGTGAATTCATATCCACTATGTCTACATGGTGATGATAATTGTGGTTCCAGTTACAGTTCCTCAAGGAGGCGTCACTGCGTTCGGACAAATCCATAATAAACGCCAAACCACATCTGCAAGACAGATGCCTGACCTGCAGCTAGGAGACAGTTTCAGTTCCTTAAGGAGGCATCACTGCGTTCGGACAAATCCATAATAAACGCCAAACTACATCTGCTAGACAGATAGTTGCCAGACCAGCAAGCATAACCCAACGCGCTTTGTCAGGCCTTGAGTGCATGCATATTATATTTGTGTACCTAACAGAGTAGCTTTCTTCTACTGAATTTCACCAGAGGACAACACTCTCATTGCCATGGGTTCTTTTTATTTTTTCTTTCAGTGCGCCAAGCGTGTGCTGCACACGGGACCTCGGTTTATCGTCTCATCCGAACGACTAGACGCTCAGTTCGATGTTCCAGTCAAACGTGGGAGAAAGGGCGAGAGCGGGATTCGATCCCAGACTCCCCCACGGACTCTGTATCGGCAGATGAGCGTCTTGACCAATCTGTCACCTTCCTGATAGGAGACAGCAACAGGTATTGTAGGAATTTATTTCTATCACGAAAGGTGAAAGAGCCAATAGCCATCGAGGCAGTGAATTCATATCCATTGTTTCCATACGACGATGATGATGATGGATAGATAGGGATGCTTATGCTTGTGTCATCTTCGATCAGACACCAGACTCTAAGCATCTCTACTCTCTACATCTCGGCGTGTAGAAAAGTAAATCAGGGGACCTGAGCTGTTCCTTCTGCCACTTTTAATTAATTAAGCTTTTAATCCGAAGTTAGGTACCCCTTTCAAACCATAACACCACGAAGAAAATGGGCCTCTGATCACTGGTGAACACTGGATCTGAAGTCCATTGCTTGACCAATTTTCACCACGGTACCTCTACATACATACATATATACATACAGACAGACAGACATACCTGCCCACCTACACACACAGACACACACACACACACACATATAAAAACTTCTTTACATACATACATACATACATACACACATACATACATATCTACCTGCATACCTTCGTCTATCCATCCATCCATCCATCCGTCCACACCCACACACACTTACCGCCCCCCCTTAACCCCCCCTCTCCGCCACATACGCACACTTACCCCACCCACACCCACACCAACTTACCCCACCCCTCCACCAACACCAACCCCTCCAACACCCAACCCCACCCACACCCACACACTTATCCCACCCCTCCACCAACACCAACCTCTCCAACACCCCACCCATACCAACTTACCCCACCCCCCTACCCACACCAACCCCTCCAACACCCCACCCACACCAAGTTACCCCACCCCCCTACCCACACCAACCCCTCCAACACACCACACCAACACACTTATCCCACCCCTCCACCAACACCAACCTCTCCAACACCCCACCCACACCAACTTACCCCACCCCCCCTACCCAGACCAACCCCTCCAACACCCCACCCACACTAACTTACCCCACCCCCTTACCCACACCAACCCCTCCAACACCCCACCCACACTAACTTACCCCACCCCCCTACCCACACCAACCCCTCCAACACCCCACCCACACCAACTTACCCCACCCCCACTACCCACACCAACCCCTCCAACACCCCACCCACATCCACACCCACACAACACCTACAACAACAGCAACAACAAACAACAACCAACAACCACAACCTCACCTGCACCAACTCATACTGGTTCTTCTGGGCCGCCAGGATGAGGGGTGTGATGTCCGGGGAAAACTGGGACTCGGCGTAGGCCGTCTTGTAGAAGCCGTCTGTGTCGCCCAGCTTCCTCCGCTCCTTCCACATCTCCAGGTAGCGACGGTGCTTGAGGATGGTCTCCGCGATCTGGATGTGGCCCGCCGAGATGGCCTGAAGAACGGCCTCATGGATGTGGTGCTGGCTGGACCTGTCCAGAAGGACCTCCACGATCTGTTGGTTTTGGAGAAAGAAGAATGGTTATGACTTGTGAGTGCAGTGTGCGTCCCTGAGGGTCTGGGTTCGAATCTAGGTCTACATCACGGTCTCTAGGACGTGGTGTTATTTGGACAGGTCAAGGAGGACATGCACAATCTGTTGATAGGTGAAAAATAAGGTGGCAGAATGGTTATGACTGTCATTACAGTATCCGTGTGGGTCAGGGTTCGAATCTCGGTCGGTCTACATTACAGGGTGTAGGATGTGTTGATGGCTGGACAGGTCCAGAAGGACCTCCACAATCTGTTGACTTGGAGAAAAAGAAGGTGGAAGAATGGATATGACCATCACATATTGGATTTCTATATAAAGACCAAGGAGACAGAACAACAAAAAGGGGAGCAAATAATTTTACAGGTAGCATAAAAAAATATATTGCCCGTTGTCATACAAGGAAGTAAAGAGACTTTTATATGTGCTTTCGTTCAATTCTAAAACCTCGTCAGTGGACTCTCTTCGACTTTGATCCGATTCGCAGACCAATTTTGTTTGACTTTCAGACTTTTATCTCATTCATCACGGACTAAACATTGCCCCGAAGTCAAGTGCATATGGTTCAGGAATATGAAGTTAATATATAATGTTTGACTGTGATTTGATGAAGCCGTACCTGCACGAAATAATAGTGTTTCATCACATGTGACTGCGAACGTTAATGTTTTGACTTTTTGCATTTCTTACCAGTTGTTTCGCTTTTTAGTTTAGAGACTTATCTTTTACGAAGTCCATTAAGTAATTTTCTGTAATTGTGCTTAGAATATTCATTTTCATTTCAAGTTCCTCCCTCTGTCTTCCCCCAACTCACCATTCACCCCCCTCCTCTCCTAAGCGATAACATTCAGATAAAAAAAAAATCGATACTTAAACAAAATGTTTTGCAATCACGAATATGTGTGACGGGACATTAAACAAACAATTCATCTTCTGTCACTACAGTGTCAATGAGGATCTGGGCTCATCGTTCGTTTCCTGTGTCATTCAGTCAGATACACATACGCACTGAGACAAGACAGACACTTGTAAATCAAACGTTTGTAACACAAAACAACCCAGAGAGGCGATCATTTGAACTCAATGATATATATATATAATTACACACACACACACACACACACATATATATATATATATATATACATATAGCCCCCACCCCAAGACCCCACACCGGTAATGCAAGCCAGCGAATGTTCTTCCAAATTCCAAAAGAAAATGATACCTCAGCGCTCCAGGGAATCCAAGTACATGGGTTTTGTCCCCTGGAAAAGAAGCTCTTTTGCTTTACCGAGCAGGTGTAGTATCGTCTTCCTCGTCAATACGATATCAAATTACTTTTCAGAAGTCAAGCATCATACGTTCTGTTGTTGTTAAGTTTGCTTTTTTTCTTCTTCTTCTGATTTGTCGAGTAAAAAGAAGATTCGTTTTGTGGTTGTGTATCTTGTGGTTGTTTAACTGGCTGTGTCTTTTTTGGTGTTTTTTTTTGTGTGTGTAGATTCTGTCTTAGCGTTTTCTTTTCTTTGCCGCATTCCTTTCTTTGTTTATACT
>NC_134884.1:31788957-31791457 GCF_041734735.1 Babylonia areolata | reverse complement strand
TCCACATTTCTTACCCTGTAATATTTCGTTTCGAAGACGGAAAAATTTGTTCATTTAGTTAAAAACATTGTAAGATATACTCTACATTTCTATTCTCCCCTCCTCCCCCCCCCCCGCTTCCCCCGCCCACTCTTTGATCAGCCTTCTTTACGTCATTGGAGAGGGGAAGAAATGTAGTGTTTATATTGCAATGTTAATAACCAATTTACAACTCCCCCCCCCCCCCCCCCCCCGAAATATGGACACTGCCCTATAACTACAGATATTCATGGGATGAGGAATAAGTATATCTAGGGTGTTGAATGGATATAATTATTTAGTGCACCAGAGTTTTTTTTTCGGTCAATAAAAACATGTACCACTCCGGGGAGAGTGACGCTTAAAAAAAAGAAAAGAAAATCATATTCTAAACTGTGTTAGTTCACCACAGCATGAACACAAGGTAATAATTCAATCCACCAGCCGTTGTGGCCAAGTGGTTAGCGTCGCAGACTGACGACTGTGGAGATGATGGTTCGAGTCCTAACAGAAGTGTTGTGGGTTTTTTTTTTTAATGTTGTTGACCGTGGCTGGCTTCTAGTCAGAGCTGAGTGTGCCATGGGCTCAAACAGGAAGACTGGAACAACGTAGTCTTGGGTCATCCATTTCACGGATGCGTGTTTTGAAGTGTTGCTCAAAATTCGTGACTTACACTGCACAGGTGTCTGTATCTCTCAGCCTTTCTTGACGCTGGAATATAATCATTATTTGTATTTATACTTCTTTTTATCACAACAGATTTCTCTGTGTGAAATTCGGGCTGCTCTCCCCAGGGAGAGCTCGTCGCTAATCTACAGCGCCACCCATTTTTTGGTATTTTTTTCCTGCGTGCAGTTTTATTTGTTTTTCCTATCGAAATGGATTTTTCTACAGTATTTTGCCAGGAACAACCCTTTTGTTGCTGTGGGTTCTTTTACGTGCACTAAGGGCGTGCTGCACACGGGGCCTCGGTTTATCGTCTCAGACGAATGACTAGCGTCCAGACCACAACTCAAGGTCTATTGGGGGGGGGGGGGGGGGGAGAAAATATCGGCGGCTGAGCGGTGATTCGAACCAGCGTGCTCAGATTCTCTCGCTTCCTAGGCGGACGCGTTACCTCTAGGCCATCACTCCACTGTATGATGTGTGTTATGATGAGAGTACAGCCGTATCAAGTAATCCCCAAAACCTACATGGCCCCTCATAGCAGTATCGTCATCACCCCTTAACATCACTGATCTTCGTCGTAAAATAGAAATCGAGTGTTCTGAACATGGGTAGGGGGTTACTGGTTACTGGGGGGAGGGAGGTGCGTGGGGTGGTGGTGGTGGTGGTGGTGGTGGTGGAGAATAATGGTGTTACCACCACGCCACCACTCCACTGCCTGCATTATTTTAAATCATATATCACTGTTACTATTTGTATTTGTTTTAATCACAACAGATTTCTCTGTTTCAGTGTTACAGCTCAAAACTGACATTAAAATTCATTCACACACACACACACACACACACACACACACACACACACACACACACACACACACACACACACATATATATATATATATATACATACTTGGGGTGGGGTGGGGGCAGAATATTGGAAGGGGGTTACTGGGGATGGCGGGGGTTGGGGGTGGGGGGTAGGACAGGGGTAGCGGCTACTAGGGGGGTGGGGTGGGGGGGAGAATAAGACAAGGGAAAGGGAATGTTTGGGTGAAGGTAGTGGGACAGGAGGAAGGGTTACGGAGGGGATGGGGGTGGGAGATTAGGACAGGGGGAGAGAATAGGTAATGGTTACTTGGGGATGGGGGTGGGAGGAGGGTGATATGGGAAGGGATTGCTTGGGTAGGGGTAGAGTAGGACAGGGGGAAGGATTACTTGCGGGGGAGGGCTTCTTTTGGGGGGGACAGGAGAGAGGCTATTGGTGAGGGACGTGGGGGTGGGGGTTGCGGGTGGGGTGAGTAGGATAGGAGTGCAGGAGTGGCGCAGGTCCACTGGGGGGGGTGTGGGGGGGGGGGAAGGGAGGTGAAATAGGACAGGGAAAGGGGTACTGGTTCCTGGCAGGGTGGGGGTAGGGGGGCATAGATTGGTGGAGGGGAGGGTGTGGGGGCTTCATGAGATTTTCTTTTTTTTTTTCTCTGTCATGCATGGAGGAAAAATACTAAGCGCCGGAACATTAAACTCTTAATCTGTGTGCTCATAGACTGTCGACGTTTGCTGTTTTATCTGTATGTTCTTACAGGACTTCCAGGCGATCAGGAAATTATGGAGAAAGCTGTTAACAGGACTGCGCAAGATCGTAATGGTTCAATCTGGCTGAGACATTTCTCCAACAAATGAACCGGAGTAAATTTCAGACACAGGCATGAAACTCCTTCTGCTGTTCAACAATGGCCATTCTGGAGAAGAAACATTCATCGCTTACGGCATTGGTTTTTTTTCCCCTGCATGAAATTAGCAACTGGGACAACATGCAT
>NC_134884.1:31773957-31781457 GCF_041734735.1 Babylonia areolata | reverse complement strand
TGCTGTCCTTCTTCTTCTTCATCGTCGTCTTCTCCTCCACCTCCTCCTCCTCTACCTTCCCCCCTTCTTCTCCTTCTCCACCTCCTCCTTCTCCACCTCCTCCTACTCCTCCTCCTCCTCCTCCACCTCCTCCTCCTCCTCCTCCTTCTCCACCTCCTCCTCCTTCTCCACCTCCTCCTACTCCTCCTCCTCCTTCTCCACCTCCTCCTCCTCCTTCTCCACCTCCTCCTACTCCTCCTCCTCCTTCTCCACCTCCTCCTCCTCCTCCTCCTCCTACTCCTCCTCCTTCTCCACCTCCTCCTTCTCCACCTCCTCCTACTCCTCCTCCTTTTTATCATAAAAAAACCCAGACACAAGGTCATGACTTTTATTACCCTGCAGTTTCTCTCCTGCCTTTTTTTATTTTTATTATCCCCCCTCACCCTCCTCCCACCCGCCCTCCCTCCCACCCCCCCTCCCCCGCTACCATTCCCAACTTCATACCTTCGACTCAAACACTCTGACCTTTCGCCCACACAGATTAACGGCCACTTTCTTATATTCACAGTTCTATGGTGAACGCCCTGGTGATAGTCTGTCAACTTATCGTTTTTTCTCTTCATACACTCTGTCAGTGGTAGTGTGAACGTTTCCAGATCGTTGACCATGTAATGTCTGTGTGTCTCTTGGTAAAAGAGGACGATGAGGGTGTGTGGACCGTTATGCAGGCAACTTGTTTGTTGGTTGGTTTTTGTAAGTTCGTGGTGGTACTTGGAACTGATTTAATTTATGTTGTGCTGCTTAACTGTGGGGGAGAGGGGGGAGGGGAAATTGTTTTCGTCATTTTTTTTTCTTTTTTTTCTCCGCCTCCTCGTATGTTTGGTGAAAGCTGACAGTAAAATGTTGTTGTAGTTGTAGTTGTAGTTGTAGTTGTAGTTGTAGTTGTAGTTGTAGTTGTAGTTGTAGTTGTAGTTGTAGTTGTAGTTGTAGTTGTAGTTGTAGTTGTAGTTGTAGTTGTAGTTGTAGTTGTAGTTGTAGTTGTAGTTGTTGTTGTTGTTGTTGTTGTTGTTGTTGTTGTTGTTGTTGTTGTTGTTGTTGTTGTTGTTGTTGTTATATCATCATCATCATCAAATGATGATGATGATGATAATGGTAATGACATCATTGCTAACAGTATTTTCTTTATCTCTCTCGCTATAGACCAGACGGTGTAGCTAGACTGTGTAGCTGACTCTCCTCTCTCTCTCTCTCACACACACACACACAAACGAGCGCGCACACACACACGCACACACACACGCACACGCACACACACACACACACACACACACACACTCCTCTCCCTCCCACACTCCCCCCACACTCTCCCCAACGACTACCGCCATCACCAATACCGACTCCAACACCACCGTAATAGGTTTCAACGGCACACAAACCACCAGAATTTATAGCCTCAGATGGCCTGTATCTCTGTCTCTCCCCATCTCTGTCTCTCTCTCCCTCATCCCTCCTCTCTCTCTCTCTCTCAAACACACAGACAGACAGACAGACACACGCACACACATCCCCGCATGCCGTTTTATTTAGAAAGGCGCAATATAAATGTAACGAAATGCGCGAATGTAATTGACGAAACTGACGCAACCTCCCTCTCTCCCTGTCTCTGTGGGTCTCCATCACTTCAGCTGAGTAATATGTACATCCATCCATCCATCCATCTATCTATAATGTATATATATATATATATATATATATATATATATATATATATATATATATATATATCAGACACACACATACACACTCACACATATACACACACATGCATTCACACAGTTTTAGTTAGAAAGAGCGCGATGTCTAAGGTAATGAAATAAAAGCCTATCATGTGGAAATATCATTGAGATTGAAGTTAATTCAGCACTATTATTGTTGTGTCCCTCATAATCTTACATTTCATTTTATTACAGTTTGAATAAAAAACAAACAAACAAAAAAACAAAACAAAAAACAAAACAAAAAACAACCACCATCCCAGCGAGTTTAATTAAAAACTCTCATTATTCATAACTGCTGGACACACGAACAAATAATGACGAATTTTGCTATCTTATAAAGCATTGAAAAGATGGAAAGATGTCAGTTTCCTGACTAATGTCGAGTGTTGCTGACATACAGATCATCACAGATTTTGTTTGTTATCCAGATTGTCATCACTTTTCTCGTGTTACTTTCTGCTCGTTTCAAATGCTGGCGATCTTGATGTGTTCACACCCACCGGCTTTGGCCTTTCACGCATGACTGTATTCTGATTTTCAAGGGTTATTCTCTTTCTCTGTGTATCTCTGCCTCTCTCTCTGTCTCTCTATCTGTTATGTGTTTCTGTCTCTTCTCTCTATCCTTCTGTCTACTTTGTTCATTTTGTCCAATTTTGTCTTAGTTCCTTTCTGTGTCTCTCTCTGCGTCTGTCTGTCTATCTCTGCCCTCTCTCTATTTCTGTGTCTGTGTCTCTTTCTGTATCTATCTGTCTCTCTGTCTCTGCCCTCTCTCTATTCATGTGTCTGTGTCTCTTTCTGTGTCTATCTGTCTCTCTGTCTCTGCCCTCAGTTCCTTTCTGTGTGTCTCTCTCTGGCGTCTGTCTGTCTATCTCTGCCCTCTCTCTATTTCTGTGTCTGTGTCTCTTTCTGTATCTATCTGTCTCTCTGTCTCTGCCCTCTCTCTATTCATGTGTCTGTGTCTCTTTCTGTGTCTATCTGTCTCTCTGTCTCTGCCCTCTCTCTATTCATGTGTCTGTTTCTCTCTCTCAGTCTCTCTGTCGCTGCCCTCTCTCTATTTCTGTATCTCTGTCTCTCTCTGTGTCTATCTGTCTATCTGTCTCAGCCCTCTCTCTATTTCTGTGTCTCTGTCTCTCTGTGTGTCTATCTGTCTGTCTGTCTGTGTTCTCTCTTTATTCCTGTCTGTGTCTCTCTCTGTGTCTGTCTATCTGTCTCTGCCCTCTCTCTATTTCTGTGTCTCTGTCTCTCTGTGTGTCTATCTGTCTGTCTATTTCTGCCCCTCTCTGTGTCTATCTGTCTATCTGCCTCTCTCTATTTCTGTGTCTGTGTCTCTCTCTGTGTCTGTCTATCTTTGTCCTCTCTCTGTGTCTGTCTATCTGTCTCTGTCCTCTCTCTATTTCCTTGTCTATGTCTCTGTGTGTGTGTCTATCTGTCTATCTCTGCCCTCTCTCCATTTCTCTGTCTGTGTTTCTCTGTGTCTGCGTTTCTCTGTCTCTCCCTCTTTCACTCTCTCTATTGATTCCTTCTTCCATGTTTTGCATTTATTTGCTTATTTATCATCGTTGTTGTCTTATTTATTTATTTATTTATTATTATTATTATTGTTATTATTACTACTACTACTACTTTTATATTATAATTATTATTTATTTATTTATTTATGTACGCTTATAGCTGACTTCATCAAGTTTTTGCGCCTTATACATATTATTAGTAGTGGTAGTTTTTTGGTTTTTTTTGTTTTTTCTCAAGGCCTGACTAAGCGCGTTGGGTTACGCTGCTGGTCGGGCATCTGCTTGGCAGATGTGGTGTAGCGTATATGGATTTGTCCGAACGCAGTGACGCCTCCTTGAGCTACTGAAATGTGCAACCCCCCAAAAAAACCCAACAAAAACAAACAAAACAAAACAAAAAAACTCAACACAAAACAAGTGTTATGTGTAATTCTCACTGCCACAGTCATTCTCCATTCCCGATGCCTCCTGTTTGCCTGCCTTCCTGGCTGCCTGCCTGCCTGTCTGTCTGTCTGTCTGTCCGTCTGCCTGTCTCTCTCTCTTCCTGTGCTGACTCCCCTGCCCCCCCCTTCCCCCCCCGCCCCCAATCAATTTATTTATCTCTCTTTAGCCTATGAGTCTCTGTATCTCTGTATGTCTCTCAAAATAATTTTGCAGGAAGTTTTAGGCGAAACTGGGTTTTTTTCTTTCTTTATACATTGACAATAGCCTTTTACTTAATCAACGACAGAGTTTCTTTTTCTTCAGTACAATGCCTTTGACGCTACATTCGAAACAACTCCTTGGCCCCGCTCCTCCCCCCCCCCCCGGTCCCCCGCCTGCCCACCCCCCACGCCCCCACCCCCTCGCCCCGCCCTGTCCCTGTCTGCCCGTCCACTCCGGCCTACTCTTTCAAGACTAAAAGGCTGCACGCACTTCAGTGTCAACAAAGTTTCTAATAATGCGCCTCTCTCTGTCTGTCTGTCTCTGTCTGTCTGTCTGTCTCTCCTCTCTGCTTGGCAGGAACTGTTTTATCATGTAATGTTGTAGTTAGTTGCATTATTTGATTGTTGATCTGTGTTCGTGTGTGTATGTGCCTGTAGGTGTGTGCATGTGTGTGTGTCATTGCGTGAATGCGTGAGTAGTGTTTCTGGGTATGCGTGCGTGCGTGCGTGCGTGCGTAGGGGCGTGTGTGTGTGTGTGTGTGTGTGTGTGTGTGTGTGTGTGTGTGTGTGTGTGTGTGTGTGTGTGTGTGTGTGTGTGTGTGTGTGTGTGTGTGTGTGTGTGTGTGTGTGTGTGCGCGCGCGCGCGCATGCGTGCTTGGGTGCGTCTTTCAATTGTCTACATTTTTGTTGTTATCATTATTTCGTTTTATCCTTTTATATCTGATACATTTCTCGATTTAATCAATGACATGACCTCTTTTAATTGTTCTCTCTTACCTGTGTCTCAAACTATATGCATATGTTTGTGTGGGGATGTTAGAGTGAATGATTTTGGTGCTGCTGTAAAGCACATAGAGCTTCAAGAATATGCACGATAGCGATGGTAAGATGTCTCAATAAATAAATAAATAAATAAATAGGATCTCAAGAGTTGTCTCTTTGACTCTTTCCGACTCGGTCTCTGTCTTTGTTTCTCTACCTCTCTGTCTGTGTGTCTGTCTGTCTGGGTCTCTGCGTCTCCACCCTGTCTCTGTTTCTGCATCTCTCTGTCGCCGTGTCTGTGTGTCTGTCTGTCTGGGTCTCTCTGCGTCTCTCTTTGACTCTGTTCTCACATCTCTCTGTCCCTGTGTCTGTGTGTCTGTCTGTCTGGGTCTCTCTGCGTCTCTCTTTGACTCTGTTCTCACATCTCTCTGTCCCTGTGTCTGTGTGTCTGTCTGTCTGGGTCTCTCTGCGTCTCTCTCTGAGTCTGTTCCCACATCTCTCTGTCCCTGTGTCTGTGTGTCTGTCTGTCTGGGTCTCTCTGCGTCTCTCTCTGACTCTGTTCCCACATCTCTCTGTCGCCTGTGTCTGTGTGTCTGTCTGTCTGGGTCTCTCTGCGTCTCTCTCTGACTCTGTTCCCACATCTCTCTGTCGCCGTGTCTGTGTGTCTGTGTGTCTGGGTCTCTCTGCGTCTCTCTCTGACTCTGTTCCCACATCTCTCTGTCGCCTGTGTCTGTGTGTCTGTCTGTCTGGGTCTCTCTGCGTCTCTCTCTGAGTCTGTTCCCACATCTCTCTGTCGCCTGTGTCTGTGTGTCTGTCTGTCTGGGTCTCTCTGCGTCTCTCTCTGTCTCTGTTTCTGCATCTCTCTGTCGCCTGTGTCTGTGTGTCTGTGTGTCTGGGTCTCTCTGCGTCTCTCTCTGACTCTGTTCCCACATCTCTCTGTCGCCTGTGTCTGTGTGTCTGTCTGTCTGGGTCTCTCTGCGTCTCTCTTTGACTCTGTTCCCACATCTCTCTGTCCCTGTGTCTGTCTGCCTGTCTGTCTGTCTGTCTCGCACCTCTCTTGTCTCCTCCCTTGACTCCCCCCCCACCCCACCCTCATCTCCCACAACCCACGCTCAAAGCCCCTCTCCATCCCCCCCCTCGCCCCCCCCCGTGTCCCCATCCACGCTCTCCGCTCCACCCCTCGTCTCCGCCCCCCCCCCACACCAACCACCCACACACCCCACAACGCTTCTGATGGTGTCCACAGTTTTCAGACTACTGTACCACTGTCCCTGTGACGTGATAACAAGGCACCATTGACGAGCCTGGATCGTTGAACAGAACTTTGGCGACGATAATGATGCTGGTGGTGGTGGTACTGATGGTGGTGGTGGTGGTGGTGGTGGGGTGGTAAGGGGTTGAGGCGGGGTGGGGGGTGGGGGTGGAGGAGGTTGGAAGGTGAGGGTAGTGGTGGTCAAAGGCTGATGTTGTATAATGATGATGATGGTGGTGGTGGTGGTGGTGTGATGATGGATGCGGTGTGGCGTGTGTAGTCAGAGGAAGGATGGATGGATGGATGGATGGATGGTGGTGGTGGTGGTGGTAGTCTTGGCTTGTGCTGTGGGAGACAGCACAGCTGTTGATCATTGATGAAGATGGTGGTGGTGGTGATGGTGATGGTGAGAGAGAGAGAGAGAGAGAGAGAGAGAGAGAGAATGTCTGTGTGTTGGTAGGTATGTGAGTCTATCTATCTATCTATCTATCTATCTATCTATCTATCTATCTATCTATCTATGTGTATGTGCACGAATGTGTGTTAGTGTGTGTGTGTGTGTGTGTGTGTGTGTGTGTGTGTGTGTGTGTGAGAGAGAGAGAGAGAGAGAGATAGATAGAGAGTGAGTGAGTGTGTGTGTGTATGTGTGTGTTTAGGAGGGTTAGGTATGTGTGAGTGAGTGAGTGAGTGAGTGAGAGAGTGAGTGAATGAGTGTGTGTGTGTGTGTGTGTGTGTGTGTGTGTGTGTGTGTGTGTGTGTGTATGTGTGTGTGTGTGTGTGTGTGTGTGTGTGTGTGTGTGTGTGTGTGTGTGTGTGTGTGTGTGTGTGTGCGAGAGAGAGAGAGAGAGAGAGAGAGAGAGAGAGAGAGAGAAAGTGTATATGTGTGTTTAGGGGGGTTAGGTATGTGTGAGTGAGTGAGTGAGTGACAGAGTGAATGTGTGTGTGTGTGTGTGTGTGTGTGTGTGTGTGTGTGTGTGTGTGTGTGTGTGTGTGTGTGTGAGCATACATGTGTAGTTTATATTAGAGAGAGAGAGAGAGACAGAGACACAGATTGAGACAGAGAGACAGAGAGAGAGAGAGAGAGAGAGAGAGAGAGAGAGAGAGAGACAGAGAGAGACAGAGAGACAGAGTGACTGTTTGTGTGTGAAGGTTCCTTTCGATTCAGACCACTCCAGGTCATCAAATATTCCCATTCATTTACATGATAAAAGGGAACATACAGTATAGCCTTGTCACGTAGCCCAAAACCTAAATGCATCAGCATCATTGATCGTGTGTCTGTGTGCGTGCGTGCGTGCGTGCGTGCGTGCGTGCGTGCGTGCGAGCGAGCGAGCGAGTGAGTGAGTGAGTGAGTGAGTGAGTGAGTGAGTGTGTGTGTGTGTGTGTGTGTGTGTGTGTGTGTGTGTGTGTGTGTGTGTGTGTGTGTGTGCGTGTCTAATTAATTGATCATCACCCTCATCATTACTTATCACCAGTTGACAGAAGCCCTCGGTTGAAAGGAAAGGAAAGACATGTCTATTATTATGATTGTTATTATCATATTCATATAGCACTGAATCTTGTGCAGAGACAAA
>NC_134884.1:31753957-31758957 GCF_041734735.1 Babylonia areolata | reverse complement strand
TTTCTTACAACCTATTTCCCACCCCTTGCTTTCCATCTTTCTTACAACCTATTTCCCACCCCTTGCTTTCCATCCCTCTTACAACCTATTTCCCACCCCTTGCTTCCATCCCTCTTACAACCTATTTCCCACCCCTTGCTTCCATCCCTCTTACAACCTATTTCCCACCCCTTGCTTTCCATCTTTCTTACAACCTATTTCCCACCCCTTGCTTTCCATCTTTCTTACAACCTATTTCCCACCCCTTGCTTCCATCCCTCTTACAACCTATTTCCCACCCCTTGCTTTCATCCATCCCTCTTACAACCTATTTCCCACCCCTTGCTTTCCATCTTTCTTACAGCCTATTTCCCACCCCTTGCTTCCATCCTTACAACCTATTTCCCATCCCTTGCTTCCATCCCACTTACAACCTATTTCCCATCCCTTGCTTTCCATCTTTCTTACAGCCTATTTCCCACCCCTTGCTTCCATCCTTACAACCTATTTCCCATCCCTTGCTTCCATCCCTCTTACAACCTATTTCCCACCCCTTGCTTCCATCCTTACAACCTATTTCCCACCCCTTGCTTTCCATCCCTCTTACAACCTATTTCCCACCCCTTGCTTCCATCCATCCCTCTTGCAACCTATTTCCCACCCCTTGCTTCCATCCCTCTTACAACCTATTTCCCACCCCTCGCACCCCCTCCCCTGCTATGGATCATGTGAGTGAGTGATTGTTTTTTTTTCTCTTTGGCGTTGAATGCAGTTTATGCTAATGAGGAAATGACAGTTAATTTGTTTTGTTTTTTTTTCTCTTAAAATTGCTCTTAACGTTTTGTCTCTCTCTTATGATGAGCCTGAAGACAAATATCTCTACACTGTGTGTTTCAGGCATTAAAGATAATTTTATTGATTGATTAATTGATAAGCGCTGATTTGTCGTCGATTTTCTTCACTGGCAATTCATGACTTGAACAGTTTGAATTGCATCATTTCAAAAGAACGACACTAGAACATTGCACCACACACACAGAAATATGGATGCAATAGATGACAGATTCATTCCGAATTGAACCAAATTACCAAGCGTCTACGGTAGCACAATATTTAACTCTCTCCATACGAACGGCGAAAGAGACGACGTTAACAGCGTTTCACCCCAGTTACCATCATCAAAATATTGCAAGCGGAAGGCTCTTATACTGAAGAGGTGAATGTTGACAAAGAAAACCACAATTCTGACGACGGAAGCTAAAGGTTGGGTTATTCAGACACCCACTGGACATCCGAGGGGTCTGTGTAGAGGAGAAGAGAGGACTGGCCATACTAGTGAGTTAACCTAAATTGATACTGTTGTCATCTTCATGAACATCATCATAGATTTTTTCAAATGATAACCACAACACTTCGATACACACAGCGAATATTTGGCGTTTACTTTAGTAACCGCTGAGCTGTCGTCGGTACGCTAATTTGTCGTTGATCGACGACATTTCGGTGGAACTCTATCAACCTGCTAAAGTGTCGCCGGCGACAATTTGGCAGAGGTGACAGTTCAGCGCGTTAACAGATGGTACGTCTATGACAGGGGGCAATGCTAGGCTTCGAATTTCGACCCAAGCAGAGTTTGGTCAGGAATGGGGGGATGGTCGGGGAATAACATTTGTCAGGTCTGTGTTTGCGTATGGGTTTTTGTGTGTGTGTGTGTGTGTGTGTGTGTGTGCGTGTGCGTGTGCGTGTGTGTGTGTGCACGTACAGGGGGAAGGGCGGGCAGAGAAAGAGATACCGGTAGTCAAACAGACACACATTGATATGTAGATACACACATATACAAATGCGCCATAAGGCTGTACATACACACATATACAAATACGCCATAAGGCTGTACATACACACATATACAAATACGCCATAAGGCTGTACATACACACATATACAAATACACCATAAGGCTGTAGATACACACATAGACAAATACACCATACGACTGTATATACAAACATAGACAAATACACCATAAGACTGTTGATACACACATAGACACATACAACTTACGACTGTAGATACAAACATAGACAAATACACCATAAGACTGTTGATACAAACATAGACACATACACTATACGACTGTAGATACAAACAGAGACAGATACACCATAAGACTGTTGATACACACATAGACAAATACACCATACGACTGTATATACAAACATAGACAAATACACCATAAGACTGTTGATACACACATAGACACATACAACTTACGACTGTAGATACAAACATAGACAAATACACCATAAGACTGTTGATACACACAAAGACACATACACCATACGACTGTAGATACAAACATAGACAGATACACCATAAGACTGTTGATACAAACATAGACAAATACACCATAAGACTGTTGATACACACATAGACACATACAACTTACGACTGTAGATACAAACATAGACAAATACACCATAAGACTGTTGATACACACAAAGACACTTATACCATACGACTGTAGTTACACACAAAGACACATATATACCATAAGACTGTTCAGGTCATCTCTTTTCTCGAGGACAGGAATTCAGTGCACTGATCGTTTTGTACTGTACATTGTACTGTCCAAGTTCACCATGTTCCACTATTGTTTTCAATGGTAACCACAAGAAACGTTTGCAAGCCCAAGATGTGTACCTTTTTGATTCTGTAACATCTATGTAGAACAAAATTTCCTACGAGAAACTTTTGCATCGAAAATCTTCAAGACGTTTTTGTTGGTGTCATTTTGTTTTGCATTTCAGAACAGATATATTAAAGATATACAACGTTTCTTTTCCCTTCGCAGCAAAACAGCAGTTCCAAGATTACAGCTTCATTTTGTAGTAAATGTTGACCTTCAGTATGCCTCTGCCTCTTTCCTTTAACTATCTGTCTCTCTGTGTGTGTGTGTGTGTGTGTGTGTGTGTGTGTGTGTGTGTGTGTGTGTGTGTGTGTGTGTGTGTGTGTGTGTGTGTGTGTGTGTGTGTGTGTGCACGCCTGTTGTATTCGTTTTTGTGGCTGTGTGGCTGTGTGTCTGTGTGTATGTTTGTCCGTCCGTCTCTGTCTCTCTGTCTCTGTCTGTCTCTGTCTCTGTGGGTCCATGTCTCTATCTCTCTCTCTTTCCCTCTCTCTCCCTGTCTACCCCCCCCCCCTCATCTCGCACGGAGACCAAGCTTTCTGTCTCTCTCTCTGTGCCATCAATTACTAGTTTATTTCATTTTAATATTAATCGCCATGCTCATACGTTAATGCTGTCTATTCCTAGAACCGATCTTTTAAAATCCAGCCTCATGTATTATGGTGGTTTGCTCTGGAGCAATATTCCATACTCGCTGCATAACCACACATCATTAGATAAATTCAAAAAGGCATATCATGCTCATTTAATGAAAGAAGTTGCTGACACCTTCAAATGAATTTGCTAAAAAAAATTTCATCATCTTGCTTTGTCTTTCTGTTTCAGTTTGTCTTCAACTACGGGCATTATCATTATATACATTTGAATGTTTACGTATGTATTTGTGTGTATCCGAGTGTCCTGTGTACATCGTCATCGTCGTCATCATCATCATCTTCATCATCATCTCTCTCTCTCATATTGCACTTTTATATTATCATATTTATATACATTTTTGTCATTGCATTATGATTATGTACCTGTAAACGTTTACTGTGTATTTGAGTGTATTTGAATGTCATGTATGTACTTCTATAACCTTTGGGTATCCTGTGAGTATTTTGATTTAATTTCTCTTTGCCCTGAGGGATGGATGTAAAAAAAGCATGTGCATGCTTTCTTCACTTCCCTCATTAGAAAAAGTTCGTTCGTTCGTTCGTTCTACCTCCCCCCTCCTCTCTCTCTCTATCTTTCTCTCTCGTTGAGACATTCAAAATACAGTTGACAGACCTTTAAAGTATAAACACACACACGCACACACACACACACACACACACACACACACACACACACACACACACACACATATATATATATACACGCATATATGTAAGTGTGTGTATGTGTATATAATTATGTGTGTGTATGTATATATAAACACTCACACACACACACACACATATATATATATATACATACATATATAGATAGATCCACAAGCGCGCGCGCACACACACACGCCAACCATCCACACACGCTCACACACACACACACACACACACACACACACACACACACACACACACACACACACACACACACACACACAAACACACACATATATATATATATATATATATATATATATATATATGTGTGTGTGTGTGTGTGTTTGTGTGTGTGTGTATGCGTGTGTTTGTGCGCGTGCTTGAGAGAGAGAAAGAAGATAGGGTATTCAGAACCAGCACAAAAGCTGTCCTCAGAAAAGCGAGGAAGGTATGCCGAATAACAGCCTACCGAGCTTTTCTGTTATTGATCCACTCTCAAAACCGTCCATGCTGGTTGGGCTGAATAGAGACAGACTGAGGAAGAAGGGCTTTCAACAATGGTCAGTCATTACTGAGAGACAGACAATCAACACACATTGTGTGCGTGTGAGATGCTCATTGCACACAATTGTTCCGTCAGATTCAGCTGTCGCCAGAAATCCATTGGATAATGTTTTGCAGCATTTCCTCCCCGGAAGTGTTTTAAGTGCATCTTTGTCTCTCTCTTTCTATCTGTCTACCTCCATGTCTCTCTTTGTCTTCCCGTCTCTGTCTCAGTCTGTCTCTCTTTCGATTTCTCTTGGTCTCTGTCTATCACTCTCTCTGTCTGATTCCCTGTTTCTCTGTCTCTGTCTCTCTCTGTTCAAACTATCGCGGGGACACCAGGGAAAAGAATTCACCCCGCAATTTTTTTCTCCCGACCATTAGCGTTTTATATGACGCTTTTGATGGCCAGTGACAAGCACTGTAAAGTGCTTGCATGGTATATCTTTGAGGCTTTTAAAAAAGAGACGTTTGGATTTGGAAAAAAA
>NC_134884.1:31726457-31748957 GCF_041734735.1 Babylonia areolata | reverse complement strand
CAGAACTATAGTCTTAGATGCAATGGGAAATCATTTAGTCTTTTGTGAAGGACTATGTCTCTCAAACTAGGAGGCAACATTGCACTGGCTCTTAGTGCTGCAGCCTTGGGGGCTAGCTGGTCTTTGGGAACCATCCCAACGCCGACTGTCCTGAAACCCTCTTGGCCGAGAGAGTGGGGGTGTAACTAAGGCAAGACACTCTCCACTATATAATCAGATTTTTCATTGCGTGAAGTAACTGCTGGCATATTACGTACTATATTAAAATAGTTTCGTATTTTAATATGTAGATAATATGTAGTGTTGCATTTAATCGGTCTAATTCACGTGGTTTGTGTCTCAGCCGACGGCAAGGGCCACAATGAAGCGGGGCGTTTTTTCTTTTTTTTTTCCAATGCATTTTTATGAAAGAAATAACCCTGTATCAATATTACAGCTTTTTTTGTGGTTTGAATGCAGGGGGAGCATACATATACTGGTCGCTTTTCCTTCTTAAAACCATGTAGATGAAGCCTGGGGTATACCTGGTTGCAACGCAACAGTCCCAGAATAATTAACATACTTCATTTTCTTTGTGATCAGCATGAAATTTAGAAGTATGGATACACCAATTCTGCATCATTCACAACAAAACCAACTTCGAGACAGACATAAGATTAGCGACCGAACAAAGCAAGGCTCAGACTGAGAAATATGAAATTTGATGTTTTCACAAAACCCGTACAATGTTTGAGGGTTACACAAAATTTGCAAAGAGACTGGATGATACATTGTACGTATTTCACTTTATAAATGCAAGACATGTTTTTAACTGCAAACAGTGAAAGACTGACATAAGGACAGAAAGCAAAAGAGAAGGGGGATAACACAGCCGGACCACCAACTTCCAGGAAAAGACAACTTGCACTGAAAGGGTTTTTTTTTTCTCCAAGAGACTGCTGCATCACACGTGACAAAGCGAGGGAGCGGGACCCACTTTCTAAAGACCATAGCTCTCAAATGGGGAAAAGTGTGGCAACATTGCTGAAATGTCGATCAGAGGCAGCTTTTCTAACCAAGGGAATTGTGATCGTCTAAATACACGAGAGATCTTGTTGCACGAGAAGCACACAACCACAAAATATTTCGGATGGGACTTCAATGTGAGACATGTTTATAAACATGGAAGAAGATAAATTATTTACAAAAGGAAGCCCACTGGGACGAATTTAACCATGTGTGCGAGTAAATGGAGAAGAACATCATTAGCGATGATGTAGAGCGTGCATCAACGCTGAGAGACGTATCATGCATGCAAGAGAAACACCCACGATCCAAACTACAGGACTGACCATACTGGGTGCAAAATAGAATTTGCAGCTCCAAATCAGTGGGGTGATTACTGTACTCACCGGACACATACAAGTGCGTTTGTTGCATCTGCATCAGAGGATAGAAGGTTGGAAGAGGCAGCCCTCACTCTCCGCTGTCTCCTTCATAGTGACAGAGATGCTCAAGAGAGTCGTTGCCCCCCAACAATGGCGTCTTTTGTGACTGAATATCAAAAGGCTCTTGGTTCTGCAAAGGACTGTACGGAATGTGCTCCTACTGGAAAGAAGAATGCCCATGAAAAGAAATACAGAATCACCACCTGTTTTTCAAGACACGTGTTATTGTTTCACAAGGGGAAATGGTAAAGCACATCGTTCTGGGCACTGCAATCTGCCATTTAATAGGAAGTACTAAACTTGTCAGCATTCACATTTTGAATCACTTTGCCCACTGCATGTCTTACAGTTATTTCCTTAAACTTGAAACTGCAGTCTGCTACAATGGACTTCAAAGTAACAGCTTGCTGGCAGAAACCATCTCTCCCGATAACGTGATTCCTCACTCCTGCGGAGACAATATTAATTTACAAGAAACAGGATTAAGATCTGGCACAACACATTCAACACGTAGCACTGCCATTTTAAGAAGTGGCAAGAAACTCTGAAAACCAGGCCAAGACACCGGTTCTCAGTGACGCATATCCTTCATTGACACACCCACCTAGCCTTCAGTATTAGCCCCCAGAGCTCCAGCCATGTTTCACAAACCATAAGGTAAAGCCCATACACAAAATAGTCGACACTCATGTCTCCATTCAACTCACTACAGATGACACAAATATGTCCAGATTCATGCAGATTCTGACCAGATACACGTCTTCTGTGAGCACACCATTACAGACTGTCAGGTTGGGTGTCAGTCACTGGAACGAATCTGGTCAATGTGCTGAAGCAGTCATCAGTTGACAGTGGAACCTGTTCTTCATCCTGTCACCGACAGTATAATAGTGCAACAAATTCTGCAGGTGTCACTGAACACAACAAGACAACTGGGTCAGGAATATGCCTTTATCAGGTTTGACTTTGCAGTTGCAAAGAAATCACTGATGACCATTTGGCAAAACGAACAGTTCCAGAAGAACGCAGTATGTCTTAGTGCGTTTCACTTCACTTGTTCTCTTGGTACTCTGGGAAAACTCATGAGAGGAACAAGCTTCATAGACATCATCGCTCAGTTAGGCACCTGCACCAGACACACCTCCACTGAAGTCTTTGTGGCCGGGAAACCCAACGACCATGCGATCAGAGCCCACCTCGGGATTGTAAGCTCTGGGGATTCTTTATCTGTTGCAGTTTCAAAGACTCACCAAGTGCAAAGGAACTCACCGAGTGCAAAGGAACTCACTCCGGACACAAATATGTATCTTAAAGTCCCCCAAAATGGAGATAAAAAACTACAAAAGTGTACCATTAAAATATGCGAAGAGCAAGAAAGAGGTTCTTGTGGCAAGAAATGAAAGACAGCACAGTTTGGTAGTGCACATGAACAACTAAGTGATATTTTTTGTAATTTGAAAGGAATGATTAGAGTTAGTTTTGCAATGAATTCTAAACTGTCTGCTAGCTGTGTTGACCAGACCTTTCGCAACTGCAAAAACAGTCTGGATTCTTCATCCGCAGGTAGTTATGGACAGGTAATTGTGGACAGAAAAACTGACTAAACTTTAAAGCAGATATTGTGAAGAATCCTCCTGCTGATGTAAGTGTGGTGTTTGGACACAAAAACCAGTAATAATGATGCTTTGTTTACCAAATAAAATGTTGCAAATTGCTGCAACGTGATTCCTGACACTGCAGAGTTTGGGTCAGTAATAGAACACCTGTAACCCTAGGGTACATTCCAGCAGGTCATTCTTGATAATAGAAGGCTGTGTGATATAATATGAAGCTCTACAAACCTAATCTTAATCAAAAAGGACACTTCACTAATAACAACATACCATTTTTCTGGATGACATACTTTCGCGATAATACAAAAACAGTGCCTTTTTTAACCATACCCTGGTATATTCATACCGTAATTCATTTTTGACAGACAGGTATATTTGGATGGAAAATTGATTAAATTTTCGGGGAATCATAATGAAACCTCCCCCTCCTCGCCGGGGTAAGGGGGTTTGGGGGGGAGGGGGGGGTATGGTTACCATATGGTCTAACAAGTCTGAAATCTAACTACAGTGGTAAAGCAATATTTTGGAAGCTTTCCATTTTTTTTTTATGTCAGCGTTAACGACATCGATATGATATCAAAGACTGAGAAAAGCATTTGTAAAGTATACGTGGGCGTGATGCCGTCATTACTTGTGTGACTGATGATGGATAGAAAAAAACAAAAAAAACCCAGAAACAAAACATCGTTACTTTACACGAGTTACATAATTCGTTCTTTATCGACAGCAAAGCCGGGTTTTCCAAGCGATAGTTGTCCCAGTCTGTGAATCAGCTGTCAGTTGCTTGCAAAGCTTTCACGAGTGTTTGTTCAAAAAGCATGAAGCATCTAGCATTGATCATCGTAGTCATGGCTACCAGAAGTTTCGAGGAAGACGGCTTGTTCAAAATCGTAGATTAAAAAGTGCTGGAGCATTTAATATGAACACAGAAGTCAGCTATATGTTGTCATTGCTCTAAAACGTCAGTCGCCGATTTTCGCAGCAAATTGGGCCTGTTTCGCCCACGTTTCAAAGCCTACATGTAAGGCCCTTTCGATCTGGTTCAGTTATTGTCTCACTAGTTGTCTTGTTATTTATGCCTAATAGACGAAGTGTTTTTTTGTTTTTTTTTTTTTTTTTTAAACATCTGTGGGATCGTTCATGTTTGGCTGTTTTCAGTCTGTTTTTTTCCCCTCATTATTCCTTGTTTATCATAACGATCACGCAAAACATTGTGGACGGATTTTCTTGAACAAGAAAAAAAAAAAAGGACGTATTGACCATGGAGTCAAGGACCAATCTGTAGGATTCTGGTCGTGATTAGGATCGGTATCCGGATCCGGTGAATTTATTTATTAACACCTCTACTTACCCCCTTAACCACCCCCCGCCACCCCCATCCTCCCTAACCTCCTCGCCCACGCACCCCCCCCCCACACACACACAAAAACAACAAACGAACAAAAAACCCCACAAAAAAACAACAACAAACAAACATTCGCAGATAGGGGGTGTAAAATTCCGATAACTGTTAATCTCGGATAGAGTTATGCGTTCTTCGGAATGCTTCCTCAGATTCTCTCTCACTCTCTCTCTTTCTCTCTCTCTCTCTCTATCACACACACACACACACACACACACACACACACACACACACACACACACACACACTCTCTCTCTCTCTCTCTCTCTCTGTATATAGATATGCGCATACATAAATATTTTACATTAATATATTATTATTATTATTATTATTATTATTATTATTATTATTATTATTATTATACTCTTTTAATACGAGGAACAAGTACTGACCATACTGACCGTCACTGCCGTGTCATGAATACGCTTTCATCACATGTGGTGTTTCTTTAATTTAGTTCTTTTTTTTTTTTTTTGGTCCTCAGTGTCATAAATTTGATATATTCACCTTATTTAGATAACGTAGTATCAATACGAACGTGTGTAGATATATGTTCTCTTTCACTTACATGGAATTATCTCCCATTACACCTTTTTCTTCATATCGTAGTATGTCGATACAACCAGTCTCACCTGATGCTATCATTGGATCTGTTTTAATATTTACTGTCAAACTTGTGTAAAAGGTCACTTACTATGTATATTGTAGTTCGTGACATACATACATACAGATACAACAACAACAACAACAGAATCAGGGCGATTACATCGACTCACTTTGCCTTTGTAAGTTCACACGTGAGTAAAAAAAAACAAGCAAGGATTAAAAAAAAAAAAAAAAAAAAGAAAAAAAATCATATATCAAAATTGCACAAAAAAGCCATTATCACTTACCTCTTTCGGCTCAGAATCCTGTGATACGAAATAGATAATTATATATATTTTTTGTGTGATAATTGGGTATTGCAGGGTAAAACACACGACACAAAATATCAATATCATAAAAGCCAGATTTATATTTGTGTCCAAAACACATGTCTTTGCTGTGAGGGGGAAAAAATGCCCCTGAATCTTTGCTGTGTGAGTATGTCTTGTATTTGTTTGTATTTGTATTTCTTTTTATCACATCAGATTTCTCTGTGTGAAATTCGGGCTGCTCTCCCCAGGGAGAGCGCGTCGCTACACTACAGCGCCACCCATTTTTTTGTATTTTTTTCCTGCGTGTAGTTTTATTTGTTTTTCCTATCGAAGTGGATTTTTCTACAGAATTTTGCCATGAACAACCCTTTTGTTGCCGTGGGTTCTTTTACCTGCGCTAAATGCATGCTGCACACGGGACCTCGGTTTATCGTCTCATCCGAATGACTAGCGTCCAGACCACCACTCAAGGTCTAGTGGAGGGGGAGAAAATATCGGCTGATGAACCGTGATTCGAACCAGCGCACTCAGATTCTCTCGCTTCCAAGGCGGACGCGTTACCTCTAGGCCATCACTCCACTCTTATCGGGTTTGTTAAGCTTTTGTTGAGATTCCTCCTCAACACATGGTAAAAATACAATATATCTCGACCTTGTCTTCCTCTCTCTTTCATGCTGCACCCCCTTTCTTCTTAGCCCTAGTACCTACAACAGTAATGGTAGTGGTGGTATTGTGGCGACGTTGATGATAATGATGGTATTGGCAATGACTATGATGGTGGTGGTGGTGGATGGTAGTGGTGCTATAGTAATTGTGATGATTTTAATGTTGTTCATCAACAAGATGATGATGATGGTGGTGGTTATGATGATAATGAAGGCGATGCTGTTGATGATAGTTGTGATGCTGCTGCTGCTGCTCTTGACGATCTCATGATGGTGATGATGATGGTAGAGGTGGCACTGACGATGATGATGATGATGCTTATAATGACGATGATGGTGTTGATAGCTGTGATGCTGCTGCTGCTGCTGTTGACGATCTCATGATGGTGATGATGATGGTAGAGGTGGCACTGACGATGATGATGATGATGCTTATAATGACGATGATGGTGTTGATAGTGGTAATGATTGTAAGGATGACGACAACGATGGTAAGACAGAGAGTAAGGGTAAGAGAGAAAGTGATCGAAAAACAGAGACAGAGAAACACACACACACACACACACACACACACACACACACACACACACACACACACACACACGAACCCATCCCCTCCACACCCCACCTTCTGTTCCCCCTCCACACACACATGAACACAAAACTACTCACAATTACTCTATACACTCTCCACCCCTCATCCCGACCCCCCCCCCCACACACACACAACAACTCTTCCCTCTGCATACACCCACCATTTCTCGCAACCACCACCCCCTCCCATACCCCCACAAATATGATACTCACAACCACCACCCCCTCCCATACTCACACAAATATGATACTCACAACCACCACCCCCTTCCATACTCACACAAATATGATACTCACAACCACCACCCCCTCCATACTCCCACAAATATGATACTCACAACCACCACCCCCTCCCATACTCCCACAAAATAGGATACTCACAACCACCCCCCCTCCCCACACCCCAAGAAATATGATACTCACAACAACCACCCCATCTGCATACTCCACCTCCCACCACATACACCAACAACTACCCACAACTACCTACCCCGACCAACACACACATACACCAGCAAAAATTAATACAACCACTACTTTACCCCCCCCCCCACCCCCACACACACCCATCACACACCCCTCCCACCCCTATACCCTCCTCCAACACACATACACCTCAAAGTACTCACAGCCACCACTCATCCCCCCCACACCCACCCACACCCATCACTTCTACCCCTAACGTCCCCCCCCCTCCCCCACACGAGACACTCCCCGCTTTCTGGGATTCCAGACAGGTGGTGAACCAGCACACCAGCAAATACTCACAACCACTCACCCACACCCACATACCCCCACAATACTCACCACCACTCTCCCCCACATACACCAAGCTACTTACAACCACTACTCCACATCCTCCCCCCCCCCTCACACACACACACACACACACACATTCCCATCACACCTCCCTCCGACCCCCACACACCCAACCCACCCCTTCCTCCCCCTACCCTTCTCCCATCCACCCTCACCCCCGCCCCCCACACCCACACACACCCTCACACGACATGCCGACTCACCGCTTTCTGGGACTCCAGCGAGGTGGTGGAGCGGAAGCTGCTGTAGCGAGCGGACCCGGCTCTCCTCCTCCACCCCTTGGCCGCCCTCCCCCCTCCGTGCGGCAGGTCCACCTTGATGCGGGACAGAACACCCAGCATGTTACTGGCCTGGCCCTCTCCCCGGGGCGTCCTGCCGCCTCCTCCTCCTCCTCCCCCTCCTAGAGCGCCCCCCCGGGCGTTTCTTGGCATACGTGACATGGCGGTGGTGGTGGTGGTGGTTGTGTTTGGTTGGTTTGGTCTTTCTCTTTTGGTTGGAAGGGCTTTAATTTTTTTTAAGGTGGTTTGTTGGTTGGTTCGGGTGGTGGCGAAGAAAAAAAAGCGTTACTAAGTCGTCACCGTAAAAACAACAACAAAAAAGCCCTAGAAGGTTTGTTTGGGGTTTCACTTTGTAAACCCTTTTCACTGTAACACCAAATGTAAAAAAAAACCCAACAACATCAAACAGTAAAAAAAAAATCACGGTCAGGAATGATTGAGGGGTTTTCACTGTTGTTTTAAACTTGTTCACTGTATTGTTAATGCGAAGACACTGTTCAAGGGTTTTTTTTTGCTATGTGATTCTTCTTGCTCACTCCGAAAATAAGAATGGTTTCAAGGCATGTTTTCAGCTATAAAGCTGTTCAACTGAAACAAGATATGAAAGACACCGTTTTAGATTTTGCTCTGCAAATCTTAATCACTTTAGTAAAAAAACAAAACAAAAAACAAACAAACAAACAACCCCCCCCCCCCCCCGGAATTATATATGGGTCTTACTTTGTAAAACTGTTCACTGTTTTGAAAGCACTTGTTGCTTTAAAAAAAAGTCTTTTTCTTTCTTCTTTTTCAGTGTGATAACGAGAGGTGGTTTATCCTCGTATTGTTGTCCTATACCTTGGATCTTGTCAGATTTTCAGAAACAGTCGATACCCGTTTATTTGGTTTCTCTTTCCGTTTATTTTGTGTTTTTCTTTCTTTCTTTCTTTCGCCTTTATTTCTTTCGATTTTTCTGTTTCACTGGCTGACAAAAAACTCCTTCAGGTTGATATGGTTCCAGCTCATCGTACTCCCTATATAATTTTGTTTATTATCTGTTTCAGAATAATATACAGACGCACCTTTATTCATTTATTTTTTTCCATCTACCCCCTCTTGTTCAGTAAACTATAAATCGATTAGCTTTGTGACTGTAGTTTGGCAGATTTACAAAAAAATCACATGCATAGTTCGTCACTTTATACAAGAAAAAAAGTCAAAAAATAATTGCACCGGTTAAAAAAAAAGCACAACGCAACTTTTTGTTTTGTTGTCAAGCTCCTCGCCCACAAGACTTTTATTATGGTCCTTTCAGAATCACCTCCATGACTACTGGGTCATGGACGTTCGTCGATGTCATTCACGGATCGCACGAAATTCACTTGATGATCAGACCAACACGTATTATTACCTCACCCTCCGCCCGTGGCTGTTTCATCCCTTGTAGGAGATATCCTAGAAAGGTGATGGAGCGAAAACATTTAGTTTAGAAAAAACAACAACAACAACACTTTAGCCACTTCCTAGATGTTATTGACTCGATAAAAAAAAGAGGAAGACTAACTGACTAGTTTTATTTGGCTTCACATTCTCACTAATGATCCCGTGATCCATGTTAGCATTCGTTGTGTGATCATCGATGATGTCAGTGTTTAAATTCACTGCCAGTGTTGTAGTGACCGAGTTATTCTAAATCACGGACTACCCAGCAGAAACGTACAAAACAATGAAAAAAAAGAAGATTAATACATATACATAATAATAATAAAAAGGAACAACTAACAAAAAAATCTTGGTCTCATTCAACGATTAACTGCCAATTAACAAATCAAAATGCTTTGAGTCCAGGGCTACACTTTCCGAGCAAAGGGAAATAATCTACGCAATTTCCGGTTTTGACGGCGGGAACGGCTTTCTGAATGGTGTTGTTGAGAGGAGAAGAGAAGAGAAGACAACTGAGATAATTGAAAGGCAAGTGTGTCTGTGCAGGGTTTAACGAGTGGAAATTGAGGCATTAATTCCTGGGTATGCAGCTCTCGGATAATTCACTTATTAGCCGTGATACCTCCCTTCTCTCCATTCATTCCTCTCCCCCCACCCCCATCACTCTCCGTCTCTCTCTGTCTCTCTGTATCTGTTTATCTCTGTCTCTTTCTGTATCTGTTTATCTCTGTCTCTTTTTTTTTTGTCTGTCTCTTCTATGTCTTTGTTTCTTGCCCCTGTTTCTTTTTCTCTGCTTCTACCTCTGTCTGTGTCTGTCTCTTTCCCCCCCCCGCCCCCCCTACCTCACTCTCCATCTCTCTCTGTCTCTCTGTATCTGTTTATCTCTGTCTCTTTTTTTCTCTCTCTCTCTCTGTTTCTATATCTCTGTCTCTGTTTATTGCCCCTGTTTCTTTTTCTCTGCTTCTACCTCTGTCTGTCTGTCTGTCTCCCTCTCTCTCCCCTATTCTTTCTCTTGCATTCGTTCTTATCAATCATCCTTGGAAATACAGAATTTTGTCCCTCCCACCTTTACCACCCGGCCCCCTTCCTCCCTTCCCATCACTGTCTGTCTGTCTGTCAGTCTCCACCCTCATTATCCCCTCTCTCTCTCTCACTGTCGCTCACTTGGTTATATGCATAGCAAGATTTCTTGCTTGTTGGCGTGTTCCTCATGTTGGTATGGTAAGTGATAAAAAAAATGACGATCGCTGAATAATGTATGCGTGGACGCGTGCGCACGTGCGATCTGGTATGCATGTTGTGTTTTGGTACGTGTGTCCTGATGTGTGTGTGTGTGTGTGTGTGTGTGTGTGTGTGTGTGCGTGCGCGTGCGCTCGTGCATTTATTTTATCATTCCCAAACCGCCGGGGGTGATTTTAATGATGTTTGGACGGCAGGTGACAAAACCAATATTTGTTTCCAAGAGCACGGGGTATCATCATGGCAGGTAGTTTTGCTTCTCTCTCTCTCTGTGTCTCTGTCTCTCTGTGCCTCTTCCCCCTCTCTTTCCCTCTTTGTCTCCGTCCCTCCCCATCCCCTCTCTCTCTGTATCCACCCCCCTCTCTGTTTCCATCTATTCTCCCCCCCCCCTCTCTCTCTCTGTGTCTCCGTGTTCTCGCTCTCTCTCACCCTCTCTATCGCGTGCTCGTGTGTGTGTGTGTGTGTGTGTGTGTGTGTGTGTGTGTGTGAAGAATGAAAGAAGAGTAAACGGAGGGAATGAACGAAGGAAGGCAGGAGGAAGAAAGAAGAAGGGAAGATAGAGAGAAAACAAAGAAAGAAGGAAGAAAAGAAGGAGGGAAGGAAGGGAGGAAGGAAGGAAGGAAGAACAGAAGGAGGGAAGGAAGCGACGAAAAAAGGAGGGAAGATAGAAAGCAAGGAAGGAAGGAAGAAAAAGAGGGAAGGAAGGGAGGAAGGAAGGAAGGAAGAACAGAAGGAAAAAAGGAAGGGAGGGAGAGAGACAGTCAGTAAGGAATGAAGGAAGAGAAGAAGGAAGGAAGGGAAAAGGGAAGGAAGGAGGGAAGGGAAAAGGGAAGGAAGGATGGAAGGAATGATGGAAGGGAGGATGGAATGAAAGGACGCGAGGAAGGAAGGAAATATCGAGAGAAATTAAGACAAGGAAGCAATGGACGAAGGAGGGTAGAAGGAGCGAAGGAAGAAAGAAAGGAAGGAAAGGAGGAAGAAGGAGGAGAAGAAAGTGGGAATGAAGGAATGAACGAAGGAAGGGAGGAAGGGAGAAGGAAGGGGAAGGTCAGTTGAAACTAGAAACTCTTGAACTGCTCTCAGTTGATGTGAGTACGATCTGCGCTCAAAGCCTGACCACCAGACGAAGCCTCAATGCGCTAGATAAAGAATGATGAGTTCATCTTAATTAACTATTGAAAAGCGAAAGTAGGAATATGCACGGAAGCATACACGCACGGAAACACACATACACACGTGCACGTGCACACACTCACGCGCACACATGTATTCGAACTCACACACGCACGCACCTACGCACATGCGCTCACACACAGACACACACACAGACAGACAGACAAACAGATAGACAGACACAAAAAACACAGGTGCAGATAAGTATTTCTAAATCACAGCCACCATCCATGTTCGTTCTTGCAAAATGCCACCAGTTCCCTTTTGTTTTGTAATTTTTATTATTATTATTATTATTTTTTTAAATAAAGATTATTTATAAATATTTCCTGTTTTTTTCCACCCAGGTTCCCACCACTCCTTCTACTCTTATGTTTGTTGTTAGTGTAGCTGTGATTGCTTTTTGCTTTCAATATCAAAAATACGAAAACGGAAACAAAGAAATAAAAAAAGCATAAAGTGTCCTGAAGCATTAACAAATAACACAATAACATTTGCTTTCTCTCAGCCCTTGAAGGGAGGAAAAAAAACACAGAGGAGAGAGAAAAGAAGAAGAAGAAGAAGAAGAAGAAGAAGAAGAAGAAGAAGGAGGAGGAGAGAGTGAAACACACACACACACACACACGCACACACACACACAAAACCCCCACAGACACAGAGGTTGGAAATTCTGCATAGATTTTCTTCCTAAGCTCGCTCGCCTCACGATTCACATAATCATTTCAGAAGCATACGAACGTACCTAGGCACACAAACATGGCCACGCGCGCAAACACACACACACACACACACACACACACGTGCACGCGCGCGCGCACCTCGCGCACAGACGCCTGATGCTAGCACAAACGCCCACTGGTCGAACCATAGGTTTAGACCATTTCAAATTCACCGAGCAGCTTTGACACAGTTGTTTGAAACATCAGCTTCAATAGATATCATTGGCAGAATCAGTTCTTATCGCACTGCATTTTTTTTTTCCAAAACTTTGGTGGCTTCTTCTTCTTCTGCGTTCGTGGACTGCAACTCCCACGTTCACTCGTATATACGCGAGTGGGCTTTTACGTGTATGACCGTTTTTAACCCGCCATGTAAGCAGCCATACTCCGCTTTCGGGGGTGCGCATGCTGGGTTTGTTCTTGTTTCCATAACCCACCGAACGCTGACATGGATCACAGGATCTTCTGCTTACGTATACACACGAAGGGGGTTCAGGCACTGGCAGGACTGCACATATGTTGACCTGGGAGATCGTAAAAATCTCCACCCTTAACCCACCAGGCGCCGTCACCGTGATTCGAACCCGGGACCCTCAGATTGAAAGCCCAACGCTTTAACCATTCGGCTATTGCGCCCGTCTTTGGTGGCGTCATCACCGCCCTGTTTTTAAAGTCTCTGAGTTTGACTCTATGTCTCTGCCGCCTCTGACTCTTGCTTGAATACCGCCCTAAACTTCTGATCCTCTGTTCATCAGTTCATTCATGTAAGGTGTTGTATATGATATCACATATTTTGAGACACAGACAGACAAGAAAAGACGAGACAAAACAAAATTCTTCATTTTCGAGGATAGTAGATAAGCACTGGCGCTTTTTTTTTTAAATTATTTTTTTTACATCCAGTCCCTGCCGTGAAACCTGGTCTACACTCCACAGGGAGGAAGGGAGGGACGGAGCAGGCAAGCAGGTCAGAATACGACAGTGAGTAGCACATGCATTGCTGGATGGTCAGCACCCATAATTACTAGTCATATTTTTCATTACAGAAATTGCAATTATTGAAGAATTTTATAACAACATAATGGTATTTTTTTTTTTTATCGTCGTGTCTCTTATTCGCAAACGGCCCTACTTAGTTTGTCTTTAAGATACATGCTATGATTTCTTTTACTGTGTGATAAATCAAGCTGCTAGGTTAAATTTTTTTTTATTTTATCACTTTTCGTATTTTGCTTCAACCTTTTCACTTTTAAGTTAAAGTTTTGTCATGTTTATAAATATAGGCTAGACTCGCCTGTGGGCTGAGAGACTATGTGGTGTGAGTGACGAGCCTTTGAATGCACATGTAATTTCCAATCGGATTAACAAAGACGTATTGTATTGTGTATTGCATTGTTTTATTGTACTGTATAGATAAACGTGAACCGTCTCAGAGTGGGCTAAGACCTCGAACAACGCAACCTTCATCCAACCAATCAAGATCCAAGGCCTAAACTGGTCTTTCAGGTCATAAATCAATGTCCAAAAACAATCAGCCAAAAACAAAACAAAACAAAACAAAAAACAAACAAACAAACAAAAAACAAAAAAAAAACAAAACAAAAACAAACAAACAAACAAAAAAAACCAACAAAAAAAACCAAACAAACAACAAAAAACGGAGAAAATGTTCTGGAGATACAGGTAAACGACTCCAGATCAAATATGTGAAATTTCAGTTTTCCAGAGTGAATTCCCTTCTTTTGACGACGTCGTCATCAGAAATATCACTATAGACGTAAGTACTACGTCCTGTGGCAGTCAAGGGGCTGGTTTTAATGAAGGGCGTTCAGCTGATAGGTCATGAAACTCTACAGAGCTGGCGTGCTTTTCATATTATTTCTTTTCCTGTGGGCTTCTGGACAGAGAACGCCGTGTTCGCGGCTGTTGTATGCTGGGATGGGAAGAAAACTCTGCATGTATGTGTTTGCACTCTCTCTCTGTGTAAGAAAAGCAATAATTACGAATCTGCAATCATGTTTTGTTCTAAAAAAACCCCACAAAAGCAACGACAATAATAATAATAATAATATTAATAATAAACAACCCAACAAAACAACACAATAACAACAAGAACAAGAACAAGAACAACAACACACACACACACACACACACACACACACACACACACACACACACACACACACACACACACACAACTCAAAAGTTTGGCATCGATAGTTCGCTGTGGACAAACTTTGCATGGGGACTGCCGATGGCAGTGAACTGGGTGTGGTTAGAAGGAGTGGCATCAGAGGAACTGCACCAAGATATACAGGATCAAGACAAACACCGAAAGGGAGAGGAGGAGGAGGAGGAGGAGAGAGGAGAGAGAGAGAGAGAGATCCGACACAGACTTTAACTCGGACACAGACTCGCATGAGAGAGAGAGAGAGAGAGAGAGAGAGAGAGAGAGAGAGAGAGAGAGAGAGAGAGAGAGAATCAGTCACAGACTGACTCGGACTCTGACTCGCATGCATATATATATATATATGCACAAACGAGAGTATAAATATTTATGTCCAACACAATAACGCTATAAATAGATAACAATAGGAACAAGATGTGGAGAAGAGAAGAAGAAGAAGAAGAAGAAGAAGAAGAAGAAGAAGAAGAGAGAGAGAGAGAGAACGAAGATTTATTTTTCTAAGATATTGAGATAAGCACAATGACAAGAATGCTTTCGCCACATAACATTGGGCAAAATGAAGAAAGAAAAGCATACTAAAAAAAAGAGAGAGGAGACTAGACAGGAAGATGATGGGAAAGAGAGAGAAAGGGGCTTAGAAAGAAAGAAATAAAGAGAGAGGGAGTGAGAGAGAAAGAAAGAGAGAGAGAGTGAGTGAGAGAGAGAAAGAAAGAAAGAGAGGGAGTGAGAGAGAGAGAAAGAAAGAAAGAGAGAGGGAGTGGGAGAGAGAGAAAGAAAGAAAGAGAGAAAGGGGGAGTGAGAGGGAGAGAGAAAGAAAGAGAGAGAGGATGAGAGAGAGAGAATGAAAGAAAGAGAGAGGGGGAGTGGGAGAGAGAGAAAGAAAGAGGAGTGAGAGAGAGAAAGAAAGAAAGAGGGAGTGAGAGAGAGAGAAAAAGAGAGGGAGTGAGAGAGAGAGAAAGAGAGAGAGAGAGAGAGAGAGAGAGAGAGAGAGAGAGAGAGAGAGGAGGGAGGGGAGAAAAGTAAATCGAAAATGTGAAGTGGGAACTTATGTCGCATATCCACGAATGACGAATATCTCAATAAATTGCAAGACAGCTGGCATTTTGCCACCCCTAGAAACGAAATGTCTGGAACAGCAAAATAAAACATGAAAGAAAGAGAAACGTTATCAGAAATATATCTAGACGCATAGAATCATATTAGCATAGATTCTGAAATGTCTTTTGGCACTACAGAAAAAAAAAAGAAAAAAGAAAAAAAAATCAAGAAACGTCTGCGATGAATCAGATCGTCAAACACACACACACACACACACACACACACACACACACACACACACACACACACACACACACACACACACACCCACACACACAACAACAACAAAACAACAAAAACCAAAACAAGAACAAAATCCCCCAAAAAACAAAAAAACAAACAAAACAAAACAAAAAACCCCCCAAAAACAAAAACAAAAAAAAACACCCCAAAACAAACAACCCCGCCCCCCAAAAACAAAACAAAACAACAAAATAAACAAAACAAAACAACAAAACAAAACAAAAAACACCCCCCCCCAAAAAAACAAAAACAAAACAAAACAAAACAACAACAAACAAACAAACAAAAAAAAACCCCAACAAAACACACACACAACCCCCTCCCCCCCCAAAAAAAGCAAACAAACCCCCCAGAAAACCCCCCCCAAAAAACCGACAAACCGACGTGTTTTCTTTTGCTGTTGAATATGAAGGGAATGAAGTGTGGAAAATGCTGTGAGACCAAATTTCATTCTAAAGTCGACCACTGGTTTCGTTTTGTTGTTGTTGTTGTTGTCGATTTTGGATCTTCTCTCTCTTTTCTTGGTTCAATTCATTATTATCTTCTACATGTGTTTCTTTGACCCCCCCCCTCCACGCCCCCCCCTCTCCCTCTCTCCCCTGCTCTTTCTCTCTTTCACTCTCCTGTTCCTCCTTTCTCCCTTTCCCCCCCTCTCTTCTTTCGTTTTCTGCCTGTCTGTTTGTCTGAGAATCTGTTTCTGTCTGTGTATCCGTGTGTCTCTCTGTCTCTACCTCCCACGAATGTACTCTATATAACTCAGCCATATATATATATATATATATATATATATATATATATATATATATATATATATATATATATATATATATACGAAGCATTGAAGAGATTACGCACAGTTACTTCGTGAATGTTGTTAAATATTTGTGTTAACTATTTTTGGTTGATTTGAATCGTCAATTTACTGTGTCATGTCATTTTCCTATTATCATTTATAATTACCCCCCCCCCCCCTGCACCCCCCTTCAGTAAGGGGCTCTGGCCTTATCTGAATAAAACATTTGTTCGTTCGTTCGTTCGTTCTCTCTCTCTCTCTCTCTCTCTCTCTGCTCTCTCTCTCTCTTTCTACCTGTGTGTTTTTGTTTTGCTTGTTCGTTTCTCCCCGGTTCCTCTCCTCTTCACCCTCCTCTTCATCCTCCTCTTCATCCTCCTCTTCATCATCCTCTTCATCCTCCTCTTCATCCTCCTCTTCATCCTCCTCTTCACCCTCCTCTTCATCCTCCTCTTCATCCTCCTCTTCACCCTCCTCTCCCCTTCCCTGTCTGTTTCCTTACACTTTCCTGATGGTATCTGTTCTTTTTCCCCGAAATTAAAGAGACCCATACTCCGTCTGGCCGCCTTTATTGAACTGTTTAAAACGAGAGAGAATAGAATGAGTAAAACAAGTAATTAAACAAGTAGACAGAGAGACAAACAGACGGATAGGTAGCCATATAGCTAGATGAATAAGTAAATGAATATATAGCTGGATACAGATAGGCACGCACACACACACACACACACACACACACACACACACACACACACACACACACACATATGTATATACAGATGTGCATAGAATATAAGTATACATATAGATAAACAGACAGACAGATAGCTAAACAAATCGATTGACAAAGATATATCCAGACAGATAGACATATGGACAGACAGATAGATGGTTGGCTGAATATATATATATATATATATATATATATATATATCTACAGACAGAGAGATTGATTGTCAGACAGAGAGACAGACAGACAGACAGACAGATAGATAGGTAGATAGATAGATAGATAGTAAATGATCGTCTTGAACGGTTTATGAAGATTAATATCGATACTGCATGAACCCCCCCACCAGACCCCCTGCCCATCCCCCCAACAGATTTCGCAATACATTACACCGCCTTAAGCAGCTAGATGTATCACCACCATCACCATGGTGATGAAAGTTTGTCTGAAGCCATGGTGGGCTCTGTGTGGTCAGCCAATGAGTATACCACTGACTAAGTTGCGGTCAGCAGCGGCCTGAATAAATCATGTCAGCACTGGGGCCGGTCACTGCAGTGGACAATGGACCAAGCGCTCATTGCCCATGCAAAAACAAAAGCCTTAAAATACCCTCCCTGCTGAGTTTTTACCCCAGGGTCATTTATGGCGAGTCGAGAACAAGTGGGAAATTACCCGCCCCCGCCCCCTCCCTCCCCCTTTCTATGGGTTTCATTAAGCTGTTGGAAAAGGAAAGGCGGCGGTAGTGGTGGTGGTGGTGGGGAGCGGGTGGTGGGGGAGGGGGGAAGGTCGTTCTGGGCTAACATTTACTGATTCTCAGCTCCTCTCCATAAGAAATCTAACGGAAGCAAACATGGGCGTGAATGTTACTTAATTGAATAGCTTGTGTTAAATCTAACCGGACCAAATTTAACCCCCCACCCCTCAGTGTGGGAGAGTCATTTAAATCTGGCCTAGAATCACTCCCCCCTCCCCCTCCTCCCTCCACATGTCAATTACGAGAGGAGGGGTGGTGGTGGTGGTGGTGGTAAAATCAAACTAGATGGTATCAGTTCTGACCAGCTGAAGTTTACCCCAACCACCCACCCACCCCCGGGAGTCATTCCAGGCCTGTCTATAAAATTGACTCCGGGATTGTTCTTGTACAGCCAGATTTCACCCGGGGGGAAAGAACGGGGGGGTATACAAATGGGCTGCTACACCGTGAATTCAGCATAAGACAATAATACTTAGTGCTCATTGTCTTCAGAGCGATACAAAGTATACTGGAATGTCGGTCTGCCCAGTTCCGTCAGTTCCATCTGTTTGTCCACTTGACTGTCTTTCAAAGAGGCTTTCTGTCTAGCTTCATCTCTGACCGTGTGTGTGTGTGTGTGTGTGTGTGTGTGTGTGTGTGTGTGTGTGTGTGTGTGTGTGTGTGTGTGTGTGTGTGTGTGTGTGTGTGTGTGTGTGCTGTCTGTCTGTCTGTCTGTCTGTCAATCTATCACGGACGTGAAATTAATATGTAACGTCTTTGTATCTGCCTTTGTGCCTGTGTACCTATATGTCCACTAATGTATGTATGTATGTATGTACGTAAGCAGGTAGGTAGGTAGGTAGGTATGAACATATCTGTCTGTCTGACTATCAAAAAGTGAAATGACATAACTTGTTTTATCTGTTCGTCTGTGTGCATATAATTATGTCTATCTATCTGTGATTCAGTTTATATCTTGATGATCATCTGTTCTCTTTGATTTCCTCCACTCTCTTTCTGTCCACCTTCCAAATCTTTCTTCATAACCCGTACCCTCCCCGCCTTTCTCTCTCATTCTCACTCCCTCCTCTCTTTCATTGACGATGGGCTCACCACATACCAAAACACCTCCCCTCCCCCGAAATAAATTATCTAAAAAAAAGCTCTTATTCTGATCCTTCTTCTATGCTGTCTGTCGGTCTGTCTGTCTTTCTCTGTCTCAGAGTCTCACTTTGTGTGTGTGTGTGTGTGTGTGTGTGTGTGTGTGTGTGTGTGTGTGTGTGTGTGTGTGTGTGTGTGTGTGTGTGTGTGTGTCTCTCTCTCTCTCTCTCTCTCTCACTTTCTTGTGTTCTGGTGATGTATATGTATGTCTCGTTGCGTAGTCGAGCGCGCACTAGATGTGTGTGTGTGTGTGTGTGTGTGTGTGTGTGTGTGTGTGTGTGTGACGGAGAGAGAGAGAGAGAGAGAAAGAGAGAGAGAGAGAGAGATTGTGCATAAATGTGTGAAAACTGGCGTTTAATCAGTCATATGCCAATTCTCTTATTGTGATGATTGCAAGTATATAATTATCACCACTGTATGTGAGATTTGCGTCGGCTTAGCATTCAAGGGCTTTAGACTGAATGACTGCGATACTTGTACATTGCTTCATTACATACACCCACAAATGATTTTTTTTTTCATATTGCAGATGATTAAGTATTTTGTATTCTGCAGGGTTGCAGGCCGTTAAATGGTATCTGGAGCGACAATGAGTGTTGCCTATCATCCTTCTTCTGCTAAAAAATCCTTGAGTCTCCGACTGGTCCTACCCAACATTAGCATGTATACGATCCCTCCCCACTAAGCTCTCATATGCAGTCAGTGAAATACTTCTTACAGTGACAGAAAAGGTAACATGCCCCTTCAGTTCAGTGGGATTAGTCAAACTTTCCACCTCACAGTTAGCAATCGCTTTAGGTGAATGAAAAAGAAACCCACCCACTAAAATTGAAATTCAGATTCTGACACTGTGTCTGAGAAGGTGTTGGTTTTTCATCAACTGGAAAAAAAAAATCCAATTTTTGGTCAACTGGAAGAAGAAGAAGAAGAAGAAGAAGAAGAAGAAGAAGAAGAAGGGGAGGAAAAAGATGAAAAAGAGGATGATGATGATGATGATGATGATGATGATGATGATGATGATGATGATGATGATGATGAAGAAGAAGAAGAAGAAGAAGAAGAAGAAGAAGAAGAAGAAGAAGAAGAGCAGGAGAAAGAAGAAGAAGAAGAAGAAGAAGAAGAAGAAGAAGAAGAAGAAGAAGAAGAAGAAGAAGAGGAAGAGGAGGAGGAGGAGGAGGAGGAGGAAGAAGAAGAAGCAGAAGAAGAGGAGGAGGAGGAGGAGGAGGAGGAGGAAGAAGAAGAAGAAGAAGAAGCAGCAGCAGCAAAGAATTTTAACTCGGGCAATAAATAAACATTTCAAATCAGACCGGATCCACGGGCGTCAATAACCCATAAAAAACAACACTGTTGTTGACCCAGCTCCCACCAAAACATCAATACTTCAACTCAGACCCACAAATTCCCATAATCTCTACCCCTCGACCCTCAAACGAATCAGTGTGTGCATGGACCACTGGTGCCAATAATTCCTGACTCGATTTTCATTTTATCTTCAGTTGTATATCTCTCTTGTTATTTTAGTCTGTCCACGAACCAGCAGAAACAAAAAGAGAATACTACTCCACCGGGTCTTGCAACGCGAGCCTTTGTCAAGATACGGTAGACAGCACACCTGTATTTTTTTTTAATATTCAAAAGTCCTAACCTAGGTGGCTGGAACAACAACAAGCACAATCACTCCTAATTCACCGACCATTACAGGGTACACGCACACACCACCACTACCACCAAAGATCACCAAAGTCCTCCGTCGCCGCACTGATCAGGTAGTGGTCGTAGACACGAAAACAACAACACAACAGCTGCTTTTCGCCTCGAACGAAACGTTGTCCATAGTTTTTCTGCCAGAGCTGATTTCACCAAAGACACCATACCCCCCCCACACACAGCAGAACAGATGATCAAACAAGCAGCAAAAGGTAACAACAACAACGACACCCCCTCCCCCCTTCCACAACACAGGGAGGCGAGCAAGAAGGGTTGATGACACAGCACACACGTAAACACACACGCACATGCAAAAAGAACTCTTCGTCAATCTCTGGTCCATGACCCGAGCGAACCAACGACAAAAATCCACGGCAAGGGCTGCGCGTGCGCAAAAGGAGGAGGAGGGGGAAGGAGGAGGAGGGAGGAGGAGGAAGGGGAGCATCCTCTCTTGTTGTGCGCGTGCGCGCGCGAGGGCGAAGGCGAGAACGACGTGGGATGGGTAGGTTAATCTGGGATGCCAGATGCCATCCAGAGAACGGTGACACCTCCCTCCCGTCCCTTCCCTTCCCTCTCGCTCCCTCCCTCCCTCCCTTCCTTCCCTCCCTTCCCTCCTCGGGTACCTGGGTGTCTGAGGTAGTTTAGCGGGGTAGCAGTGGTGGTGGTGGTGCAGTGTAGTGGGTTGGGGTGGGACGATCGATCCCGTCATCCGAACGATAGAGACAGAGAGAGAGAGAGAGAGAGAGAGAGAGAGAGAGACTTTCCAAACAGAGCGGATGGATGAGAGTGATGAGGCTGGCGACAGCTTCTCCTTCAAACCACCCCCAGGGCAGGCACGAAGAGAGAGACAGGGGAAAGAGAGAGAGAGAGAGAGAGAGAGAGAGAGAGAGAGAATGAGAGAAGGGAGAGAGAAAGAGAAGGGGGAGAGAGGGGGACGGAGAGAGAGAAAGGGTAGAGGGAGGAGAGAGAGAGAGAGAGAGAGAGAGAGAGAGGGAGAGTGGGGGAAAGAGAGAATGGGGGAGAAGGAGAGAGGGAGAGAGAGGGAGATAGAGAAGGGGGGAGGAGGAGAGAGAGAGGTGGGAGAAAGAGAGGGAAAGGGAGATAGAGGGAGACATATAGAGAGAGACAGTGACAGAGAAGGAGACAGGGAGACGGAGACGGAGACAGAGAGAGAGAGAGAGAGAGAGAGAGAGAGAGAGAGAGATCGAGACAGAGACACTCTGTGTGTGTGTGTGTGTGTGTGTGTGTGTGTGTGTGTGTGTGTGTGTGTGTGTGTGTGTGTGTGTGTGTGTAAGAGAGAGATAGAGAGAGATAGCGAGATAGATAGAGACAGTGTGTGTGTGTGTGTGTGTGTGTGTGTGTGTGTGTGTGTGCGTGTGTGTGTGTGTGTGTGTGTGCGTGTGTGTGTGTGGTGTGTGTGTGTGTCTGCGCGCGCGCGCGCGCGTGTGTGTGTGCGCGTGTGTGTGTGAGCATACATGTGAAGTTTATATTAGAGAGAGACACACACACACAGAGACAGAGACAGAGAGATAGCGAGACAGAGACACAGTCAGACACTTTCAGAGAGACAGAAAGAGAGTGA
>NC_134884.1:31716457-31718957 GCF_041734735.1 Babylonia areolata | reverse complement strand
CCCTGTCTCTAGGTCTCTCTGTCCCTGTCTCCCTGTCTCTAGGGTCTCTCTCTCTCTCTCCCTGTCTCTGTCTCCCTGTCTCCCTGTCTCTCTCTCTGTGTCTCCCTGTCTCTAGTACTGTCTCCATGTCTCTGTCTCCCTGTCTCTTTATCTCTGTCTCTGGCTCCCTGTCTCTGTCTCTCTGTTTCTGTCTCTGTGTCTCCCTGTCTCTGTCTCCCTGTCTCTGGGTCTTTCTAGGTATCTCTGTCTCTGTCTCCCTGTCTCTAGATCTCTGTCTCTGTCTCCAGGTCTCTCTGTCTCTGTCTCTAGGTCTCTGTCTCCCTGTCTCTAGGTATCTGTTTCTGTCTCTCTATCTCTGTCTCCCTGTCTCTGTCTCTCTGTCTCCCTGTCTCTTTCTCTGTCTCCCTGTCTCTAAGTCTCTGTCTCTGTCTCCCTGTCTCTAGGTCCCTCTGTCTCTGTCTCCCTGCCTGTCTCTCTGTCTCTCTGTCTCTAGGTCTCCCTGTCTCTAGGTCTCCCTGTCTCTAGGTCTCTCTGTCTGTCTCCTTGTCTCTAGGTCTCTCTGTCTCCTTGTCTCTAGGTCTCTCTGTCTCCTTGTCTCTAGGTCTCCTTGTCTCTAGGTCTCTCTGTCTCCTTGTCTCTAGGTCTCTCTGTCTCTAGGTCTCTCTGTCTGTCTCCCTGTCTCTAGGTCTCTCTGTCTCTTTCTGTCTGTCTGTCTCCCTGTCTCTAGGTCTCTCTGTCTCCTTGTCTCTAGGTCTCTCTGTCTCTAGGTCTCTCTGTCTGTCTCCCTGTCTCTAGGTCTCTCTGTCTCTTTCTGTCTGTCTCCCTGTCTCTGGGTCTCTCTGTCTCTTTCTGTCTGTCTTCCCGTCTCTGTCTCCCTGTCTCTCTCCAGACACATCTTTTCAGTTTCAGTTTCGTGTTTCAACGAGATGTCAAAGCGTGAAGACTGATCCACATCTGCATACACACAACACTCAAACAAGTGCGCGTGCACGCACACACACGTGCACACACATAAACACCCCACCACACCACTCGAACACGCACGCACACGCGCGCACACACACACACACACATACATACACACACACACACACACCAAGCTAAACAGTTATTACACACGTACACAGTGTGATGAAAGAATGGAAGCATGCACGGATTAATCAGTCTACGAACCATGGAAGCATGCACGAATCAAAACGTGAGAAAACACGGAATTCAGATAACACTGTGAGTACAGTACGATCATGTTGCTGCAAGACTGGTCAAAGTGTTAGACCCCTTTCTTTTCGACATCAATGTTATGTCTCTGTCTCCCCTCCTAAGTCTCTCCAGTCTGCCTGTCAGTCTCCCTGTCTCTGTCTCCCCCACTCTCTCTCTCTTAACCAACACCCTGACACTTCCAATTAATCCCAGTACCATGTGTAGTTAAAATTATCTTTACGAAACATACGTAGGTTTGTCTACGCATTCTTGTCAACCGTATGTGTTTTAATCTCATATATTTTACCTCCGGTTTTCTTTTTGAATATTGTATATATGGATATCAACCAAAACAATCATGCAAGGCACCATCGAGGGCGGGAGAAGAAGAGGAAGACAGCGGAAGAACTGGCATGAGAACATCAAACAATGGACCGGACTCCACACACGTGAGCTGCTGCCAGCGGCTGCCGACAGAGAGAGATGGAGAAGGGAGGTTGCGTCTGCGGTCCTCAGGTTTCCCCAAACGACTACTTTGTAGTTATGGGCCTGAGGCTGAGGGTAGTTATGAGCCTGAGGTTGAGGAGGAGGATATCAACCTGCTTTCCCACAAGATTTTTGATGGACGGATGCAATGGCACTGAAAGGAAGCGTTTAAGTGCACATGTTTGAACTTTATTTCATTTCTCGATTATCTGTAGTCTCCTGCACTAAATGTTAGAATTGGTCAAAATAATGCCTCAAAAAAGTTTAGAGAATACAGAAAATTCGATATAATTAATTCTTTATAGGTCTTGGCAATTCTATTTGCCCCCCTTTTTTTTCCTTTCTCCCATGTACTTCTGAGACTGACATTAAAACAAGAGACCCCAATATTTCCATCTGGAATGAACCGTGTACCATGTCTTCCACCTCCCCCCCCAATTCTCTCCCCTCCACCGTCATCTCTATAGCGAGTTCACAGATAAAGAAGGAGTATTTCTTGCATAACTGAAAGACAGATGAATTAATTCGTAGAAGCAAGACTGGCATTCCCATACTGAAGAGTGAAAAATAAAGCTAACGGGTTCCTCTCTCTTAAGAGCATTTTTTAGACAGAAAACTTATATTCAAGTCTTCTTCTTCTCGTTCGTCAGATGGGACAGCCCAGTCTCCGCGATGAAGGCAGCTGTATACTGCTGCGGGTCCTCTGCACAGCCGTAGAGCTTCCAGGAGTTCAATCAATAACCAATATGTGGCATATAATCAGTCTGGCTCGACCGAAGATACACAGTTCCTACCTACACTGCTGCGTGCTGCT
>NC_134884.1:31688957-31706457 GCF_041734735.1 Babylonia areolata | reverse complement strand
GGACATGGTAATAACACACACACACACACACACACACACACACACACACACACACATATACACACACACACACACGAACACACACGAACACACACACACACACACACACACACACACACACACACACACACATATATACACACACACGAACACACACACACACACACACACACACACACACACACACACACACGCACACACACACACACACACCGCATCAAGTCAACAGGTAGATATCATCTCCTTTACTTCGCTATGAAACATCATTTCAAACTGAACTTTCGTTGCTGTCGTTTTCAGCTTTCTTCTTGTCTGTGGGTTTATTAACTCTCTCCATACGAACGGCGAAAGAGACGACGTTAACAGCGTTTCACCCCAATTACCATCATCAAAATATTGCAAGCGGAAGGCTTTTATACTGAAGAGGTGAATGTTGACAAAGATACCACAATTCTGACGAAGGAAGCTAAAGGTTGGGTCGTTCAGACACCCACTGGACATCCGAGGGGTCTGTGTAGAGGAGAAGAGAGGACTGGCGCGGGCGTACTGAGTGAGTTAAATATATAAATAAATATCACCCCCCAAAAAACAACAACAACAACAACAACAAACAACAACAAAAAACAAAAAAAACAAAACAAAAACAAAACAAAACAAAAACAAAACAAAAACAAACCTTGTTCTCTGTTTTAATATAAAATGTATAAATTTAAACACCCAGACATATCCACACATGTGAAGAGTACTGGTATGGCAGTGGCCTGTAGAAGCATTATTGACATGGTGGTGAAAGTGTGTGTGTGAAAATGGTGAGTGAGAAGGAAAAAAAAAAGTTTGGTTGCATTGTACGAGTGACGTACTGTCAGTAAAGCCGAGAGTGATACATCACTTGTTTAATCAAGTAATCCGCGTGTGTGGGGTGGGTGGGTGGGGGGAGGGGGGGGGGGCGTGCGGGTGTGTGCTGATTATCTGGTTGCGGTTTCCCGCAATTTATCTTTATTCTTATCTTATCTGTGTATTATAATCAATGTGCAGTATAGTAGGCTATGTTTATGATTATATTCAAATAATGTTTCTTAATTCTTTCTGTTTTTACATAAGAATTCTAGTTATTACCTGCAGTGTGTGGATGCATGTATGAAACGGTGTATGTGATATTTTTTACATTTGTATCTTCGTAATATTCGTAAAAGCTGTTGGGGACCATAACTGTCCCCATGTTGTTTACTTGTCTATGTTGTGATAATGCACCTGACCAAATTTCTCCAGTTGGAGATAATAAAGTTATTCTTATCTTATCTTATCTTATCACTGTTATCACTGTCACTGACCCTGAAACATGAAAAAGTCGTGGGGGGCTCGCTGCACTGCTGAGTGCATGAACGCATCACCAACACAGCACTCTCCATGTATTTTCTGGTGGTGCTGGAATAGGGCCTGGGTTTCGTCAGCTTCAGCAAAGCTCCTCTTCATTGAGTGGACAGAGCTAGAGAGGAGCTTTGCCGAAACAACACACTGTTCTTTCCGAATGTTTTGGACCGCTTTCCTCTAGAGTTGACGTTTCCACATGTTCCAAATGTTCTACTGTTTGAATAAATCCAGCTTTTTGTCGAAATCAATTGAAATAATAAATAAGAGATGAACTGTATAGGGGTACGCTAAAAATGTGTGTGTGTGTGTGTGTGTGTGTGTGTGTGTGTGTGTGTGTGTGTGTGTGTGTGTGTATGCATGTTTCTGTGTGCATGTGTGTGCGTGGGGTATGTGTATGTGGGGTGAGTGGGTGGGTGTGAGTGAGTGAGTGATTGAGTCAGTGTGTGTGTTTGTGTGTGGAGAAAGAGAGAGAAAATATGTGTATGTATGTATGTGTGTGTGTGTGTGTGTGTGTGTGTGTGTGTGTGTGTGTGTGTGAGAGAGAGAGAGAGACAGAGAGAGAGAGACAGAGAGAGAGAGACCAAGACTCTGTCTCTCTATCTCACACACACACACACACACACACACACACCACACACACACACACACACCACACACATATATACACACATACACACAGCACACACACACACCAGACACATATATACACACCTACACACACACCACACACACACACTCACAACACAGACACACACACACACACACACACACACACACAGCACATACACACGCAACACACACATACACAACACACACACACAGATGTTCTCTGTCAGGGGACTGAATAAGCCAATGTGCTAACTGTTGGATGGAACGGCTCGGCATGCGTTCGATGACATTCAGCTCTGGAGATGTCTATGTCATTGAACATTGCTCTCTCTCTCTCTCTCTCCCTGTTCATGTTTCTGTCTCTCTCTGTCTCTTGCTGTCTCTGTCTCTGCTATTCTCCCCCCCCCATTCCCCCTTTCTCTCTCTCTCTCTGTCCCTGTTATTCGAAAGAAATGCTTAATTTTCAACTGTGAAAACGTAGAGAACATGTACCTTACCAGTACGCTTTTGATAGATGATGAAGGAAGAATAAGATCACTTGCGAAATTTATCGCCCTAGCTTGGGATTGTCGGAAAAAGAAATTATCTTCGGAAGCCTTATAGTTATCGAAAAAAACACAGTCACCCTGATGCCAGTTCCACAGTTTATAATTCTGAATGACGTTGTAGAAAGTTGGGTGGTCGAGCTTTTTTATTTTCCTTAACAATATGTTATATTTCATAATTTTGTTGTTGTTGTTGTTGTTTGTCTTTGATTTTCTTTTTACTCTTAGCAATGTGTCAATTTCTCTGTAAACCGTCGTTATTCTTTTGTTCATACATTGTCCCCATTGCCAAAGGATAGTCTTGTCAATGGCAATAAAACAATGTCCGTGTCCGTATTGTATTGTATTGTATTGTATTGTATTGTATTACTAATTTTTGTCACAACAGATTTCTCTGTGTGAAATTCGGGCTGCTATCCCCAGGGAGAGCGCGTCGCTACACTGACAGCGCCACCCTTTTTGTATTTTTTCCTGCATGCGTTTTTTTTTGTTGTTATTCTATCGAAGTGGATTTTTCTACATAAAACAACCCTTTTGTTGCCGTGGGTTCTTTTACGTGCACTAAGTGCATGCTGCATACGGGACCTCGGTTTATCGTCTCATCCGAATGACCGTGTTTCTGTCTCTCTCTTTGTGTCTCTCACTGTCTCTGTCATCCCCCCCCCCCTTTCTCTCACTGACATTCTATCTCTGTCCCCACCTCTATCTTTGTCCCACTGTCTGTCTCTAACCCGCCCCCCCTTTCTCTCTCACTCAGTCTCTCCCTCTGTCTGTCTCCGTCTCTCTCCCTGCCTCAACCGCTCTGTCTGTCTCTGTCTGTCCCTCTCTCCCCTCCCCCCTCTCTCCTTCTCTCTAAAAGATGCTGGCGAACGAACTTGTGATGACTGATTTATTTTGTCATGCAAAGGGTCAGAGCAAAACAACATGCGTTTTGTTCTTTCTTGTACGTCCGTTTCGCATGAATATTTGAGAAAACTCAACTCGTCCAAAATATTACAGACAATCTTCAGGATTTAAACTGAGATTACGTATGTCGTAAACTTCTACTGGGATAGTTAGAAATGTGTCTTTGAATCTGTCTGATGCTGCCCCATCATCTGCACCGCATCTGTAGCATTACTCCCACGCCGCTCATTCCGATTCCCCCATTCACAGCCACACCCGGCTTCGTCTGTCGCAGTCCCAGTGCCGGCAGTCCACAAGGATGTTAGGTCGCCAGTAGGCCACACACCGGAGAACACTGCACTGCTGTTGAATCACTTCGGTGGTGTTCGGTAGTGCCTGTTCTGATATAACGTACCACCTACTAAGCCCCCTACTGACAAAAATAATGGCTTAGTCGCGGAGCTAGACTGAGTGAGCGTCTCCCCCAGAGTGAAGACCGCCACCACGTCCCTCCAGCGGCAGTCCCCCACGAATCCGCGACACTGAAGATTTTGACAGACTCACCCCAAGCGTGGAAGTGGAGAGGAATCGAAACTGAGGTCACCACGAGGGCATGGCATGGAAGGCCACACAATTTGGGGCTTTTTATTTATTTATGTATTTATTTATAAAAAAAATAAAATATTGATGAAGAAGAAGGAGGATGACAATGATGATGATGATGATAACGATGCTGCTATGGAGGTCCATTCAGGTTTGGCACTTCGTGACAAGGCTGTACTCTACTCTTCCTGTCATAATGATGTCCCGGTGTCAACCAGGCCCGAGAGATACAGACACTTGCAGTGTTGGTCAGGAACTTAGAGCAACACACCCAAAGACGCATCCGTGAAGTGGATGATACTCGACTGTGTGGTCCCAGTCTTCCCATTTAAGCCCAAATAACTCTCAACTCTGGGTAGCAGCTGGCCGCGGGGCCAAAAAACCCCACCTCCGCTGGGATTCGAACACGTGTTCTCCCAGCCGTCAGTTATGACGCTAACCACTTCCCCACGGCGGCTGGTTCGTCATCAGAAGATACCTGTTGATGTTCACGCTGGACTGATTTATAGCATGTATCTGATCATTTATGCTTTTGTTATATACCTTTCACGGCCTTTATGAATCAACCATCTGAATCAGTGTCCTAGTCTGTCTGTCTGTCTGTCTCTCGCTCTCATACAATTTGACAAGCTTTTGTCAGTGGTGTTTACCCATACAGACTGGGAACCGCGAAGTCAATTAAACAACGACCATCGTGATGTTCTCTCTATAGTTCGAAAAGAAGAAGAAGAAGAAGAAGAAGAAGAAGAAGAAGAAGAAGAAGAAGAAGAAGAAGAAGAAGAAGATCTTGGCCTGTTTCCTGATAAGGACTTTGCTCAGTATCTATCTATCTATCTATCTGTTTTTTTTTTTTTTTTTTTTTTTTTTGTGTGTGTGTGTGTGTGTGTGTGTGTGTGTGTGTGTGTGTGTGTGTGTGTGTGTGTGTGTGTGTGTGTGTGTGTGAAACCAGACGAAGAAATAATATTGTTTTTTTTGTAGACTAAAACAAATGAATAAAAAAAAGAAAAGATAAAAACAAAACAAAACAAAACACACACACACACACACACACACACACACACACACACACACACACACACACACACACACTCACCCACCCCCAACCCCCCTAAAAAAACGAATAATTAAAAAACACTTCGATATCTGATCACAGTGTTCATTATGTTCTAGTGGTGGGTGGTGTGAAACGATGAGCAAGCAGATTGTGTGCAAGGTATGGCAATTTCTGTTGTGTCAAAAGGACAAAGTGAACGATGAGCAAGCAGATTCTGTGCAAGGTATGGCCATGTTTATATGTCAAAAGGACAAACGTATGTTCGCATCACACACACCCCTTCTCGACCCCCCACCTCTTCTCGACCTCCCCACCCCTTCTCGAACCCCCCTTCTGTACCCCCCACCCCTACTCGACCCCCCACCCTTCTCGACCCCCCACCCCTTCTCGAACCCCCCTTCTGTACCCCCCACCCCTTCTCGACCTCCCCACCCCTTCTCGACCCCCTACACCCTCTCGACCCCCGACCCCTTCTTGACCCCGACCCCCTACCCCCTCTCGACCCCCCCCCCTTCTCGACCCCCGGCCCCCCGCTCTTCTCGATTCCCCCATCCCTTCTCGACCCCCCCCCCCAACCTTCTCGAACCCCCCCCACCTTCTCGACCCCCCCCCCTCTCGACCCCCCCACCCTTCTCGACCCCCCCCTTCTCGACTCCTCACCCTTCTCGACCCCCCACCCCTTCTCGATTCCCCCACCCACTCAAGACCCCCCCCCCCCTTCCCCTCACCAAAAGAAAAGGAACAAAAAACAAACAAACAAAGCAACAACAAACACACACACACACACAAAACAAAAAAACAACAACAAAAAAAACAACAAAAACAACAACAAAACAAACAACAGCAAGAAGAAGAAACCCCCATCTAAGAGATATTTCCAGTCACTGAAGGGTCCTCCCAGGAGTTACAGTAACCTAAAAATGTCCCGGGGGGTGGGGGTGGGGGGTGGGGGGTTTGGGGGGGGGGAGGGGGAGAGGGTGGGACTGCTTTGGATGGAGTGTGGCCGCTGTGGTGTGTGTGTGTGTGTGTGTGTGTGTGTGTGTGTGTGTGACAACAGTTATATTCATGACGAGTGTGAGTGTCAGGAAGTTATAACCTGATTAATATGACCCTCTGTTCTTTCTTTGGAAGGGCGCTTTAAACCAGATCTTTGTTTGAACATGTATCTTAGGTAGTCAGCAGATATTCTATGATATGATTCTATAAGTATGTAATCACTTTCCCGTTCCTTTGAAGTGGTGATGGAGTGGTTGCTTGTAGCCTATGCCATCGTTTCTTGGGGGAAACAGTACAGTAAAAAAAAACCCAAAAAAACAAGAGAGGCAAGGCCTTCAAGACTCACTTGTGATAAATTAAGTCCCCTAGCATTAATTACAGAGTAATTTCCCTTTTTTACTATCTGCACCAAAACGTTTGCAAAATAGATAAAAATTCCATGCTTAGCAAAAGAAGTTCCTGTTTGAACAAAAAATGATAATAATGACTCCTCTTGTTGTTGTGTCAGAATAAGAGGTCAAAGTGCCAAGTTTAGAGAATACAAAAAATATAAATATAACAGTAAATGCAGTTTGCATATAACTAGGCTTTTAAAAAAAATTTTTGTGCCCATCCCAGAGGTGCAATATTGTTTTAAACAAGATGACTGGAAAGAAGTGAATTTTTCCTATTTTTATGCCAAATTTGGTGTCAACTGACAAAGTATTTGCAGAGAAAATGTCAATGTTAAAGTTTACCACGGACACACAGACACAGAGACACACGGACACACACACACACACACACACACAGACAACCGAACACCGGGTTAAAACATAGACTCACTTTGTTTACACAAGTGAGTCAAAAATGTTGAATGAATGATGATGACATGGATACTAATATAGCGCCTATGCTCTAAGCGCTTTACAAACACGGGGTCATTTGCACAACAGGCTGCCTACCAGAGTAGAGCCGACTGACGGCTGCCATTGGGTGCTCATCATTCGATACCACGTGGAGATGCAGCCGCATCTGAGTTTCGTTGACACGTCTGCATGAGCCTTCTCATTACCCTGGGATTTGTTTTTCTTGTGTCAAAGTAATATGGATCGGCATCTTATGGTATTTTTTTCTTGGAAGGTGAACGCAATTTTTATCATGATTATCACGGTGATGATACTGCTGATTATGATTATGATGATGTATCATTTTCATACGGAAAGTGTTGTTGAAAAATGAGCTTTTATTTTGATTTTCCTTCCTCAAATAGGGGGTATACAATGTTTATAACTTACTTTTATTTCAAAGCGGAAGTGAAGAGAAGATAGTAGATAATCTGAAGTAAATGCGGTCATTGTTGTTTTGTATATCTGCACAGAAGCTCACACAATATAGCATTCAATTCAATTAGAATTAGAATTAGCATTAGCATTAATTCAGTTAGAATCAAGAATCCAAATTGCTGCTTGGCAGAGAACAGAGAACCCGGTGATGTTATGTTTGTTGTATATTTTGTTGTACTTTTATTCTAGTTCATTAAAAAATGTACCATTGTTTGGAAGTTAAAGATGAGGTTCAGTTTGGTTGGCCAAGCCCTCCATACATTCATCCGTCTATCCATAAGTACACAGACACGGAAACACACACACACACACACACACACACACACACACACGCGCGCGCGCGCGCACCCCCCCTCTCCCCCGCCCCCACCACACACAAAAATGTGAAGACTTCAAAAACTCTTTTTGCACGGAAAACCACGTCACCGCTCGAGCCTACACTCTTTGCTGGGAAGTCGAGGAAACTCTTATCTCACGCAGTTTTCTGTCACGATCTTCTTTGAGAACTCTTCAAAGGACCACCGCCCTGGGCGAAACTCTTTGATGGTGTTCAGATCACACGGAATGAGAATACTGGGCAACATCGTTCAAGGGTGAACGGGAACTTCGTTACTCAACGATTCATCAGAATATATCTGGACACTGTCTGGACAATTACAAAATGCTAAAGAGATCGATGTCTATTTAACGATTTCCACCAAGAATGTTTGGACACTGCGTCTGGGCATTGAAAGAATAACAAATAAGAAATCGATGTATTTATGAGGGTGAGATTTTTCAGTCCTTGGACAAGAGAATAAATTGAATCGATGTGATGCGATGCAAAACTCATGAACAGTCTGTTAGAAGCTTTGAGGACAAGCACTGCGAGAGGTTTCCTTTTTTTGTGTGTGTGTGTGTGTGTGTGTGTGTGTGTGTGTGTGTGTGTGTGTGTGTGTGTGTGTGTGTGTGTGTGTGTGTGTGTGTGTGTGTGGGTGCATTGAATCAAAATCCTTGGAGACACAGTCTGTGTGCTGATGATAATCATTCTGGTGCGATCATTGTCATGGGTCAACCAGTGCAACAGAAGTAAAAGTGTAACGAAAACTTTCCACGCTTCGATCGGAGCATTTACATTTTTGTTCCAGTCTTCTCTTCTTTATCAGTTTCTCTCGTTTTTGTTTCTGCCTGTCTATGCTGACATCTGTCTGTCTGTCTGTCTGTATCTCTTCCCATCTGTCTTCCTCATCTGTTATCTCCCGAATGATCCATGAATGTAATCTTTTTTTTATTCTCTTTGTATGTACATTTTTGAAAAAAAATCCAATAAATAAAAGGTTGAAGGACAGGGGAAAAAAAAGAGATGGAGGCATTGTTGGCATTTAAATATGTTACGTCTGCTGCGATTATTACATGTGTACAACTGAGTTTTAAGTATTATCATGTTACGTCTGCTGCGATTATTACATGTGTACAACTGAGTTTTAAGTATTATTATGTTAAGTCTGCTGCGATTATTACATGTGTAAACTGTGTTTTAAGTATTATGCGCATTTCACGAACACCCTTGTGTATTGTTTGTGTTTTTTTAAAAATACATTTTTATTTTTATTTATTCATGTATTTTTTACGCAACAAATCAATTGATATTCTATTAGTGGAGATGAAAAAGTAATCTGCATTATATACCCCTGCATGACTAGGGAATCTGGTGGCTAAGATTCTCTCTGGACGGGAGGACGTTCGTTCATCAATCAAACAGCTCCTCGGGCTGCCACCCGCATCTTTCCGCTATTTTTTTCAGACTCGCTCATCCTCAGCAGCCGCAGTGACATAATGTGATTTAAATCCGTCACTGCCATAAATTACATTTTTTTTCTCAATCAAACCTGTAACAGCCGCAATAATAACAACGTCATTTTCAATTAATTACGTCACTGTCATAATGACGTAGTTTTCGAATCATCAATCATCACAGCCACAATGAACTGATTCCATTTCCTTTCTGTGTGCTTTGACCAGACAGTGACGCAGGGAATGCATAATGACGGGTATTGTGGCCTTTTTTTCCCATCTGTGTGAAGCAACAGCATTGAACACTGTTATTTTGCCAGTTCGACTCTCACAAACATTATATTATTGCTGATTTCAGATACATGTACTGGTATTTCAAGTTGCTTGGTGAGTGATCTTTCAGTTAAAAACAACTGGTAAAAGATTCAAGAGTTGTGTTTCTTCGTTCGGATGTTAACAGAAAAATACATATTTGAGATCGGAGCTTCTGGCTCCTGGCTCATAAGTCAACAATGGGCGTTTGTTGTTAATTGTATGAACGAAGGTATTTGTTTTCCTTCATAATGTCCCAAGCTTCCATTTCAACACACGTACACGTTCCCTTCTTAATAAACAGAAAACAAAAACAAACAACAACAACAACAAAAAAACAACCCCCCCCCCCCCCAAAGAAAAAAAAACAAAAAAAAAAACAACAACACCAAAAAACAAAACAAAACAAACAATAAAAAACCACCGTCGTTTTCAGAGCTTCAAACGTGCTGCTGCACGGTGGGTTTTCTGGGTATGCATAATAACTTTCTTTCTTTTTTAAGTGTGAGTGTGACGATACGAATACCCAAATCACATGATCATCTGAGACCCTACAACATTATGACTCAGTGTGGCAATGACAGGGGTTACGGTGGCTAATTAACTGCAAATGAAACTTCTGTTGCTATTTGTGATTGGTGCCTGCCTTTTTTCTTTCGCTAAGTCAGAAGTCCAAATGGACAGTTGTCAGGAAATAAAATCATGATTTTATAGCTGTCAGATATGTACGCACACACACACACACACACACACACACACAGACACAAGCACAGTCAGTCAGACAGTCAGACTGACACACAGACTGATAGTCGGATCGCTGTATAGCCAGATACTAATAGTTATCAAAGTCACTAAATGAGAGACTGATTCATAAAGAAATTATTATCATTCGCTCACTTTCCCACTCGCTCAAACATTCACTCAAGAATACATGCACCCATTAACACAGTCACTCATTGACACAGTCACAACAATGTTACGGAAAAATCGAATTAACAAGTGAGCCAACAATTAAAAGAAAAGCGCACAAACAGATAAGCACATAAACAAACTGCTGGAGAATTGGCCCAGTGGATAATCGCCCGACAAGGACACAAGTTTTTACGTGTTCGAGTCCCACACGGATCTCACCCAACGGACTTTGAGTGGCGGTCCTGGTGCTATTTTTTTTTTCCAGTGAGACGAAAAACCAAATGTCCCGTGTGCAGCATGGAAATAGTGCACGTAAAAGAACCCACGGCAACAAAAGAGCAGAATTCAGCAGAAATGTCCACTTTATTAGTGAATCAAACACACCTGCAGATAGAAAAAAAAAAAAAAAAAAAAAATAAAGGGTGGCGCTGCACTGTGGCGACACGCCCCGCTAAGGGAGAGCAGTCCGAATTTTACACAGAGAAATATATTATCAAAAAAAAAAAAAAAAAAAAAAAGAAGAAAGAGTGAGAGAGGGAGAGTAAGAAATACAGTAAATGAATAAATGGTTCTATCTATCTATCTATCTGTCTATCTATCTATCTATCTATATTTCTCCTCCAGCACGATGTCCTCAACAAACACACATACACACAAACAAAAAAAAAGACACATGAAATAAATAAATAAATAAATAAACAAACAAACAACAAAAAACAACAAGATAAACAAAACATTTTTTTTCTCTCACTCTTTGTATGTCAGGAGAAGAGAAACACGCCCAGAAGCGCAATGACATTTTCCTGCCGAAGTTGAAGACCACGATAATTAGAGAGCCACATTCTCCAGTCGATTTGCTGATCATCAGCAAACCAAGAAAAAAGGGGAAGGGGTGGGTTGTGGGGGGCTGGAGAAAAAAACAACAAAAAAAAACACACACACACACACACACAAAACACGGATCGTTAAGGAACAGAGAACAAGAGAGACTCTCAACAACAACAGGCCATTAATACGGTACAGACCTCACGAAAAGCTGTTTAATGAGAGAGTCTACGGCAATGTTTCAGTATGATGATCACAGAAGAAGAGACAGGAGAACGAAGAATGGGTGGGAAAAGTGTGAAGAGGAAGAGTAGATGGGGAAGAGGAAGAGTAGATGGAAGAGTAGATGGAGAAGACGAAGAGGAAGAGCGGATGGAAGAGTAGATGGGAAAGAGGAAGAGTAGATGGGGAAGAGGAAGAAGAGATGGGAAAGAGTAGACGAGGAAGAAGAAGAGCAGAGAGAGAAGAGGAAGAGTAGATGAAGAAGAGGAAAAGTAGATGGAAGTGTAGATGGGGAAGAAGAAGAAGAGTAGATGGGTAAGAAGAAGAGCAGAGGGAGAAGAGGAAGAGTAGATGGAGAAGAGGAAGAAGAGTAGATGGGGAAGAAGAAGAGCAGAGGGAGAAGAGGAAGAGTAGATGGAAATGAGGAAGAAGAGTAGACTGGGAAGAGGAAGAAGAGTAGATGGGGAAGAGGAAGAGTAGATGGGGAAGAGGAAGAATAGATGGGGAAGAAGAAGAGCAGAGGGGGAAGAGAAAGTGTAGATGGAAATGAGGAAGAAGAGTAGATGGGGAAGAGGAAGAGTAGATGGGGAAGAGGAAGAAGAGTAGATGGGGAAGAGGAAGAAGAGTAGATGGGGAAGAGTAGATGGGGAAGAGGAAGAAGAGCAGATGGGGAAGAGGAAGAGGAGTAGATGGGGAAGAGGAAGAAGAGTAGATGAGGAAGAGTAGATGGGGAAGAGGAAGAAGAGTAGAGGCAAGGCACGCGTCCGTGTGTATGTGCCTATATTCACATACTCTCAAGTACAGTTACTGTCATATCCTTCCAGCTTTCAACGAATTTCCGAGAAAATTTCCAAAATAAATTGCGTAAAATTGGTCATTGATAAAAGTGAACAGTCCTATCTTGACTTCTTTTTTGATTTTCATTTTTATTACTTTACTCGAGCCACTGATCACCATAACACTGAACTTTCAACTCAGAGATTTTTTAAAATATTATTTTGTAAACCAAAACGTCAATAAAAAAAAATTACTTTGGGCAATAACCGACGAGCTGAATCATCTGGACGTTTCTATTGGCTGTAATTCCTGAACTCATCAGCAGGTCAACTCGAAACTTCACTCAAACCATGAAAATTCTGGCACCGACGTATGTGCAAAGTTAGAGTTTAATCAGTAGTGTCGACCTGACAGACAGACTGACCGACCGACAGACCGACTGACAGACAGGCAGACAGACAGAGAACAATCGACGGTTATTTTCTCGTGAATTTGTATATCCATTAGGTTTGCCATCCATCTGCTGAGAAAAATCTCCAAACGAAAGGAGAGATGTAAAACCAATCAACAAGCCAATCAATAAACCAACTAACCAACCCACCCACCCACCAAACCAGCCAGCCAACTAACCCAACCAATCAAACAACCAAACCAACCAACCAACCAACCACCCATCCAAACAATGAAAACATAAATAGATACACGCTCCAAAGAAGCAGCGATGATTACAAAGAGACCAAACTGTTGAGTGTCAACGTAATTATAACACAAAAAATAGGTAGTGGAAGTCCTGGATGGAACTGTGAACTCCAAAAAAGTTGGTTGTGCGAGTTCGATTCCAGGAGCCAGTTGCATTGCTTGGTTCTAACTTTTTGACAGTTACACGTGACTGAATGCCTACGTTGACCGAACTACGCCATTGGTCAGTTCCATACTACACACACTTTGTAGCGGGTTACGACCATACTAGGCTCTTCCGTCCGAGCAATGCAACTGGCTCCAGGGCCATAACAACATAGGAACAAGCTGGCATTTTTTTGCTGCCCTATGTGTGTTGGGATCGTGTCAGTTCAGTGTCTGACAAGCCCTCGCTACTGCCCCCCAACCCACCCTCCCAAACACCCACCACCACCAACTCTCCCTCACCCACTGCCTTTCCAATCTACCAGTCGTCTCTGTTCCGCTGTCCTGGGATAACCGTTCCCGTCAACGAAATGTGAGATGGGTGTCCTCATAGGATTGGACTAGACTGATGTAGAAAGGGCATCCAGGAGTCATGACCTGGGTGCGGCCCGGCCCCTCTGAGAGTGTAAGGAGTTAAGGGCCGAAATACTTGACTGAGGGGGGGGGGGCTTCTTCTCTGAAGACCTTGTACTGTCCAGCTCTCCCCCTAGAGTTTCTTATCACATCATCTAGAAATGTTCTACTCAAATGGATCTCTTTCTCTCTGTCTACGACTCTGTCTTTGTCTCTGTCTCTCTCTGTCTTTGTCCTTTTTTCTCTGTCTGTCTGCCTGTCTGTCTCTGCGCGTGCTTCTCCATCTATGTCACTATCTGGCTCTCTCTCTCTCTCTCTCTCTCTCTCTGCACCCCTCCCCTACGATTCACTGCTTTCCTCTCTTTCTCAGCACCTCTCTCTCTTTACATCTCTCTCTCTATCTCTCTGCTTCTCTCCCTCTCTCTCTCTCCCTCTATCTCTGTCTCCCATTATCTCTCCATTTCTGCTTCTCTCTGTCTCTCACGCTCTCTCTCCCCCCTCTATCTCTCATTCTCTCTGTTTCTGCTCCTCTCTCTCTGTGTCTCTATCTGTGTCTCTCTGTCTGTCTGTCTGTCCCCCTCTCTTTCTCATTCTCTCTATTTCTGCTCCTCTCTTTTGCTCTCTCTCTACCTCACTCTAGCCCTCCCTCCCCCTCTCTCTCTCTCTTTCTGTCCTATTCCCTCCGCCCTCTCTCTCTGTGTTTTTTTTCCATACCACTTTCCCTGTCTTTCTCTCCGTCTACCCCGCCCTTCTCTCTCCCTCTGCCTCCTTCCCCCCCTCCCCCCATACCCTCTCTCGGTCTCTCTCTCTTTCTCTTACTCTCCCTTCATCTCTCGCTCTCTCCCTCACTACCACACACACACACACACACACACACACACAGAGAGAGAGAGAGAGAGAGAGAGAGAGAGAGAGAGAGAGAGAGAACAGCGACAGAGACAAAAGAGAAAGCTTTGATCAATGCACCTTTGTCGTTTTCTCATGCTTCCTAAAGGTGTGGAGAGATTCTGAAAACAGCACACAGGCTCGTCATCCATAGGAACCTCGCCTCGCGGATAGAAAATGCCATTCTATCCTGGGCAACATAACGGCATCCACCCATCCTCAGCGGAATCCCGAAATTACATCTTCCTTATCGTTAATATATAACATACATTTTTTTTCCTTTCTCTTAAGTTTATATTACAACGTATGTGACTGCTGTTTTTTTTCTTTCTTCCTTTTCTCTCTCTCTCTCTCCTTCTCTTTCTCCCTCTCTCTCTCCTATCTTCTGCTGTCTTCTCTTCCTCTGCTCTTGCTCCTCCTCTCTCTCTCTCTCTCTCTCTGTGTGTGTGTGTGTGTGTGTGTGTGTGTGTGTGTGTGTGTGTGTGTGTGTGTGTGTGTGTGTGTGTGTGTGTGTGTGTGTGTGTATTCCTTTCTTGTCTACTTGTTGGATAAGGAAAGATGTCGATATTATTTTTTTTGTCGTTGATGGGTATTATTGCACAGAGAGAGAGAGGGAACAAGAACAAGAACAAGAACAAAACTTTAATCTCCAGGCAGAGAGGGAGAGAGAGAGAGAGGGAGAGAGAGAGAGAGAGAGGGAGAGAGAGAGAGAGAAGAGAGAGAGAGAGAGAAGAGAGAGAGAGAGAGAGAGAGAGAGAGAGAGAGAGAAGCCGAAATAGAGAGACTAAGAGATAGATGCAGTTACAGCGTTTTTTTCTCTCTCCTTCTTCGCTTACACCCCCCACTACCCCCTCACCCCCGTTCTCCCCTTGACCTCCGTTCCCTTCTTGCCCTCCCCCCGCCCCCCACCCCCCCAGACATTCCCATTAATCTTTCTCTTCCTTTATCCCTCTTTCACTCGCTGTCACCGTTCCTCGGTGCCTTTGTATGAATATGTAGGAAGGTTTATAATTATGTGCGCACGCGCGCGTGGGTGACATGAGTGCGTGGACGCTAGCCTGCATACTCGGCAATACCTGTGCGAAAAGCGCGCGCGCGAGCGCGAGCGAGGGTGTGTTTGCGTGGACGCACGTGCGCACACTTATGTCCAATGTTCTTCTCAGTTGTTTTTTTCTTTTTATTCCTCCCCCGATGGTTTTGATATTGGAATGCTGACGTGTTCAGTCTTGTGTCTTTCGTCAATAATGACGTCATGGAGTTTGACGCGGTTTGTCGATATATGGATGCCTTTTTCGTTTTTTTCTTTTTTCTTCTTTTTTTTTTTTGTTCACCGTATTGCTTCGCAAGCAGCAAATGTGTACAAAATGGAAATGAACGATGATAGTTATTGGGATAAGTGAAGCAACAGGAGAGAGAGAGAGAGAGAGAGAGAGAGAGAGAGAGAGAGAGACAGGCAGACAGACAGACAGACAGACAGACAGACAGAGAGAGAGAGAGACAGACAGACAGGGACAGAGACAGAGATATATATAGAGAGATAGAGACAGAGAGACAGAGAGACAGACAGAGACAGAGAAAGACAGAGAGAGGGGGGGGGGAGGCAAGATGGATAGATCGATATATATATATATAGAGAGAGAGAGGGGGGGGGGAGAGAGATGGGGAGAGAGGAGAGAGACAGATAGATAGATAGATATCTTAGACACACACAGAGAAACACACGCAACCACACACACAAGGAAACACACACACACACACACACACACAAGGAAACTCACACACACACACACACACACACACACACACACACACACACACACACACACACACACACACACACACACACACACACACAAAAGGAAACACACACACACACAAACACACATACACACACAGAGTTTCACAAAAACAACAACAACAACAACCGCCCCCCCAAAAAAACAACAACAAACAAACAAACAAACAAAAACAAAACAAAAACAACAACAACAAAAAAACAACAAAAACAACAACACAAAAAACAACAATAACAAAAAACCCCACAAAAAACAACAACAAAAAACACTCACACACAAAACCAAACAAACAAAAACCTAAAAAAAACCCAAAAAACCAACAACAAAAAAACAACAAAAACGAGCGAGTCAGGCGTCGAACCCAGGAGAAATAATGAGAGACTGGGGACACTGACACGAGTGTAGACCCGCGTGATGATGACTGTTAATTTCCAGAGCTGTGCCTGTCTCCAACCAGTTGGCCACACACACATCCCCAGCCCATCACCAATCTCTCACTGTCATCCACACCACCACCGCTCACTCATAAAATAATGACGATACAACCAATCAACCAGCCAACCAACCAGCCAGTCAACCAGCCAACCATCAAATCAATCAACCAACCAACCAATCAACCAAAGAGCCAAGCAACCAACCAAGCAAGCAAGCAACCAACCAGTTGGCCACACACATCCCCAGCCCATCACCAATCTCTCACTGTCATCCACACCACCACCGCTCACTCATATAAAATAATGACGATACAACCAACCAACCAACCAGCCAACCAACCAGCCAGTCAACCAGCCAACCATCAAATCAATCAACCAACCAGTCAACCAACGAACTAACCAAACAAGCAACCAAGCAAAGAAAGCAACAACAACAAAGAAACATGGTTTGCCTACTATATGATCTTCAGAAAATAAAATTGATTTATACTCTCTCTCTCTGATTATCGAAATTGCTGTTTAGTTTTGGTTTTTTAGTCACTATAATACTTCACACACAGAGACTGAAACACAGACACAGACACACACACACACACACACACACACACAGAGACACGCACACACAGCCAACCAACCAACCAGCAACAACAAACAGAAAGCATAACACAAACCAAAACAACAACAACAACAGCAACAAGTAATTAGGCTTTGCAAACGAGCAAGCCAACTAGAACAAACGAGTATGTCAACAGACTGTCGATAGTCGACGTACTCACGCGATGCAGATTTAGGAGTGTGTGTGTGTGTGTGTGTGTGTGTGTGTGTGTGTGTGTGTGTGTGAGAGAGAAGCAGAGAGAGGGGGACAGAGAGAGAGAGAGAGAGAGAGAGAGAGAGAGGGAGAGGAGGAGTGAGGGGTAGA
>NC_134884.1:31678957-31681457 GCF_041734735.1 Babylonia areolata | reverse complement strand
AACGAAGTCGATCTTCTCCATGATTTTAGCGAATGCTCATTTGGGAAATTCATGAATCTAACGATCCAGACGAAGCAGTCACGGCATTTCAGAGAAGTGTTTTATCTTTTTATGACAAGCATGCTCCAGTTAGAAGGAAACCAATCAGAAATTCATTAGCACCTCCTTGGTTTACTGTCATCATATCAATAGCGATCAAATTTACAGATAAACTGAAGAAAAAAAACTATTCCACTTTTAGGCAACAAAGAAAACACGTGAAGTTCTTAGTCCGTCAGGCCAAAAAGACCTATCTTAATAGAATAGCGACGTCAGAATCAGTCAATATTTCATCTATATGGAAAGCTCTCAATACTCTGACCAGTAAGTCCTTTCCTGGAAAATCATTGAAATCTGATTGTTTCACACAACAGACTTTAACAATCACTTCATATCGGTCGCGGAAAGTTTGACAAATCGTCTGAAACAAAACTCAGATCAGTATAAATGTCCAGCCAGTCTAAAATCTTTTTGTTCAGACAGGCTCAGCCATCAAGATACATTTCACATTCCACAACTAACCGCCTATGAAGTCGGTAAATACATATCTGGCCTCGGACAAAAAATAGACATGGCTGTGACGGACTCAGCAATAAAATTCTGCTTCTATCGCTGCCATATACAGTGCATCATCTGACATATATCTTTAACTTCAGTATTTCAAAAAGTCTTTTTCCAGCTATATTCAAAACTACCAAAATTACACCAATACCTAAAGTAAAAAATCCCTCAGACCTCAACGACTACTGACTAATATACATTTGGTATCAACGGCACTGTTCTAAACTGGTTCGAATCTTATCTCGCTGATCGATTCCAGTCTGTCATTGTTGATCATTTCCAATCTGAACCCGTTAAAATCGAACATGGAGTCCCACAGGGATCTGGTTTAGGCCCAGTGCTCTTCACACTGTACACTGCTCCTCTCGCTGAAATTATCAACCGCCATAATATCAGTCATCATTCTTATGCTGATGACACTCAACTCCAGAAGAGTGATACCCCTGAAAAATTGTCGCTCTTGCAAGAAACATCCAACTGCTTCCTGGACATTCAAAACTGGATGACTCTAAATAAGTTACAATTGAACGCAGACAAAACTGAAGCAATTATCATAGGAACTAAACAAAAACTGTCTTCAATCACAACTGACACAATCAAACTTGGCAGTACATCCATCCCTCGTTCCAGTCAGTCAGGAACCTCAGTGTTGTCCTTGACAATACACTGTCCATGCAAAAAATTATCAGTCAGACATGTCAGTCCTGCTACTGTCAACTGCGGCGCATTAGTTCCGTCCGGAAATATCTGTCCACTGATGCAACATCTAGACTTGTCGTTTCTCTCATTATCTCTCGCCTTGACTACTGTAACTCTCTATTGTCTGGTTTGCCTGCTTCATCCATTCAGTCCCTTCAGCACATACAAAACTCTGCTGCCTGACTCGTCCTCAGACAGAAAAGATCTGAGCATCACTCCTCTTTTTGCAACATCTCCACTGGCTCCCTGTCTCACACCGAATAAAGTACAAGATCAACACTCTATGTTATAGATGTTTTCACAAAACTGCCCCTTCCTATCTCTGCGGCTGCCTTCACCTCTACACTCCATCTCGCTCACTACAATCGGCTTCGGATCCACTCTGTTTACGCATACCCAGATTCAAACACTCGACTGCTGGCCGCCGTTCTTTCTCTGTCTCTGGACCTTGCAATTGGAATGAACTTCCTCTTTCGCTTCGTCAAGTCTCCACACTCCACACAGATAGAAATTGTCCTTTTTGTTGTAACGAAGTTGAGAATGAACATCACTTTCTGTTTCATTGCATGTTTTATAACGATCTCAGAGTTAAGTTTAATAAAGAATTGACTAAAGTATCAATTCATTCACTACTCAAAGCAACAAATGTATACCATAGAGACAATGTATCCAAGTTCGTTTTTCATGCAATCAACAAAGGCAGAAGACTACCTTTTAGATAAAATGATGCCATTATGTTTCATATAATTTCAAGATATAGCTTTCGGATATGATTTTTTCGGTTTTCACGAAACAAATGTATCTATGTTTGTAATTATCTATATCAGCCCGACCCCACCACATGCCCTTTTCCACCAGCCATATGTACTGTGGCCAACGGCCGATGTACATTAAACCTTCTGAGTTCTGAGTACTCTCTCTCTGTGTCTGTGTCTGTCTGTCTGTCTGTCTCCCCTGTCTATCAATATGTCCTTCGCATTTGTCTCTGACATTCTTAAGACATCTCTCAACGTTGACTAAGCTGCCACATTCTCTCTCTCTCTCTCTCTCTGTGTGTGTGTGTGTGTGTGTGTGTGTGTGTGTGTGTGTGTGTGTGTGTGTGTGTGTGTGTGTATCTCTGTATCTCTGTCTCTCTCTCTCTCTCCCTCTCCTTTTCTTCCTTGCAGTTTTTGTCTCTGATACTCATGAAACATCTCTGAAC
>NC_134884.1:31666457-31673957 GCF_041734735.1 Babylonia areolata | reverse complement strand
ACACAACGTCTCAATAACAAAGGTGAGGGCAGTTCATCCCTGTTCTTCCTTCTTTTTTTTTTTTTTTTTTACCCCCTCATCATATCAACATTCCACCTGTCGTCCGCACCAAAACCAAGTCACAGATTGTGAAAAACTAAGCAACTGCTTTCAAACCCTACACATCAACACAACAACAGTAGCTCCTTCAGCTAAAAAAAAAAAAAGGAAAAAAAGAACCCAACACAAACGACCAAACCAAACCAAAAAGGCAGCTGGAACAGAATTTCAACTCGTTATGCTGCCGGCCAGAGAATAGAGACTATCACCTCCGCCTTGTCAGCAGACAGACAAACACACACACACACACACACACACACACACACACACACACACACACACACACACACAGGGAGAGAATACAAAGCTAACTGGAAGGAAGAAAGTTCCAGCCAGTCCCGTGTGTATACCACCACCACCACCTGTTGCTGCAGCTACAACAACAGCAGCGCACGTCTCAAGGCTTCGCACGACTCAAGGAGTGCAACTAAGCTTCTGTCATCCGCTATTGATGTACGTACAATAAGTTAGTCCTGGCCGAGAGAATCAATAAACAGGATCAGGAAAGGAACCTCACACTGCCCTTATGCCTCTTGTCTCTCTGTCTCTGTTGCTGTCATGTAACCTTGTCATCAGTTGGCAGGATGGAAAGATGGAGAATCGACGTGGTGAGAGCGCTGAGATTCGTCGCGGTGTCAGCCAGCATCTTCGGGTTTCAAATTCTCTCTCTCTCTCCAGACGTACGTGTGAGGGTAAAATGTCGCGATTTCTTCCATGCCACCCCGCCCTTGTGCTGGTTTAATAAAACCGAAGAAAAGTGGTCACATGAATTCTTGTTTTGCAAGCTATGCTAAACGCCTCAGAGGAGGGACAGAGACGAGATGGACTGTTTGGAAGAAGATTTTTTTCACATACACAACATTCTGGAGGTTGGACTATCTTGTCGCAATTATCCAAGAGATGAAAGTGATGTTTAGAAGTTTTTGTCATGGACACAACATCTTATAGGTTGGGACAAATTGTTGCAAGAAGCAAAGAGATAAACTTGATGTTTAGACATTTTGTCACAGGGGTTGGCATGGGGTGTTGCCAGTTATGTCATTCACAAAATAGAAAAAAACAGACATAGGTTACAGCACGTTCATGTCATACAAAGATTGCTGGCCATATCGTTACAGGGAATCTTATGATGTAGAAAATAATGGGTTATAACAAACTTTGATCCTCCTGGAATCGAAAAGAAAATGATTAAGATGAAAACAAAAACAAAAACAAAAAAGCAAAAACCAAAAAACAAACAAACAACCCCCCCCCCCCCCAAAAAGCCAGAGGACTGGAGATGTTTACGTTTTACAAGTGATGAAACGGTTTAATAACAAGAACAATAACGCGTCGAATATCCACAGAACCATATTTGCAAGCCTTGTGATACTTGTTCTTGTTCTTCTTGTTCTTGATTCTTCTTGTTCTTCTCCTTCCCTCCCCACCCCCCTCCTCCTCCCCCTACTCCTCGTCCTCTTCTTCTCACTGGTTTATTGTCTACTCACTACAAAGTTTTGACATGCATGCCACATTCATTCTGTCAGAGCACACACACACACACACACACACACACACACACACACACACACACACACACACACACACACACACACACACACACACACTTACATAATCTGTGGAGAATGGGTGAAGGACTGGGCGTGGGGAGGAAGGGGGCGAGGTTATTGAGGAAAAATTAAGAAAAAAAAAATCCATGCTAACAGTGGAGTGGTGGCGCTGGGTGGCAGGGTCAATCAGTCAAACGACCAGAGAAAAAAAAGTAGTAACAAAATTTCCTATCTGTGGAATCAAACACGTATTCTCACCAGCTATGTCGAAACACCGCGTTGAAGAGGTAGAAAGAGATACTTGGAATTATGTCGTACAAGGAATCGAAGAGATACAGAATGAACTGTTGAGAGATGTGTCATGCTGAGAGACAATGGTGAAAAAAAAAAAAAAAAAAAAAAATGCTGCATGCTGTCATACATATGGTACAGAATCGAAGGGAAACTAATTGATGCAAGGTGTGTCCTATTATACAGAAGATGAAAAAATAAGAAGGAAGATGGAGAGAAGTAGATAGATAGATAGATAGATAGATGGATAGATATATAGATGTGTGTGTGTGTGTGTGTGTGTGTGTGTGTGTGTGTGTGTGTGTGTATGTGTGTGTGTGTGTGTGTGTGTGTGTGTGTGTGTGTGTGTGTGTGTGTGTGTGTGTGTGTGTGTGTGTGTGTGTGTGTGTGTGTGTGTGTGTGTGTGTGTGTGTATCTGTGTGTGTCTGTGTATGTCTGTGTGTGTTTTCATCTGTCATGTGGAGAGAAAAAGTTGAAAATTGTGGCACAGACGTAGTAGTCAGACTGGAAGAAATGGAGTGCTGAACGTTTTGGCGTTTTCGCAATCGAAAAGGAAGATTAGATCACGCAGTGAACCAAACACCACACGGAAAACTTCGCCATATCTTTCTTTTATGGATCTTCTTTTTTCTTACGAAACCACCCACAGATCTTTATCAGTGAACCTTTTTTTCCCCTACGCACGTGTTTTTTTTTCTTTCTTTTATTATTATTATTATTATATATATTTTTAAATCTCAGTGTCTCAAGTTACATTCCACGTTTCCCGAACGACAAAAACATCGATATTTTCAGATCTCTCCTGTTTATATAAATATATATATATAAAAAAATGTTTCTTTAAATAATGCGCATATAATGCAAATGTCATGAAGGAATTCCCTGAATGGTAACACAGAGAGAACAGATATGTTTTCAAAATATAAATCGAAGGGCGTGGTAAAAAGAATCATACTGACCCAGAAAATAAATGCATCATTGTTGTTTGTTTTTAACAACGACTCATTGTTGATCGAAAGCCAACAAGTTCGTTAGCTAGCGATTAAAAAAAAAAAGGTAAGAAAGAAACAGAGAAAGAAAGAAAGAAGGAAAGAAAGGACAGAAGGGAGAAAGGTAGGAAGATAAACAAACCCGGAAGGTACGATGGAGAGATTAAAAAAAAAAGAAGACGAAAGAATGAACGGAAAATATAAATCTAAACATGAAAAAAGAAAGAAGAGAAAGAAAGGCATTAAGAAAATAAAGAAAGAAAGAAAGAACACGGACACAGATAGACAGATAGATAGAGGTAAAGATAGAGATAGACAGATAGGTAGATAGATAGACGGAGATAGATAGATAGATAGATAGAGAGAGAGAGAGAGAGAGAGAGAGAGAGAGAGAGAGAGACAGACAGACAGACAGACAGACAGACAGACAGACAGACAGACAGTCCAAGAGGGAGAAAACAAAATGAACAACGTGAACACACACACACACACACACACACACACACACACACACACACACACACACACACACACACACACACACACACACGCATACACCTACACCCACATACACACATCCTACACACATAAATACGTACACACACATACGCCTACACATACACACACATACACAAACACAGACAGCCAGACAGCCAAGCAGACAGACACTTCTGTCTTTCTATAGATATGTCTTTTTCTATCTGTCTATGTATGTATGTATGTATGTATGTATGTATGTATGTATGTATGTATGTATGTATGTATGTATGTATGTATGTATGTATGTATATGTATGTATGTATGTATGTATGTTTGTATGTATGCTGCAGCTGTTCAGAAGAGGCAGGCCAGAAAGTCACGGGCAAACAAGCTCCCTGACAATGGTATGCCTGTCTTTGTCTGCCCCAACTGTCAGCAAACATTTCGTGCGCAGATTGGACTATTCAGCCATCTGCGCATTCACAGATAGATTCATGAGCATCCTCCTCCCCACCCCACCACCACCCTCCCCCCATCCCTCAGCTGGATGACAACGATGGTCATCATCGATCTCGATGGACACACACCATGTATGTATGTATGTATGTATGTATGTATGTATGTATGTATGTATGTATGTGTCTATTTGTCTGTCTGTTTTTCTTGATCAACTACATTCTTCTTTCCTTCTTTCTTCCTTCATTCCCTTGTCTGTCCGTCTTTCCCTTTCCATTTTCGTTTCACTTTCTTTCTTTTAGGTCTTTTTTCAATCAACAGAAGAACTGTCACACACACACACACACACACACACACACACACACACGCACGCACGCACGCACGCACGCACGCACACACACACACACATATATATATGTACACATACATACATACATACATACACATATATGTGTGTGTAGACACACACACATACGCACGCACGCACGCGCACGCGCACGCACACACACACACACACACACGATGTCATTTCCTTCAGCCACGTGCACTGCATGACCCACAATCACATTTTTTTCTCTCTCCTCCTCTGTCTGTCTGTCTGTCTCTCGCTCTGTTTCTTTTTTTTCTATCTTCCTGTCTCCTCCCCTTCCCTCACAACCTCCCCTCTCTCTCTCTCTCTCTCTCTCTCTGTGTCTGTCTCTCTCTCTCTCTCTCTCTCTCTGTCTGTCTGTCTCTCGCTCTCGGTCTCTTCTTCTTTCTCCCCCTCTCTTTCTTTCTGATTGTCTGTCTGTCACTCTCATTATTCATTCATTCATTCATTAATGCATTCTTAGTTTCTTTCTTTCATTCTTTCTTCTTCTTTTTTTCTCTCCCCTTGCTCATTATTTCTTCCTTCGTACCTTCCATCCTTTCTTTCTTGCTGCCTTTTCTTTCTGAATCTCTCTCTCTCTCTCTCTCTCTCTCTTGTGTTCTCTCTTCTTTCTTTCTTTCCTTTTATCTTTCCGCCGTCCGTTCTTCTTTCTTCTGTTGATTTTGATTTTTCTCGCTTTCTTTTATACATATTTACCTTCGTTCTTTCACAATTTCTCTTTATGTCTTTTCTTTCTTACTTTCTCTCCTTCTTCTTCTTCTTCCTCCTCTCCTCCTCCTCCTCTTTCCTCTTCTTCTTCTTCTTCTTCTCCTCCTCCTCCTTCAGAAATCAGTATCTCAGCTCTTTTCCTTTGCTTTCGTGTACAGGAGTCACGACTGTGACCCTTTTGTTACGTTGAGTTCAGTAACCTGTCTACCGCTTATTCCTTTTTTCTTCTTTGCTGATGTTGTTGATACTTTATTTCAAATTGATTTCCTTCGTCTCACACCAGTTCCACAGCGTATCTTTTCATGCATGGTTTTACCTCACTGTTTGATTTCTCTTACTTAAAGAGAAACACAGACAGACAGAGAGACAGACAAAAACACATATACATATATGAATATAGGTATATATATATATATGAAAATGTATAATATTATATATATATATGTATACAGATAGATACAGGTAGTAGATAGATAGATACATAGGTAGGTAGGTAGGTAGACAGACAAATAGGCGGTAAATTGATAGATAGATAGATAGCATATGTGTGTGTGTGTGTGTGTGTGTGTGTGTGTGTGTGTGTGTGTGTGTGTGTGTGTGTGTGTGTGTGTGTGTGTGTGTGTGTGTGTGTGTGCGTGTGCGCGCGCCTAGTCTTGACGTAGTTGTGACTATTAATCGTTTTGAATCCTGTTTGGAGAGAGAGAGAGAGAGGGGAATGCTAACAGTTATAACAGCTCGGGTGACCAATGTAGGGGTGGGAGGGGTTTGGTGGGGTTGGTGAGGGGTTAGGGGAGTTGAATGGGGAAAGGGGTGGGGATGGGGGGGGGGGGGCTGGGGGGGGGGGGGGGGTGAGGGTAAAGGAAGGGAGAAACAAGCTACCAGCAATATGACACCATCATCATCATCATCTAATTAGTAAAAGGACAGTCCATCGATAAGGGACATGGCTAAATCCCCCCTGCATGTTGGCTGACATTTTCACCTCCTCCTCTTCCTCTTCCTCCTCCTCTCTTCGTAATGCCAACTGCCCTGACAGGAGGATGACGAGCCACACAGTCCCAGAGGCATTGAAATGTACGAAAACGAGAAGCCTGCAAACGTTTAGCTGTAGATGTTTAGGAATCGTACAGTTTGGGTGCGCGCGCGCGTGATGTGTCAGTGGTTCTAGAAACTTTCGAGTCATGGTTTGGTAGGTAGCCTTTTGATGACCATCTATGTAAACGGTAGCAGTATCTATGAATTTTGGTGTTTTATCTTTTCTTTTTTTTTTTTTCAGGGTGGTGGTGAGTGGGTATGGTGGCAGTATTTTTGTGCGTTTTTGTTGTTTTTCGTTTTTTGTGTTTTTTTTGTTTGTTTGTTTGTTGTTGTTGTTGTTGTTGTTGTAGAAAGGCCCCTTACTAGTGATACGTTCTTTTACGATGTTTCTTTATGGGACACAAAGGGTTACAGATGAAAGTGTTAACCTTCAAAAAATCCTTCTAAATCTTGTGACCTTCAATCAAGAAAAGTTGACTTATCATCCAGTCAGTACCGTGTCAAGGGCCACATTACACACACACACACACACACGCTCGCACGCACACACACACGCTCGCTCGCACGCACGCACAAACACACTCACACACACGCGCGCGCGCACTCGCAAGCGCGCGCGCGCGCACATACACACACACATACCTACCCCCCTTCCTCCCTCCCTCGTGAGCGAGCGCGAATAACTAACTAACTAACTAACTCACTAACTCACTCACTCACTCACTCACTCCTCCAGAAAGGTTGGCAGGTAATACAACAAGCATCGAACCCATGCGCGCTTGGAAATGGAAGTTCGCACTCACACAGCTGAGCCACTCAGTGCAGTTTGGTGTGAAAAACACAGAGAGAGAGAATGAGTGAGTGAGTGTGTGTGTGTGTGAGAGAGAGAGAGAGAGAGAGAGAGAGAGAGAGAGAGAGAGAGAGAGAGAGAGGACAAAAAGATCTATAATGGGCGCGACCCATTTGATTGTGAACACCAGAACATCATTTTTTTCAAACACACCTCACAGCCAACATTAACCCATCCCCTGCTGTTGATGAGTCTTACCCGTCATTGAAGGGCTGTTACATGGCTGTGAGAAAACTGAGGTTACATTGTCTGGAGAGCACTCACCGTATTTTATTTCATTTTATTTGGACTCATTCCTCTTGAAATGGCAATAATTTGTTTCCAGAGAGAAACAAACAAACAAACAAAACAAAAAAAGGGAAAAAAAACACACACAAAAAACCCCCCAACAAACAACAACCACACACAAACAGTTACACCACTTAAAAATGTACAACAAATAGTTCTTGGACTTAAAAAAAAAAATCATGCCTAAGTAGTTTCAGTCTGCAAAGGTTCTGCTAGAAGCCAAGGGGTTAACATTGGTGGCAGCCAGCGCACCTGCCCTCTAAAGACGGAGGCGCCTGATCACGTTTCTTTTATGTTCGAACTAGTTACACGTGGAGTTCCGTTCCTATCCTGGGTTCTGTAGATCTAGTTTCAGAGCTGTTTCTGTCTATCGTGAATAGCATT
>NC_134884.1:31658957-31661457 GCF_041734735.1 Babylonia areolata | reverse complement strand
GTGCGTATGCGTGCATGCGTGCGTGCGTGCGTATGTGTGTGTGCATGCGTGGCGTGTGTGTGTGTGTGTGTGTGTGTGTGTGTGTGTGTGTGTGTGTGTGTGTGTGTTGAAGTGCTTCAGTTTAAGCCTTTGCCATAGCTTCACCTTGCCATTTTAAGCGAGAGAAATGGACTGACCTGAAGTGAACTCTGAATTGTTTTAGTAATGTCTGAGGACGTCATTACCCATATCATGATAACTGTGAGAAAATACATATGTTTGCAAGAAACGGATTCTTCAGGCATGAGCACACTCATGAAAAATGATTTAATTCGGAAACGTTGCATGTAAAAAGGAGAGAGAGATAGAGAGAGAGAGACAGAGAAAGAGAGAGAGAAAGAGAGAGACAGAGACACAATGACAGACAGACAGAGAAAGAGAGAGAGAGAGAGAGAGAGAGAGAGAGAGAGAGAGGAGGAAAATGTCAATACATTGATGCCTTTTTTTTCCCACCATGTTGCTTCGAAAGAAGCAAATGTGTGCAAAATGGAAATGAACGATAACAGTTATTGGGACAAGCGAAGCAACAGGACAGAGAAAGAGAGAGGGAGAGAGATAGAGAGAGAGAGAGGGGGGGGGAGAGACAGAGAGACAGAGACAGAGACAAAGACACAGAGAGAGAGACAGAGACATACAGAGAGAGAGGAAACAGACAGAGAGAGAGAGAGAGAGAGAGAGAGAGAGAGGAAACAGAGAGAGAGAGAGGCAGAGATAGAGAGAGAGGAAACAACGAGAGATTTTCAGTTTCAGTTTCAGTAGCTCAAGGAGGCGTCACTGCGTTCGGACAAAACCATATACGCTACACCACATCTGCCAAGCAGATGCCTGACCAGCAGCGTAACCCAACGCGCTTAGTCAGGCCTTGAGAAAAACAACAACAAAAAAACAACAAAAAAACGGGGGAATAAATAATAGATAAGCTTGCATAAATAAATAAATAATAATTATAATATAGAAAAAGGTAGTAGTAATACTATTAGTAATACTAATAAAATGACAATAATAAAACATAAATAAATAAATAAATAACAACGAGAGAGAACGAGAGGATAAAGACAGAGAGAGAGAGAGAGAGAGGAAACAGAGAGAGAGAGAGAGAGGAAACAGAGAGAGAGAGAGAGAGATAAGGAAGAAAAAGAAAAGAAAAGAGAAACAATAAAAGAGATAGAAAGACAGAGACAGAAAACATACAGAGGAATACGAATGGTTTATTCACCAAAGGTCTGAACGACGAAGGCCACCGACCAGAGAGAGAGAGAGAGAGAGAGAGAACACTGAACACTTTAATGTCAACAGCTCTACGGCCCTAATGACATGGGGGTTCATAATACAAATGACACAATGTATCAATAGTAATAATACTGATAAAAACGAAATCCAAAACGAAGTCAATCGATTTGTACAACTAACTGCAGCTCGACAATCCATTCAAAGTAATGTGATGTAGAGAAAACAAACAAACAAACAAACAACATATATAAATGTCTAACATAAGTATTTTTTCCATATGAAACTGTTAACACAGATTTCAATTTTCACTGTGAACAACACCTGATACTATTTTATCGCTGTTGTTGTTTTTCGTCGAATGTTATTTGCTTCGGCAATGTATTTTGCAAGTGACTGTAATGAATTTCCCTGATTTATATTAAGCACTCCAAAAATATCTTCATTCTTTGCTAAATTTGTTCTAAATACAACAATTTTTTTTTTCTCGAATATCATCATCAACTTTACAACTAAACAAGAAATGTAACTCGTCCTCCCTTAAATGACCGCACATCGGACAAGGGGAGAGTACCGAGACCTCAGTTTGAAACCATTTTTTTTTTAATCCAATCTGCAAGAGAGAGAGAGAGAGACAGAGAGAGAGAGACAGACAGACAGAGACAGACAGAGACAGAGACAGAAAGAGAGAGACAGAGACAAACAGACAGACATACAGACAGAGAGAGACAGAGACAGACAGACAGAGAGAGACAGAGACAAACATACATACATACATACAGACAGAGACAGAGACAGACAGAGAGACAGAGAGACAGAGACACAGGCAGAGACAGAGACAGAAAGACAGAGAGTCAGAGACACAGACAGAGAGAGAGAGAGAGAGAGAGAGAGAGAGAGAGAGAGAGAGAGAAGACCAGAGGACATGAAGACATTACCATTGACAATACTATCCTTTGGCAAGGGGGACAATGTATGAACAAAAGTATAACGACGGTTTACAAAGAAACTGACACATTGCTAAGAGTAAAAAGAAAATCAACGACAAACAACAACAACAACAAAACCATAAGTTACAACATATTGTTAAGATTAAAAAGGAAAATAAAAAAAGCTCGACCATCCAACTTTCTACAAAGTCATTCAGAATTATAAACTGTGGAACTAGCATTAGGGTAAAAGTGTTGGTTTTTTTTTTCGATAACTATAAGGCTCCAGAAGATAATTTCTTTCT
>NC_134884.1:31643957-31653957 GCF_041734735.1 Babylonia areolata | reverse complement strand
CATCACGAGCTTTCCTCCAAATATCAAGTTCAAATTAATGCAGTAACACAGCCACACCATACAGAAAATCTGACCTTTACAATAAGCACGTTATGACAACCAACAAGGTGTTATGACAAGATAGATGCATAAATAAATTAAGAACAAAACAAAACAAACAATAACCACAGCCACTCTAGTAATGACAATAGTGACGATGATGTTGTTGATGATGATAATAATAATAATGATAATGACAATACTAATAATACTCACAGTTTCTCTTTCTAAAAAGAAATACCAAAACTGCACACACACATATGTAAGCCATTCATCACAAATTTCACCACCACAACTTGTGCCAGTTGTTTCTGAACTGAAAAGGACGCTCACTCAAAGTTAAATTCAATCGTACTGTTGGTCGCTTTCAATGAGGAACCCACCCAGCTAACGACATCCGCTGGAACAAACTCCGCCAAAAAAAAGGTGTGGCATTTCACCATGTGTCACCATCACCACTGTCGCCTTCCTTCAGTCAGTTGTTGACGTGCCAGCAAAACGGATAAAAGCAAAAACGGGCGTGGACAGACTGTTTCGTGACAAACGTGTTAATGGGTCCGAGCTCTCTAGAGACCTCCTCCGTCCCTCTCTCCCTCCCTCCGCACCCCCTCCCCCCTCTCTCTCTAACTCCACCCCCACCCCTCTCTCTTTCTCCCTTGCCCTGCCCAGCTTCAACGTGCTGGTTGGAACAAGAAAAAAAAAGCAGGAACTGCTGTTACTGTCCACCACACAACAAGGCAAAAATGTCACGCGTTTAGTCGCGTAGGTCTCTCTCTAAGGGCTTTGACATTAACACGACGAGCTTCTTCCATCTAATGGATTGGACACGTCATGCTAAGAGGGCAAGGTCACATCACCTTGGACAACCCTTCACAAGAGGGGTGGTGGTGGGGAGGGGGCGGAGGGGTGGAGGGGGGACACTAGAAGATAAAAAAAAAAAAAAAAGGACAAAGACTGTCGGTTCCTCGTTGCTACACTTACATACCACAGGGCCAAAAAGGGCAGACAGCGAGTAAGTAAAGTACGCTTTCTGTCTATCTATTTTCTTTCACATTGGAGTTCATTCACATCATTCACACCTTTGCGGTTTAGTCATGTCTGTCTCTGTGTGACCTGACTCTTGTCTCTGGCTGAAGAACGTGTATTGCAATGTTGTCATGCGTGAGGATGAGGGGTTGATATTGGATGTATGTGTGAGGGGTAGTGGGTTGGGTGAGGGTTTGGGCAGTGGGGAATGATGCAGGGTGAAAGGGAGGGACAATACTTTCCATCTCTCTCTCTCTCTCTCTCTCTCTCTCTCTCTATATATATATATATATATACATCATTTCATTTCTTGTGTGATTGATTTAAGTCGTCACATACCCTGGTGAGGGAGGCTGGAGGTGATCCTGCACACACACACACACACACACACACACACACACACACACACACTAGCGCGCACACACACACTAGCACACGCACACACAAGCAGACAAAAACACACACGCACGCACACACACAGATACCACACACAAGGGCGCATGCGCGCATACACAGCCGCACACACACAAACACAGACACACACAAACACACATGGGCACACAGCCTCTCTTTGTGAGTCTCCAGCAGATTGTCTGCCTATATTGAGTATGTGCTGATGTGGTTGTGTTGTCGTGTCTTCTTTTTGCCGTCTTTTCACTAAGTTATTGACGTTAAAAAAAAAAAAAAAAAAAAAAAAAAAAAAAAAAAAAAAAAAAACTCCACGTGGACATTCAAGGGTCAGGTACATACTGCTATTACGTACATCAAACCCATATTAACTTTAAGCGCCATTACATTTACATATGTCATTATTAAAGTATGTTCCAAACAGAATTCCTTACATTGAAACGCCTCATGGAAATCAACAAAAGGCAAATAAAGCTTTGTGCTTTGGTGGATATTTGGATCACACACACAACACCACACACACACACACACCACACATATTATTCTCTAAACACTTACCCAACACGGTACTAACTTCCGTGAAACACAGACCACCAAGCGGGACCGTGCATGTACACCATTTTTATATAATTTCGTCCGATTACGTCCCTTTCATTTTCCCCCTTGGTTATTTACTCTTTAGACGAGGGAGTTCGGTCTCTTTTCCTTCTTCTAAAAATTACTTTGTCCTTTTGGTTTAAAACTTTAATTCCACCCCACTAAAGGATCCGTTGTTGTTAGAGCAAAGTTATTGACGTGCAGTAGGGAGATCGGACAGTATTTTGTGTTCTATAGAATGGTCGCTTTGAGTGCTTACAAACAATTTCTCCAAGAGTCACACAAGGTCAGAGAACTTTCAGAGAAGAATCCGTATCCTTCAACCACAAGACATGAAGCACGTCTGAACTCTAGGTCATAGTTTGAAGGCTGGCATTTTGTAAGCTTCGATCAAAATATTATTTTGAATAATTAAAGAATTTTATGCAAATCTTTGCTGTGCTATTGTTGTAGTTGTTGATTATGTTTTGGGCGCTGCTGTGAATCTGTGGGTGCTTGGCACTAAAGAAGATTTTAATTGTTATTAATGCGTAATGTCTGTAACAAGCGCCGTCATTGTTGTCGTCAAGAAATAATCAAAAACAACAAATAAATTACTAATTATATTCAGGTACTACTCGTGACGCATATTTTCATCCTACTGTACAGACATACAGGCACACAAAATCGCTTTCAACATTGTCAAAGGTAAAAATGCTGGTTTTTTAATTAATCTTTCATTATTATTCTTCTTAAGAAATAGAATTTAAGTTGCAATCTGACTTATTGGCAAAGGTTTAGCTTTTTAAGGAATGTAATGTTTTGATTAAGTTAGTTCGCTCTAATTAAATTTCATTGGAACAGATGAGGATTCCAGCGAATGAATGTTGGATGATCAAGGGTAAAACTTTATGTCAAAGCAACGTCCGTTTTGTATGTGTGTTGGTGTGGAGTGGTCGGTGTGTTGTGTAGTGTTGTGATTGTGTGATAGTTGTGTGATGAAATGTGTGTGTGGTGTCATGGTTGTTCTGAGATCTTGGGGTCTGGTGTGGAGAGAGTTTGAGAGAGTGCGACGGAGAGGGGTAGTAAGTTAGGAGAGATGATACTTTCTTTTGTATGATTAACGTAACTGACATTGTTAAAGAGTCACTTTGAAGTAGATGAACGTAAATTGATACGTTTAATCAATCTGTCTCAAATGTAATGACCATCGCCATCATCTATGGGTTACACTTATATTAAATCATCATGATCATCACATTATTGTCAACAGTTTATCATTATCAAACATCATCGTTATTGTTATTGTCATTGCATGTTATCGCGTATTTATATTCTGTGCTCTTCATCATGTCAGTATATTATTATTACATTACATCATCATCATTACAATATTGTTATCATCATCAACGTCATCACATCATCATCATTATTTATTATCTATTAATATTAAGACTACTAGGCTATTAGTGTGTTATCATCATCCCTGTCATTTATATATCATGATATCCATCTTCATCATCATATGTTATTAAAAATTTTTAAATTATTCTCATGAATCACCAGATAGGTTTGCACACCTTTCCTTTGATTCTTCGAAACGTTTGGAAATTATCTGAGTTATATATATTCAAATCAAGGTCATCGCGCAATTGTTCCAAAAACCGCCCGCTGCTTTGGGGTTTGCAACTTCGTCATAATGCGTTCGACACTACTCTTCGACTAAAATCTGTTAAAATATTTTGTGCCATTTTTGTGTAAAGCATAAATAACAGGGTAATTTTATCGATTTGAAGAATGGATAAATGAATGGTTGACACAGTGATTGACTATTGGTTTTTTGAAAGTTTTAAACGTCGAATGTATATTTTCATATGTGGTCTTATTGGTCTTAAGCATTCAAGCGTTTTAGATATTTTCTCTTCTCTCAAACAGCTTTATAGAACATTGTGTTATATATCTATGTATCGTCTATGTATCTTCATCTATCTTCTGTCTTGCCTTTGATCCTATGCGTGTAATAGGACACATTTGCAATCAGATTATTTACCACATTTGTGTCTGTCTGTCTATCTATCATGTATAGAGGTTAATCTTTCTATCTGTCTGTTCATCTGTGTGTTGTCTGGTTATATCTTGTGTTTGTTTTTCTGTATTTTCAATCTATCTCTCATTATGAGGTTATGCAATCTATCTTTGTGAAAGGTTAATTGGGCATGGTAAATTTATAGGCTTTTTCCTTCGTTTTGGTAAATCGATTCATTCACTTGTCCAGGATCGGCATTAGTGAGGGCGGGCCACTGATTCAATGATCCCACCGTTTTAGTTGGCACTAAACTGACGTCAGGTTCTATTTATTTCTTGGTGTGGGTGGGGGGAACTGTCGCGAGAAATCCTTCAAGGTTCTTTCTAACTACCTGACGTTGGCACACACGACCAATGGTCATTGCGTGAAACGGTCAGATTCCACAACCCTTATTGTTCTGTCCGCATCTAGCTCCTGTAACTTCTGTAGATAAATCATTGAATCGCCCAAATCCAGAAACTCAATTTTTTTTCTAAACTTCGTTAAAGTTTTTGAAAAAAATTATTTTCATTGTTTACTTTTCTACTTTTGTTCAGTCGAGTTCAACAGCTTTTTTTCGGTGGGCGATTTTATGCAAACACATTGGTCCGAAACAGGCCAGGGCTGGATCTGACATCCTCAGAACCTACTGTAATTAATCTGGGAAACTATTAAATCAGTAATTGCTGCATTGTGTTTTAGACTCGTGTTAGAAACTACAATGAAAATAAAACATCGGGATTCAGTGAGTTTTACATGTCCATTGATTTCTCATTAAAAAAGCTGACATTTACAGACTCACCAGTGACTTAAATCAGCTTCCTGAACCTCCCATTACCAAGGCTTTTGTCTCCTGTCTGTTCTCAGCATTGGAAATTGCTGTTTGATCTTTGAAGACAAGGTCTATTTTTCAGTTACTCTGTAGAGTTCACTGTGCGCACGAGAGGGAATGGATAAATTTTGCAAAGACTTTACAACAGTATCAGTATCACAAAACAGCTGTAACAATTCGCGCCTAAAGACACATGCATCACGAGTTTTTCCCAAAATATTCTAGTTCGATGAATGCAAGTAAAAGCCACAATACAGAAATCTGACTTTATTAATAGCACGTATCAAAACAACATAGGTGTTATGACAAGAAATGCATAAAAATTTAAGAACAAAAAAAGAATATAACTACAGCACTCTAGAATGACAAGTTGACGATTGATGTTGTTATGATTGATTATATTATAATGATAATGACATACTATAATAACGTTTTCTTTCTAAAAGAATACAATAAACTGTATGAGAAACATAAAAGTAACATCACAAATCCGAACAAAAATTGTCAATTTGTTTCTGAACTGAAAAGCACCCCAACGCAAAGTTAATTCAATCGAACTGTAGTTCGCTTTCAAGATTAACCATCCAGGCAGTAACGCATACGTGAACAAACTCGCCAAAAAAAAAATGGTGTGGCATTTACCATTGTGTCATCACCACTGTCGCTTCTGTGTGGTTGGAACGTGCCAGCATACGGATTTTGTTTCCAGAAAAGGACTGTCGCCTGTTTCCGTGCGAAGGTTTGCTGGGTCCGCCGTTGCTAGGACCTCCTCCGTCCCTCTTGGCTTCTCGCATCCCCCTCCCCTCGTCTTTTTCACCACACCTTCCTTTCTCCATTGCTTGCCCAGCTTCAACGTGCCTGTTAACAAGAAAAAAAATACGGTGGTTGGAACTGCTGTACTGTCACCACACAAATAGGCAAAATGTCACGGTTCACGTTGCGTACGTAGGTCTCTTCTAGGCTTTGACTCATAACGACGAGCTTCTTTCCACATGGATTGGACACGTCATGGTTTTCGTGGTGGGACACTGAAGGTCATTTCACTGGCAACACTTGAGGGGTTTTTGGTGGGGAGTGGCGGGAGGGAGTGGCGGGTTCACTAGAAGATAACAAAAAATCGGAAAACTGTCGGTTCCTCCTGTTACATTACATTCCACTAGGGCCAAAAGGAGCAGCGTTATAAAGTTCGCTTTTGTTATCTATTTCTTTTTGGAGTTGATCCCTTCATTCCACTTCGTTTTTTAGTCTTTGTGCTTGCTCTTGTGCCTGCTCTTGTCTCTGTGAAGACGTGTGTTGCAATGTTGTAATGCTGGGAGCGGGGGTAATTGGTGTATGTGTGAGGGGTAGTGGGTTAGTGAGGGTTTGGCAGTGGGAATGTTGTAGGGAAAGGGTCCATACTTTCCATCTCTTCTCTTCTTTCTCTCTCTCTTCTTCTATGATAAGATAGTATATAAATCATTTCATTTTCTTGTGTCCATTGATTTAAGTCGTCACATCCTAGGGAGGTGGAGGTGATCTGCTCACACACCAACTCACGCATACACACCGCATTACGCAGCAACCCCAGCACCGCCACACAACACAGAACACTTAACGCACGAAACACACGTCCCATTCAAGGGCGCTTTACGGGTCACGCAACGGCACACACAAACACAGACACACACAAACACACATGGGCACACAGCCTCTCTTTGTGAGTCTCCAGCAGATTGTCTGCCTATGTGTGTGTGTGTGTTGTGTGTGTGTGTGTGTGTGTGTGTGTGTGTGCAATATTGTGTGTGTCTGTGTCCAGCATGACAGTGGACGAGCAGAAACATGGAGCGAATCGATTCAGCTTCTCTTTCACAATAGTCTGCATTTTCTCCATTCGACTGCTTGCTCGCGGGGGCCTCGTTAGAGTGCATAGTTGAGTGATCTGTACAGTATGTATGTGTGCTTGCCAACAGGACTGCTGCAGCTGTTCAGAAGAGGCAGGCCAGAAAGTCACGGGCAAAAAAGCTCCCTGACAATGATATGCCTGTCTTTGTCTGCCCCAACTGTCAGCGAACATTTCTTGCGCAGATTGGACTATTCAGCCATCTGCGCTTTCACAGATAGACTCATGAGCACCCCCCCCCCCCACACACACACACCACACCCTCCCCCCATCCCCCAGCTGGATGACAACAATGGTCATCATCGATCTCGATGGACACACACCATGTGTGCTTGCCTGTGATCAGCCAGTCTCTGTCTTGTCTGTCTCTCTGTTTCTGTCTCTCTGTATGCCTCTCTCTGTGTCTGTCTCTCTCAGTATCTGTCTTTTTCCTTCTCCCCCTACCACTACCCTTTCCACCGCCCACCTCCTCTCAACCTTTACCCGTCCTCTGTCCCGTATTTTAAAAAATACTTAAAAAAAAAAAAAAAAATAAACAGCTCTGCTTTCGCATCCAAGGTAAGACACACAATCATTTATTTGTATTTGTATTTCTTTTTGTCACAACAGATTTCTCTGTGTGAAATTCGGAATGCTCTCCCCAGGGAGAGCGCGTCGCTACACTACAACGCCACCCTTTTTGTATGTTTTTCCTGCGTGCAGTTTTACTTGTTTTTCCTATCGAAGTGGATTTTTCTACAGAATTTTGCCAGGAACAACCCTTTTGTTGCCGTGGGTTCTTTTACGTGCGCTAAGTGCATGCTGCACACGGGACTTCGGTTTATCGTCTCATCCGAATGACTAGCATCCAGACCACCACTCAAGGTCTAGTGGAGGGGGAGAAAATATTATTTGCGGCTGAGCCGTGATTCTGACCAGCGCGCTCAGATTCTCTCGCTTCCAAGGCGGGCTCGTTACCTCCAGGCCATCACTCGACACATTTTAGATACTAATAGCGACAAGATTTCCACTTGGTATTATTCAGTATTTCTTTGATCGTCGGTAAGATAGCCACTGACGTTGATTTCAGTACATCCTTTACACTGACAAGGGTTGAGGTTGGAAGGTAATGTAAATTCCTTTTATTTGATGCTGTATTGAGTTTAGTGGTTCACGTAGCGGCAGTAGTAGTAGTAGTAGTGGTAGTAGTAGTAGTAGTAGTAGTAGTAGTAGTAGTAGCAGAAGTAGTAGTAGTATACAGGGTTCACACAAAGGAATGAACCATTCAGGAGCTTGCAGTTTTCTTCTTCTTCTTCTCCGGGACATGGCGACATGATACTGATTTTTCTGGTAAGCAGCGCAAGGTGTATACAACCAATGGAGTGAGCACCCCTTATACCCCCAGATGCTGTCTTGCACGCGCGCTTCCAATACCCCCCCCCCCCGCCCCCCCGTCCTCTTCCGTCCTCTTTTTGCAATGAGAAATTTACAGGTATCGTTTATAAGTCACTGAATAGCTGCCATTTTCTTTGCTTAAACATAAATTTTCAAACACGTTTTTTTTCTTTCATTTCCAAACTGTATCGTTTATAAACCACTGAAAAGCAGTCATTTTCTTTGCTAAAACACCAACATTCAGACAAGTTTTTTTTGAAACTGTATCGTTTATAAACCACTGAATAGCTGTCATTTTCTTTGCTAAAATATCCGTTTTCAAACAAGTTTTTTTTTTCAAACCGTATCGTTTATAAACCACTGAATAGCGGTCATTTTCTTTGCTAAAAATATCCGTTTTGAAACAATTTTTTTTCCAAACTGTATCGCTTATAAACCACTGAATAGCGGTCATTTTCTTTGCTAAAATAACCGTTTTCAAACAGGTTTTTTTTTTGAAACTGTATCGTTTATAAACCACTGAATAGCTGTCATTTTCTTTGCTTAAACATCAATTTTCAGACATGTTTTTTTTTTTCCAAACTGTATCGTCTACAAACAACTGAATAACGGTCATTTTCTTTGCTGAAACACCAACATTCAGACATGTTTTTTTTTTCCAAACTGTATCATCTACAAACAACTGAATAACTGCCATTTTCTTTGCAGAAACATTAGTTTTTCAAGTTATATTTTTTTCAAACTGTTTTTGGTCTCTATCAGTGCCTGAAACAGCCGTTTGAGGGTGGGGGGGGGGGGGGGGGGGGGGGGGGGGGGGGTGAGAGGTATTCAGTGAGAGACCAGCTGCAGACCCAATGCAGGTTGAGATGAATTAACAATGAGGCCAGGGAAAACAGCAAAATGATTAACAAAATAGTGAAAAGAGTGGTGACTCTCTCCCATTCACAGGTACACACAACTTCAAATCAATTCTGCTAATGCTACCGATTCAGCTAGCACGCCGGTAAATAAAAGGTACATTGGGACAAACCCAAAGAAAAAAAAAGCAAAAAAAAAAAAAAGCAAAAAAAAAAAAAAAAAAAAAAAGCGCCGGGCTGGTTCTTATACCGATCATTTGACGTGAGCAAACAGCAGCAATGACAGCCTGCATCTATACCATCTCTCGAATATTATGTCAGCTTATGAAAACACACTTTGCATTTTAAAGAAGTGGTTCTCTTAACGTTTTACAGACGCTGTATATTCCACTGAAGTATGCAACGAAACCCCACCCCATACCCCCCATCCCCCGCCCCCCACACCCACACCCACACAAGTCTTGGATTTAGTGATGGATCACTGTTGGATTTTCTGATAAGGAAAGCATTGAAAGTAATATGACTCAAGACTGAAGACTCAAGACTGGTTCACTGTTTATACACATGCACAGAAAATCATTACTCGACATGTGCAAACATAACAACAAACAAACAAAATACAAACAACCCCTACCCCCAAAACAGAGAAACCAAACAACAACAACAACAACAACAAAACCCAACAAAAAACATACAAGCCGCAATTAAAAAACCTAAAGCTAGGTAAGTTACGAGTAAGTTAAGAAAATACGCACATCAAAATAACAAAAGCGTTTAGCTTCGGATCGGTCATGGCGTCATAATGCTTTAGAATGCATCCTTTTTGTATTGTGCTCGGAATAACAATAACAATAACAATAATAATAATGATACTAATCCGCAGCTGGGCGCACACCGCTGGAATATCGTACACGCTCAAAGGTATTGGCCACCGCAACCATTAG
>NC_134884.1:31636457-31638957 GCF_041734735.1 Babylonia areolata | reverse complement strand
TAACAAGGGCCATGGAAAAATGAATCAATGTTTTTGTATCCATGTGATTGTGTGTGTGTGTGTGTGTGTGTGTGTGTGTGTGTGTGTGTGTGTGTGTGTGTGTGTATTCACTGCTGACAGCTGGTCAGTGGAAGTGGTGGTGCTGGTGGTTGTGGCGAGAGAGAGAGAGAGAGAGAGAGAGAGAGAGAGAGAGAGAGAGAGAGAGAGAGAGAGAGAGAGAGAGAACTGAATTGATAAAAACAGACTAATGAATGAATAAACCCGATGAACATAACTAAATAACTGAACAGATACAAAATAATTGAATGAGTATATGAATAGAATGACTAACTGAATAACTGAACAAATAAAAAAAACCCAGACTAATGAATGAATAAACTCAATGAACATTACAATCCTCCCACACTAAAAAACAACAACACCAACAGCCATCACGTTCAACAGGTGGAAGTTGGTAACACCTGAGCAACATAAAACGCGTTTCCCCACCTACACATAGCCTGTTCAATATAATCCTCCGCATAGATCAACAGAAAGCTACAAATCTTTCCATTAAGACTGTACCCATCAAAAAACAAACAGAAACAGAAACCATAGCCGGGAACTTGAAACGCAAAAAAAACCAACAACTTCTAATGACAATCATGACGTACCAACAACCGCCACAAAACAAAATGACGTTCAGATTATCCAATTAACAGGCAGAGACCAAATACATGTAGACCCTTTTCGATTTTCGTTTTTGTTGTGGTGGTAAACACCTGTCGCACGAATGTACAAAAAGTAGAAACAGAACTTTTCAAATCGTTGGAGTGATGGCCTGGAGGTAACGCATCCGCCTAGGAAGCGAGAGAATCTGAGCACACTGGTTCGAATCCCAGCACAGTCACCAGTATTTTCTCCTCCTCCACTAGATCTTGAGTGGTGGTCTGGACACTAGTCATTCGGATGAGACGATAAACCGAGGTCCAGTGTACAGCATCCACTAAGCGCACGCAAAAGAACCCACGGCAACAAAATGGTTGTCCCTTGCAAAATTCTATAGAAAAATCTACTTCGATAGGAAAAACAAATAAAATTGCACGCAGAAAAAAATACAAAAAAGAAAAAAAAGAAAAAAGGGTGGCGCTGTAGTGTAGCGACGCGCTCTCCCTGGTGCAGCACGCACCTAGCGAACGTAAAAGAACTCATGGCAACAAAAGGGTTGTCCCTGGCAAAATTCTGTAGAAAAGTCCATTTCCATAGGAAAAAGTGCAAGCAGAAAAAAAAGGGTGGGACTTTCAGTGTAGCGACGCGCTCTCCCTGGGGAGAGCATCCCGAATTTCACACAGAGAAATCTGCTGTGACAAAATAAGAGTAGTACAAAACAAAACAAAATAAAACACCCTGTCATCCATAACTCAAATACACTTTATACGGAAACTCAGATGAATGTTGTCCAACATACCGGTGAGCACAACATTCAACAGGTAAAAAAACAACAACAAACAAACAAACAAACAAAAAAAAACCCCCCAAAAAACAACGCAACACGAGGACAATTTCAATGTGTCCTTAACATCATATTAGCACACGTAAAGGAACCCACGGCGATAAAAAAAAAGAGTTGACTCTGGCAAATTTCAGAAGAAAGAGGCACTCTGATAGTGAAACAAATACACTAACTGCACGCAGAAGAAAGGGTGGCGCTGTACCGTGGCGACGTGCTCTTTCCTTGTTGTGACAAAAAGTAATATAATACAATACAAGACAATGCAATACAACGCAGTAATACATCTGTAGCTGACGATCTCACCCAGCAGGGAAAATCATTGCTATACTTCTTCTTCTTCTTCTTCGCTCGTGGGCTGCAACTCCCCACGTTCATTCGTATGTACACGAGTGGGCTTTTACATGTATGACCGTTTTTAACCCCGCCATGTAGGCAGCCATACTCCCTTTTCGGGGGTGTGCATGCTGGGTATGTTCTTGTTTCCATAACCCACCGAACGCTGACATGGCATTGCAGGATCTTTAGCGTGTGTATTTTGAGCTTCAGCTTGCGTATACACACGGAGGCGGTTCAGGCGCAAGCAGGTCTGCACGTATGTTTGACCTGGGAGATCGGAAAAAAATCTCCACCCTTTTACCCACGAGGCGGCGTTACCGAGATTCGAACCCGGGAAACTCAGATTGAAAGTCGAACGCTTTAACCACTCAGCTATTGCGCCTATCATTGTGACACAAAGTCTGTCCTAACGACACCCAACAATACATCTTGTGTATCTGAAAGTAACATCGGTTTTTATTTTCCATTTGCCGTGTGGCGAAAATATTGCTCTAGAGTATCGATCATACAATCTTTTCTGTACTATTTTCATTCAAATTAGATTTGTAGTAGACTTTCAAACCAAGATATTGAAAATCATAATTCTCTCTCTGTCTCTGTCTGTCTGTCTGTCTGTCTGACGCGTGCGTGCGTGAATTTGTAATTTGTTTTTAGGTCGGAAGTCGTTTATGA
>NC_134884.1:31621457-31626457 GCF_041734735.1 Babylonia areolata | reverse complement strand
AACAAACAATTGTCAGGCCTGCTACGGGAATCAAACCAAGCATGATCTGTTCAGAAACAAGTATAGTCTCATCCCAACACCACGCCACATCTGACGTCACTGGTCGACCAAATCTAATATCTAATGCTATGGGTCTTTTTAGCGCAATAAAATATAATTGTATTTGAGGTAATAACACCATTCAAATCATGTTTTCTTGACATATCTCGAGTATTTAAGAAATTATTTTAATTCGGCCGTAAAGGAGACGTTGACATTGCCTCAGGCACACTGCAACATGTATAGATCTGCACAAACCAGTCTGACAACAGGCTGACCGAAACTGAAAGAAACCCTTCGATCCATTTTTCTTTAATGTTCATTCCAGTTAATGAAGTATCCACTTTAGAATATTAATATGCAGTAAACACGTCGATGCCACACATATAGTGACACACATAGTCAAGCACACAACACGCAAAGGAGTGGACCTGCCACAACGAAACTTACTGCTGAGGGAAGAGGTGAGTTTTGAGACCAGATCTGAAAGAATTGAGGGAGTCATAATGTCGGAGGTTTTCAGGGAGTGCGTTCCACGTTTTTGGCGATTGAAATGAAACTGTTAAAAAAAATCATGTGTCCATAGGTCTTCTGACGTGAGGTATCCTGAGAAGTCAAGTATCAGAAGAAGAACAGGGTTGGCAACTCAGAGTATAGATAATAATGGGAGGAGTTCAGAAAGATACTTTGGGTCAGACCTGCTGACGGCAAGAAAAAAAAATCAGTGGATAACTTATGGTGTATTGATCAGAATCAAGCAACCAATGGAGAGACGGAAGGAGAGGAGAAATATGGAGATACCGATGCTCAGCTCTGAGAGAAAGTGTGTGTGAGAGAAAGCGTGTGGTTGTAAAACAACAACAACAAAACAGCGTGGGACTTAGTCACTTTCCTCGCAGTGCTGTGACAGTGAGGTGAACACTTGTTCACTGACGTGGTCATGGTCTGGTCTTGCAGTGGTGAGCAGTTTTCTGCTGACAGCCTCAGAGACGGTTGTCTACCTTCATTATGAGTCTTTTTGGTTTCTTTTTTCATTCATTTCTCTCCGTGTGTGTGTTGATAATAAGTTGATAATAGGAAACAAGCGGTTATCCAAGCTTCTAAAATGTCCCCTCTTATGTCAGTTAATTATGGTATTCCTCAGGGATCAGTTTTAGGGCCTATTTTATTTTCAATTTATATAAATGATCTTCCACTTCACGTTTCATCCTCTTGCGAACTTTTCGCTGATGATACAACACTCCATCAAAAAGACGCAAATGCCAATACAGTATGCACTAAGTTGCAGAGCGATATTGATAGACTACTTGGTCTTACACTTGACAATAACCTTTCCTGGTCTTATCATATCTCTGCTCTATGCAAGAAGTTATCGAAAAAGTATTTCAGCTCAATAGAATTAAGCATTTCCTTAATCAGCATACCCGTAAATTATTTTTTCATGCATACATCCAACCTGATATTGACTATGCATCAACATGCTGGGACGGGGCTAGTAAAAATTGCTTAAAACCTCTTGAAAGTATATACAGACGTTCCCTTAAGCTCATTCTCCTTAAATCTTCTATTCAAGCAAATGACTATGTTGAACTAAATATTCTCGCCTTTCATCTTAAATGTCGCTTTAACAAGGGTGTTTTTATGTTCAAAATTATGAAGAACTTTGCACCACCCTATCTTTATAGGAAATTCCCAGAAAGAATCATTCGTAGCAAGAGTACCATTTTTACCCCTCGTCCCAGAACTAACCTTTTCATGTCCTCTCTCACTTATTCTGGTGTAAACTGTGGAATGAAATCCCCGAGTATCTTAGAAATAGATCTACTATAGCATCTTTCAAAAAAGCGTATCAAAAATATCTGATGCAACAAATGTAATTAGTACCAGCAAAATCAAAGCATATGATGAGATCCTAGTAAGCCAGCGTACTTTGATTAATTGTTCTCCAACAGTGTGTAAGCAAGGAAAATCGGCGACTGTAAGTATGCGTGTGTATCTCTGTGTACTTGTATGTTCGAGATTACGTGTATAATGCCTGTGTGTGCACACATGTGTGTGTGTGTTTGAAGATTTTCATGTGGCAATGTTTTGTATGATTTTCATGTTTCCGTAATTGTAGTCTTTGATTCATCCATTTATGTGACTATTATTATCTATTTGTTTTTTTCTATGTCATTTATTATTCATACTTATTTCATTTATTACAATGTATGTATGTATGTGTGTGTATGCGTGTGTGAGGGCATGGTGTAAAGAAGCTTCCAGCTTATCCATTTTACCCTCAATAAAACATTTGTCATTGTCATTGTGTGTGTGTATGTGTGTGTGTGTGTGTGTGTGTGTGTGTGTGTGTGTGTGCTTACACTCTCCTTTTCAACTGTTGACGTTTTATGACAGAAGTGGATGCATGACAACATGTCATATAAAGATCAAGGTGAAGAATTGCATGGACTTCGTTACGTTGAAAACAAAGATTTGATGTTCTGTCACACTTTGGCTTCTCCCGGTTTGAACTTCGGAAACGGTTGTTTCGTCTGCAACGAGGCCTGTTTTTAAAGTCCGAGGTAAGAAAGGCTAGCACGATTTGTGTTTGCTATTGAGGCAATGGTGGTTTTCATTGCAAACAATACAGGTTGCATCAGTTTGGTCGTGGGCTGTATGGACATAACATTCGTTTTTCGTAAAACACGAGAGTTGAAATGGTTTTGTCAAATTTTGGGATTTTCAAGCAGCGCTTCCAAATCTACCACGGTTTTTTATTTCAGAGATTTTGAAGTAGCTGGTGCATCTTCACATCACTGTGACAATGAAGCGCGTTGGGTTACGCTGCTGGTCAGGCATCTGCTTGGCAGATGTGGTGTAGCGTATATGGTTTGTCCGAGCGCAGTGACGCCTCCTTGAGCAACTGAAACTGAAACTGAAACTGTGACAATAACAATCCCAACTCATAGGATCAAACTGTAGGCTGACCATGTAATCTATCAAAAATAACAGCGCTTTGCTTTCTTAAAGATTCTGCGCAAGATACGACAGGAAATTGATTTCCGTTTTCTTTTACTCCGTCTGTTTGTTTTTTGGGTATTGATTTACATTCACCCCGATTTCATGTCGAAAGTTGATAATGTCAGGCAGTCTTTCAAAAAAAAAAAGTCTTCATTTGTCTGATTTCTTTTTCTGCAGGGTCCACGTTCTATGTTTTTACCTACTTGTTTGATTTCGTAAAATGAATATTATTTTTAGCAAAACTGATTGAGATTTTTTTTTTTACCCCACTGTTGATAGGAGCGGTGTTGGACAGTTTTGTTTCTTCTTTTCGTTCCTTAACTGGGTAAAGGAGTATACAGAATTGTTTATGGACATAACCTTGTGAGACCATGTCAGTTGACTGTATCGCCATCACATTAAATTATTTTGTTTTTAGTGTTCCCAAAACCAATGCACCTTGTACACTGTGCCGCGTTACAGAATCTACCTTTAATCCATCCCAACTGTTGTAGAATCTACCTTTAACCCATCCCACCTGTTGTAGAATCTACCTTTAATCCATCCCACCTATTCTTGCTGATGGTGCTTTGATCACAGAATCTACCTTTAATCCATCCCACCTGTTGTAGAATCTACCTTTAATCCATCCCACCTGTTCTTGCTGATGGTGTTTTGGTGGAAAACAAAAATAATGATACGAAATCCATAATATTCGAAACAAAGCTCTTAAAGACTGCTTCCACACAGTCATAACACGCACCAGGTGTGTCAGCTCTGAGCCGTGACGATCTCTATACCCTGACGAAGCCTGTAGATGTGGGGCTTATGGTCAGCCTAACTGTCTCACGCGCCGCAACAGAGCCTCTGTAAAGACAACAGAGCATCTGCCGGTTCGGAGATATCTGACCCTCTAAGCTGCCATGCTGAACGTGGAGAGCTGTGGATTAGAGATCTTGGCTGTTATCTGATAGACTCGGTGAAAATATCTGCTGGACAGGTTTTACGGGCCTACAGTTCCGTTTTAACCTCCTCGCCTAATCGTTACTATTCATATAGTTTTGGACGTTTTATCGAGCCAAAATGCCCTGACTGTGAACCTTTACATATTTTGAAAAGTTCTGCAGGCCTGTATTTCCCTATGACAGTCTCTGTCATGACTGAACAGATTTTTACATGTTTTGGAAAAGGGTTGGGTCCAAATAAATACGATGCCTTTCGTTTGTTTATAATTAAAGAACAAAAAAATTCTTCACAGTTTTTTTTTCTCATCTTTTGTCATTATCGTCTTCTTTTTTTCCGTATCGTTTCGTGGGGAATGTTTGAGTATCTTTTACGTTATCAGAGTCTCAACATGTGCTCATTTTGCAAATTCACTTCTTCATTTTCGGTGTGGCTTCCTGAAAACAAACATTATGTATGTATGTATGTATGTATGTATGTATGTATGTATGTATGTATGTATGTATGTATGTATGTATGTATGTATGTATGTATCTATGTATGTATGTGTGTATGTATGTATGTATGTATGTATGTATGTATCGAAGTATGTATACATCCATGTATCTATGAATGTTTTTTTTCTTCTTATATTATTCACTTGATTTCTTTGTATCTGTTTGTCTGTGTTGTTCATTCATGTTTTGTTTGGTCTGTCCGTTCATATTTACCGTTTGATTAGAATCTGAAAGAAAGAAGTACAGAAATCCTGAGACAGATAGGCAAAAGGCATGCAGCTGAAGATTTTGAAGGGGAAAAAACCAAACAAACAAAGAAAACGCCTTGCAAGCTGACTGGGCGTTTTGCCATCGATCTAAAATAAATTTTACTGAAAAGAAAATGTTTTAAAATGTCATTGAGGTTCGCCATTTCACCCGAAGCAAAGACAGATATATTGACAGTTATGATAGGTAGAAAGAAAATAAAACGTATACTCACTCACTTAAGCAAAAACAAACAAGCAAAACAACAACAAA
>NC_134884.1:31576457-31608957 GCF_041734735.1 Babylonia areolata | reverse complement strand
ATAGATAGATAGAGAGAGAGAGAGAGAGAGAGAGAGAGAGAGAGAGAGAGAGAGAGAAATAACACACCCACCCACCACAACGCCCACACCCCACACCCCACTATCCACCCTCCCCTCCCCGACACACACACATACACACACAACCCACCCACACCCACCTCCAACCCCCTCTTACCATGCCGTTAGAAGGGAACATCTCAATGTCCTTGATGCGGCCCGGATGACCCAGCGGAGGCTGCTCGTCCTTCTGGCAGCAGCAGAGACAGAGGCTGCAGAGCTTGGCCAGGAAGTAGAGGAGGCACTTGGGGCTGGGCACGATGTTGAAGGGCACGGGCAGCGTAGACTCCCCGCTGATGTACTCCATGTACAACTTGGTGCGCGCGAACTTCCACTCCGTGTCCGCTTCCGCCTGAGTAGTGTGAGCACCGTCAATAAATAAGACGAATGGATACACAGACATATGAATACATGAATTATGAATATTTGAATAGGTGGAGTGTTGGCCTGCAGGTAACGCGTCCGCCTAGGAAGCTAGAGAATCTGAGCGCACTGGTTCGAATCACACCGGCAGTCGCCAGTTTTTTTCCCCCCTCCACAAGACCTTGAGTGGTGGTCTGGGCGCTAGTCATTCGGATGACACGTGTTCAGCATGCATTTAGCGCACGTAAAAGAACCCACGGCAACAAAAGGGTTGTCCCTGGGAGTAAATTATATAGAAAAATCCACTTCGATAGGAAAAACAAATAAAATTACAGGCAGAAAAAATACAAAAAAAATGTGTTCCGCTCTCAGTGTAGTGACACACTCTCCCTAGGGAGAGCAGCCCAAATTTCACACAGAGAAATCTGTTGTGATGATAAGAGTAATACAAATACAAACGAATAAATGATGAATATATAAATAAACGAATAGACCCAGTCCCACTAGAAAACCCGGGAACAGCATCAGGAAGATCTCCCCGAACTGCAGAATGTCCTTGTGGTGAACATCGTGAATAATTAAGTGAATAGACAGATAGATAAGTATATAAATAAACGAATAGATGAATATAGTGCAGACAGCATGACAGACAGGTCTACAAAAGCACAGTCAAAGGGAAGCAACCACAGTTTTAGTCTTTGAATAAGGAGTTGTTTTCCCTTGGAGAGTTGTTTGAAAAGAGAATGTTATGAAACGGAGCCTAATGAATATTAATTGTGTCTTAGCTTACTATTTTACTCTTTGTCTATAAAAAAGAATAGTGTGGAGAAAGTTATTAGAAGTAATTATTTTTGTGGGTTGGAAATTGTTTTAGAAAAAGAAAACCAAGTCCTGTTTTCTTGAGTTGGAGAGTATCTTTTTTGACTGGCTGAGAATAATAATAATAATAATAATAATAATAATAATGGATACTTATATAGCACACTATCCAGAAATCTGCTCTAGGTGCTTTACAAAAACGCTTTTGTTAACATAAAACATCATATTTATGTTACATACACACACCAAAATGTGACTACACACACACACACACACACACACACACACACACACACACACGCACGCACATACACACACACACGCGCTGCATACATACATTTTAACATACATGTGTATCTAACAACTACCCTAACACATACGCACACATAGGCAGGCACAAACGTACATAAACACACGCACACGCACACACAATACACATTCATATACATGCATGTAGTTATGTACACATACATATGTATACACACATAGTCAAGCACAGCTAACGCAGGGAGGACTGCAAGCACATGTCAATCTGAGGAAACAAGTTGGCATAAAGAGCTTTTTTAATTCAAGGTTAGTAAGTTACATTAAGATCATAAGTTAATTAGACCAAAAGGTAAGCCTATATGTTGTTGCTGACTATGCCATGACTTAGACTAGACTAAGATACCAGATCAAGTTATAGTAGGTAGAATTGCATCTAGTTTACTATGTGCTTTTTGGCACGGGCAGCCATACTGAAATTTGGGTAGAGCCAATTGTGATTTTATAGAATATTTAGTAGGCTGTCTTGTTTGAAAGGGTATTTGAATAATTCTAAAACAAATTGAAAGGAGGTTTTTTTTGGTTTTTTTTTTTTATCCCAATGGTCTAACTCTATATTTCTTCTCATTTTCTATGTCTCCCATACCTATATTTTTTCTTTCACTTTCTGTTCAAAGGTCCATGATAACAATGTGTGATTAGGGTTCATAATTTAGTCCAATATTCCTGACAGTAGACTAATCACAGGTTAAAGTTAGTTGATAGATCTGTACAGTTTTAGGCCTATTCCGCTGAAAGAACTTTTTTTTGTTTCTTTGTTTATATAATGGCCCTTGCAGCGAAAAAGTGTGTGTGTGTGTGTGTGTGTGTGTGTGTGTGTGTGTGTGTGTGTGTAAACATATGTTTAATTTAACGTCCAGTCACACACACTGGTGTTTGTAGACAACGCTTTTGTATGTGTAACGTTTCTCTGTAAACGTCTGGGAAGTATGGGCGTCAATCTGAATTACGACTGGAACTACTACTGCTACTACTACTACTACTACTACTACTACTACTACTACTACTACTATTATTATGGTGTGGGGGTGGGGGCGGTGGGGAGGAGTGGGGGGGGGGGGGGGGGGGGGCGTGTAGGGGCGGGAAGCCGATCTGACGTATACAATTCTGGCTGGTCAGATTGGTTATCTCCCTTACCCCTCCAACAACTTCAGTCATCCAAAATGTAACAGGGTTGGGTTACATGGACGAACTTAGCAGCGCTAAGTTATTATCTTTATTATTATTATTATTATTATAAGTAGTAGTAGTAGGAGCAGCAGCAGCAGCAGCAGTAGTAGTAGTAGTAGTAGCAGGCTATTTTTCAACTCTTTCACCACTAAGTTTCTGCGTGAAAAACACTCCCCAGCGCCAAATATTTCAGATGCGATGCTCTCAGTAACAAGGTTTGGTTCATGGCAAAGAAACACGATGGACGTGTTCACTTCAAACTTGGTCAAGGTTAGCCATTTGTTCTATTGGTGAGAAACTGGCTACAGCGGTCAAGCTTTGCTGCAGTCTGTAACAATGGTCCTTTTAACATGATCCCTAAATTTCGACTGGAATCGCGTAAAAATTAATGGCGGTGCACTGTCTGGTCGACTAAAGTCGTCTATGGTGGTGAAAGAGTTAACTCTCTTCATACGAACGGCAAAAGAGACGACGTCAACAGCGTTTCACCTCAATTACCATCATCAAAATATTGCAAGCGGAAGGCTCTTATGCTAAAGAGGTGAATGTTGACAAAGAATACCACAATTCTGACGACGGAAGCTAAAGGTTGGGTCATTCAGACACTCACTGGACATCCGAGGGGTCTGTGCAGAGGAGAAGAGAGGACTGGCCGTACTGAGTGAGTTAATTAATTGATCGAATACCAAAACCACCAACCTGGATGATCTCAAAGGACTGGGACATCATGGCGATGAGCATGTTGAGCAGGACGATGACGATGGCACAGTTGTACACCCCGAAGAACCAGTAGCCCACGTTTTGGATGAAGTGGTTTTCGTACTCCCCCAGCTCCACCACAGATGGCTCCCCCCGTCCCAGCATGGACCAGAAGACTGTGCGGAAGGTGACGTCGGGTCTGTACCAAACAACCACCACCACACTTGTGGATTAGTCTGAGGTTGTTATTTTGTTGTTAATGTTGTTGATGTTATCGTCGTAGTAGTCGTTGTTGCTGCTGTTGTTGTTTTTGGTGGTGGAGCGTGTGTTATGTGTGTGTGTGTGTGTGTGTGTGTGTGTGTGTGTGTGTGTGTGTGTGTGTGTGTGTGTGTGTGTGTGTGTGTGTGACAGAGACAAAGAGACCGAAAAACAGATACAGAGACACAAACACACGCCTGTGTTATTTAATCGGGTTTCAGTCACGCAGACAGACAGGCACACACACACACACACACACACACACACACACACACACACACTCACAAACATATAACATTTTACTTGTATGAACGTTGCGTTTATTTACCCCGCCATGTAGGTAGCCATAGGACGTTTTCATGGATTTGCATGGGAGATAATCATTCTTGTTTCCACAGGTGACCGAACACTGACATGGATCACATCATCTTTTACGTGCGTATTAATTTGATCTTGTGCGTGCGAATACACACTAAAGAGGGTTCAGACACTAGCAAGACTGAACATAATTATGTTGACCTGGGAGATCGGAAAATAAAATCTACCCCCTTAACCCACCCAGGTGCGACGAAGGATCGAACTCATGAAAACACAGGACGAGGATTTAGCGCTCTGACCATCAGTCTGACCACTGCGCGACCCGTCGAAAACAATAACAAAATCATGACATTAATCAAGACAGTGGTATCAATGGCGACGATATCAACAACAACGACACGTGGAGTAATGACCTAGAGGTAACACTTCCGCCTAGGAAGCGAGAGAATCTGAACGCGCTGGTTCGAATCACGTTTCAATCGCCGATATTTTCTCCCCCTCCATTAGACCTTGAATGGTGGTCTGGACGCTAGTCATTTGGATGAGACGATAAACCGTGGTCCCGTGTGCAGCATGCACTTAGTGCACGTAAAAGAACCCACGGCAACAAAAGGGTTGTTCTTGGCAAAATTCTGTAAAAAAATCCACTTCGATAGAAAAAACAAACAAACAAAAAAAAAACTGCGTGCAGGAAAAAATACAAAAAAATGGGTGGCGCTGTAGTGTAGCGACGCACCCTCCCTGGGGAGAGCAGCCCGAATTTCACACAGAGAAATCTGTTGGGATAAAAAGAGAAAAAAAAGACACAGACAATAACAACAACGACAAAGATGAGGAAAAAAAAAAAAAGAAAAAAAAAAAAAGCTACTGACATGCCGAAGTACTGCTCAGCGTTGGTGGTGGTGTTGTTCTTGAAGAGCTCCATCGTCCGCCGTACCCTCATTCATCAAGACAGTCATATCAATGACGACGATATCAACAACAACAACGACAACGACGAGGACAACAAAACAACAAAAAGCTACTGACATGCCGAAGTACTGCTCAGCGTTGGTGGTGATGTTGTTCTCGAAGAGTTCCACCGTCCGTCGCACCCTCTTCGGGTAGTACCAGTACAGGTTGTGCAGCCCCACCAGGAAAGCCAGGAAGAGCACCAGGAAGATCACCCCGAACTTCAGGATGTCCTGGTGGGTGAGCACCGTCAATAAATAAAGTGAACTGACAGATAGATACATGCATATATGAATAAAAGAATAAACGAATATATAAATAAGCGAATAGACCCAGTCACACCAAAAAACAACAACAACAACCCACATCCGAGAACAGCTTCAGGAAGATCTCCCCGAACTTTAGAACATCCTGGTGGTGTGCACCGTGAATAAATAAGTGAATGGATAGATAGATAAATATATGAATAAACGAACGAACGAATGAATGAATGAATATATATGTTATATGTATATATATTATTTTTCTTTGGATTACACATCTATTCATTATATATATATATATATATATATATTGATTCATTCGTTCGTTCGTTTATTCATGTATCTATATATCTATTCTCTCTCTCTCTCTCTCTCTCTCTCTCTCTCTCTCTCTCTCTCTGTATATATATATATATATATATATATATGTGTGTGTGTGTGTGTGTGTGTGTGTGTGCGTGAATAGACGTGGAATCGAAAGAAAAAAAAAGAAAAAAAATTAAATTAATGAATAAATGAATAAATAAATAAATAGATAAATAAATTAACGAATAAATGATAGAAAAAGGAATACTTAACACACGCACACACACATACACACACACACACACACACACACACACACACACACACACACACACCTCTATATATTTCTATGTGTGTGTGTGTGTGTGTGTGTGTGTGTGTGTGTGTGTGTGTGTGTGTGTGTGTGTGTGTGCACGCGCTCGGATAGACCCAGTCCCACCAAAAAAAGAAGAAAAAAAGCCAGGAACAGGACCAGGATGATCACCCCCGAACTCCAGAATGTCCTGGTAGTGAACATCGTGAATGAGTAAGTAAATAGACAGATGTACAGATGAGTACATGATCAGTATCAGTATCAGTAGCTCAAGGAGGCGTCACTGCGTTCGGACAAATCCATATACGCTACACCACATCTGCCAAGCAGATGCCTGACCAGCAGCGTAACCCAACGCGCTTAGTCAGGCCTTGAGAAAAAAAAAAGCAAAAAAAGCGTACATACATAAATAAATAAATAATAATTATGATGAAAAAAAAAGAAAAAAAAGGTAGTAGTAATGAAAATAATGATAAAATCATAATAATAATAATAATAATAAATAAATAAATAATTAAATAAATAAGACAACAATGATGATAAATAAGCAAATAAATATAAAACATGAAGACACACATTCACACATACACCCACACATGCATAACAGATATACCCCCCAAACGCAGTTTCATAGATATGAAAGCACAGTCAAATATATATAAACGTACATGAGCTCCAACACACACACACACACACACACACACACACACACACACACACACACACCACAAATTTCCCTGAGTACATGAATAAACAAATAAACGAATAAATGAATATTCGAATAAACCTATTGGCCCGGTCCCACCACAGAAGCTAAGAACAGCACCAGGAAGATCACCCCGAGCTTCAGAATGCCCTGGTACAAACTGTGAATAAATAAGTGACAGGATGAATGAGTTAATCGATAAAATGCCAAACAGGTGCTCGAACGAGTAATTGAACCGATAAGTAGAGGAATAGATATAAGAACAGATAAAAAAATATGATAAGAAAATCAACTAATTAATGCCTGAATACCCACATCAACGAACGCAAAGACACAGACAGGCAGATGGACAGACAGACAAACAAACACGCACACTAGCCCACATCCTCCCCTCCCCCACACCCACACCCCCCACAAAACACACAAACACATTCCTCCCCTCAACATCCCTCTATACACACGCGCCCTCCCCCCCACCTCCTCCCCCTCGGACACCCACACACACACAAAAATATCAAGGTCCAGTCCAACTCACAGTGACCATTCGGGCAAGCGAAATCTGCATGGGGCCAAACAGCTCGTTGGCAGGGAGAACGAAGGACACACGCGCAAAGCTGATGATGTTGGCCAGGGCGAAACAGGCCTCTGCCATGTGTTGCGGATCGAAACTGTCCCAGTAGAACCGATCTGAAAACAGTAATGTGGGAACATAATGTTGTATTGTGTTGTGTTGTGTTGTGTTGTATTGTATTGTATTGTATTGTATTGTATTGTATTGTATTGTATTGTATTGCATTGTATTGTATTGCATATTGTGTTGTGTTGTGTTGTGTCATGCTGAGTTGTGTATTGTATTGTATTGTATTTTGTGTTGTGTTGTGTTTGTGTTGTGTCGTGTCATGTGTTGTATTGCATTGCATTGTATTGTATTGTATTGTATTTTGTGTTGTGTTGTGTTGTGCCATGCTGAGTTGTGTATTGTATTGTATGTATTGTATTGTATTTCATTGTATTTGGTTGTATTTTGTGTTGTGTTGTGTCGTGCTGAGTTGCGTATTGTATTGTATTGTATTGTATTGTATTGTATTGTATTGTGTGTTGTGTTGTGTTGTGTCATGCTGAGTTGCGTATTGTATTGTATTGTATTGTATTGCATTGTATTGTATTGTATTGTATTGCATTGTATTGTATTGCATTGTATTGCATTGTATTGTATTGTATTGTATTGTATTGTGTTGTGTTGTGTTGTGTTGTGTCATGTTGAGTTATGCTGAGTTGTGTATTGTATTGTATTTCGTATTGTATTGTGTTGTATTGTATTGCATTGTATTGTATTCTATTGTATTGTATTTTGTGTTGTGTTGTGTCATGCTGAGTTGTATTGTATTGTATTGTATTGTATTTCTCTTTTTTTATCACAACAGATTTCTCTGTGTGAAATTCGGGCTGCTCTCCCTGGGGAGAGCATGTCGCTACACTGAGAGCGCCACCCATTTTTTGTGTGCATTTTTTCCTGCGTGCAGTTTTATTTCTCTTTCATATCGAAGTGGATTTTTCAAAAGAATTTTGCCGGGGACAACCATTTTGTGGCCGTGGGTTCTTTTGCGTGCGTTAAGTGCATGCTGCACACTGGACCTCGTTTATCGTGTCATCCGGATGACTAGCGTCCAGACCACCACTCAAGGTCTAGTGGAGGGGGAGAAAATATTGGCGACTGTACCGTGATTCGAACCAGTGTGCTCAGATTCTCTCGCTGCCAAGGCGGACGGTGTTGTGTGTTGTATTGTGTTGTGTTGTGTTGTGCTTAGGTGTGTTGTATTACATTGTATGATATTGCATTGTATCGTGACTTGTCTTGTCTTGTCTTGTCTTACTTTGCATTGCATTCTACTGTATTGTATTATTTTTTTTTCTCACAGCAGACTTGTGTGAAATTCGCGCTGTTCTCCCATGGGAAAAGCACATCGCTACACTGCAGCATCATCCATTCCTTTTTCTTCTTCTTCTTCTTTTTTTTTTTTTTAAAATATGCCTGGAAGTGTGATTGTTTTCAGATCAAAGTGGAATTATCGACCTCTTTGGAGTCCGATCACCCCAGATCGCCTTGAATACAATTGGCATCGTGCTCACAATCAGTTACACAATGGCCATATGAGGTGGTCATGCACCAGTAGCACAAAAAAAGAACAACCCCCCAAAAAAACAAAACAAAACAAAACAAAACCCCACAAAAAACAAGAAAACAACAACAAACAAACAACAACAACAACAAAAAACAACAACAAACAAACAAAAAAACAAAACAAAAAAAACCCTCAAAAACAAAACAAAAACAAAAACAAACAAAAACCAAAAACCAAGCCAAAACAAAACAAACATACAACACCCCCCCCTCCCCCCAAAAAACAACAACAACAACAACAAAACAACGAAAAAACATCAAACAAACCAAAAACAAACAAACAAACAACAACAAAAAAAAACAAACAAACAAACAAGCAAAAAGAAAAAAAGAAAAAAAAAAAAAAAAGAAAAAGAAAGAAAGAAAGAAAAACAAAAACAAAAAACCCCCCACCAAAAACAACGACAACAAAACCCTAAACTAACTACGCATTTATTAAACAGTTTTTAGCAAAATAAATTTTTTTGTTTTTATTATTGTTATTGCAACAACAAAACCCTAAAAAAACTATGCATTTATCAACCAGTTTATAACAAATTATTTTTTTTAATATATTTTTATCATTGTTTATTGTATACGTGCTAGAAGAGAAAGGGTATTGATCCTAATTGTAAATAAGGACGTATTCACAAGAAGAATTTGTATTAAAAAAAAAAAAAAAAAAAAGTCCCATAAGACTAAAATGGACGTGACCATAGACCAAGGGAGCTCACCTGCTATCAACCAATAAAGATGTAGCTGGGCTTGGTTGTTTCCCTTTAACAACTCGTCCCACGGCTCCTTGGCTTGAAAATACACCAAGGAGAAATTCACCTGCAAAAAATCAAACCAAACAACAAAAATCCCGAGATGCAAGAAAGTGGGACTTCTTTGTGCAATTACATAGCGAAATAGCGAAAAAAAGAAAAAAAAAGAAAAAAAAGAAGAAAAAGCTCAGTGGAATTATTCCGTTAGCTATGCAAACATATGGCAGAGAAACCTGTTTTCACTTTAAAATATTTTCATGTTCCTAGGGTGTTTCCTACAATTCATTACACACCCGGCCCCTTCATTCTCCTAACTTTTATTCGTTCTTTTTTTTTTTTTTTTTATTTTTTTAAATGTTGCATTAGTAATCTATATATACGCCGACAGTCAACTTTGTGTGTGACGGGACATTAATGAAGCAAAGTTTCTTACAAACTGTCAATATCAATACTCTACACTAAATTCTAACAGCGAACAGTGTGAGAGAGAGAGAGAGAGAGAGAGAGAGAGAGAGAGAACAGAATAGAATAGAATGAAATAGATTAGAACAGAATGTTTCCATTGTCATAAAATCTCAAGGTTTGTGAAACACAAGAAAACATAAACATGAGCATATTTTGAAAAAAACAAGAGAGGCAAGGCCTTCATGACTCACTTGTGATACACTTAAAAAAAAAAAATCTAATCGTTAAAATGTGTTTTGTATTTGTTATTATAAAGCTTCGGGTTAAAAGAAAAAGAAAAGTCCTAACGGCAGATTTGAACCCTGCGTGTGTGGGTGAGAAGAAACTGTCTTACCCATTACACTATCGTGGCTCCTTAACTGACGTTCAAAAATATAATATTTAAACTTGCTTTTTGAAAGGGCGATAAATCGATTGCGGTATTCCCAGTGAGAACGCTGTTTAAATCATATTATTCTGGTGTATCTTGGGCATTCAAAAAATCTTTAAGGGCAATCAAAAATTCTTTTTAAATCCGCGGTAAAAGAGACGTGGCTATCACACTGCAACATTTAGCCGTTTTCTCTGGATCTAGATAGATGTACTAGTTTAGTTACACCCGGTTGACATGGTCGATTCAATTTCTCTTTTATGTTCATTCTACTTTTATAGTTTTAAAGTTGATATGAAAATTGAGTATTTTGTTAAACCAATAACATGTAGAGCCAAGTACAAGTACTTCTAAACGTCGTATGAAGTGACTTCGAATGAAGTGGACTTCATTTTGAGAAAAGTCAAGACTGGAAATTTTTGCGTTTCATCAATTCAAGGGTATTAACTCTCATGGTTTATTATTTTTAACTGTGAATTCCGACTGATTCTGTGGATATTTTTTATGGCAGTTTGGGGCACAATCCAGTAAGTGATGAGGCGTTCACAAATCTTTCCCTGAATAAATATTTAACGGTCTCCTTCTCCAACTTTCCATCACATGTTATCATGTATTGTCAATTGAATATAGGATTGAACGGGCAGGTCAACAACTTGAAACAAAATTGATTTTTGCCCATAACCTTCAGGGCTCAGCCAATAGATCTATACAGTCTACTTGTTGTATTGATTTTAGTATTTTCCGAAAAAAAGACCACTTGGGCGAATGAACATAGTGAGAGTAAAACACACAAGCTTTTTATGTATGGAGTATAATTTCAAAATATAATGTTTAAGATGAGAAAGATCAGTTTAAAGCAAATTAAGCCCCCTAGCCTTAATTACAGATTAATTTCCCTTTTTTACTATCTGCACCAAAGACATGCAAAATAAATATAACTTCCATGTTTAGCAAAAGAAGTTCCTGTTTGAACAAAAAATGATAAAAATGACTGCTCTTGTTGTTGTGTCCGAATATCAGATCAAAGTGCCAAATTTAGAGAGAGAGAGAGAGAGAGAGAGAGAGACCCAGTAAATTCAGTTTGCATATAATTTGGCTTCATTTTAAATTTTTTGTGGCCATTCAGAGGTGCAATATTGTTTTAAACAAGATGACTGGAAAGAACTGAATTTTTCCTATTTTTATGCCAAATTTGGTGTCAACTGACAAAGTATTTGCAGAGAAAATGGCAATGTTAAAGTTTACCATGGACACACAGACCCCCCCCATCCCCCCCCCCTACACACACACACACAGACAACCGAACACCGGGTTAAAACATAGACTCACTTTGTTTACACAAGTGAGTCAAAAAGGAAAACATTCGTGAACAAATTTCGCCAGCTTTAGCTGTAATTCTTTAAGTAAGATCAGTTCACTGGGCTTGGTATTTAGACGACATATAATAATTACATCGTCAAAGACGTTTGTGTGACGTCAATTCCTTTCTTCCTCACCTTGGCTATGACGACATATCTGAGGGAGAAGGAGATGACGTAAAAAGTCAGCACGAAGGTGTCGAGGTAGTTGTAGAGAGAGTCGAAGTAGTTGATCAGCCCGTCTCCGTAAAGCTGCTTGATCTCTTGCCACACCATCCCTTCAATAGAATAGAATAGAAAGAATAGAATAGATTAGACGAGAGTAGTTGATCAGCCCGACTCTGGACTGCTACTTGACCTCTTGCCACACCATCTTTTCAACAGTATAGAATAGACGAAAGTAGTTGATCAGCTCGTCTCTGTAAAGCTGCTTGATCTCTTGCCACACCATCCCTTCCACAGAATAGAATAGCATAGAATAGACGATCGATGATCAGCCAGTCTTTGTAAAGCTGCTTGACCTTTTGCCACACCATCCCTTCAATAGAATAGAATGGAATAGAACAGAACAGAACAGAACAGAACAGAATAGAATAGAATAGAATAGAATAGAATAGACGAAAGTAGTTGATCAGCCCGACTCTGTACTGCTACTTGACCTCTTGCCACACCATCTTTTCAACAGAACAGAATAGAATAGAATAGAATAGAATAGAATAGAATAGAATAGAACAGATATACGTAGTTGATCAGCCAGCTGCTTTACCTCTTGGCACACAATCTCTTCAATAGACCAGACTAGTCTAGTCTAGTCTAGACTAGACTAGACTAAATTAGACTATACAAGACTAGAACTGACAAACGTAGTTGATCAGCCCGTCTCTGCATAACTGCTTTACCTCTTCCAACACCATCCCTGCAATAGAATAGAATAGAATAGGCTGGAATGAATTGAATAGAATAGACTGGGATGAATAGAACAGGCTGGGACGAATAGAATAGAATAGAATAAACGCTGATGGTGTGGCGATCACTGTTAGTGCTGTGATATTTCAACATTTCTCCGCAAAATAGATATCAGTGAAACACCGCATGCACACACACACACACACACACACACACACACACACACACACACACACACAAGCACACACACGCACACACACACACACACACACACACACACACACAGACACTCACACACACACACACACACACACACACACACACACACACACACAGAGCCACCCTACCCCCCAACCCCCAATCCCCCCACAAGCCAACTGACCAACGATCCAGAGCGTAATCAGCAGATGGATGATCTCAGGCTGAAAGGTTCGGATGACGAAGTCTGCAGGCCACTTTCCTGTCACGTTGCGGAACACCTCATAGTGACGGAACACCTGTAACAGCAACCCCCCCCCAAAAAAAAAACAAACAAAACCCCCCAAAACAAAAAAAGGACTAGATCAAAACACCACCACTCACAGTAACAACAACCACCGTAACAACAGAAACAACAAAAAAACAAAAGCAAAGCAAAACAAAACAAACGCCACCACCAAAGCACAACACCACCACCAAAGCACACCACTAATGCACACAACCACCAAAGCACAACTCCAATCAAAGTGCACCACCACCACCAAAGCATACCACCACCAAAGCACACCATCACCAAAGCACACCACCACCATCAAAGCACACCACCACTACCAAAGCACACCTCCAACCAAAGCACACCACCACCAAAGCACACCACCACCACCAAAGCACACCACCACCACCACCACCACCAAAGCACAGCACACCACCACCACCGAAGCACGCCACCACCACCACAGCACACCACCACCACCAAAGCACAGCACACCACCACCACCACCACCACCAAAGCACACCACCACCACCACAGCACACCACCACCACCACCAAAGCACACCACCACCACCACAGCACACCATCACCACCACCACAGCACACCACCACCACCACAAAAGCACGCCACCACCACCACAGCACACCATCACCACCAAAGCACAGCACTCCACCACCACCACCAAAGCACACCACCTACACCACCACAGCACGCCACCACCACAGCACACCACCACCACCACCAAAGCACACCACCACCACCACCACAGCACACCACCACCACCAAAGCACACCACCACCACCACAGCACACCACCACCACCACAGCACACCACCACCACCACCACAGCACACCACCACCACCACAGCACACCACCACCACCACAGCACACCACCACCACCACAGCACTCCACCACCTCCACCACAGCACACCACCACCACCACCACCACCACTACCACCACAGCACACCACCACCACCACCACCACCACTACCACCACAGCACACCACCACCACCACCACCACCACTACCACCACAGCACACCACCACCACAGCACCACAGCACACCACCACCACCACCACCACTACCACCACAGCACACCACCACCACCACCACCACTACCACCACAGCACACCACCACCACAGCACACCACCATCACCACCACCACCACTACCACCACAGCACACCACCACCACCACCACCACCACTACCACCACAGCACACCACCACCACAGCACACCACCACCACCACCACAGCACGCCACCACCACCACCACCACTACCACCACAGCACACCACCACCACAGCACACCACCACCACCACCACAGCACACCACCACCACCACAGCACACCACCACCACCACCACCACCACTACCACCACAGCACACCACCACCACCACCACAGCACACCACCACCACAGCACCACAGAACCAACAATCACCACCACGACCACCATCAACACCAATACCAACGCAACAACAACAACAATACCAAAATACCACGACCACCACCACTACCACACCACGACGACGACGACGACCACCACCACCACCACCACCACCACCAACAACAACGAAAAATGACAGCAACCACGTATTGTTTTCTATGACTCTTGATGGAGATAAAATAACAAACAAACACAAACTTGGAAAGGCGCAATAGCCGAATGGTTTAAGCGTTGGACTTCAATCTGAAGGTCCCGGGTTCGAATCTCGGTGACGGCGCCTGGTGGGTTAGAGGCGGAGATTTTTCCGATATCCCAGGTCAACATATGTGCAGACCTACTGGTGCCCAAACCCCCTTCGTGTGTATACGCACGCAGAAGATCAAATACGCACGTTAAAGATCCTGTAATCCATGTCAGCGTTCGGTGGGTTATGAAAACGAGAACATACCCAGCATGCGCACACCCACGAAAACGGTGTATGGCTGCCTACATGGCGGGATAAAAACAAAACAAAAAACAAACAAACAAAAAAACAACAACAAGAAACAAAAACAAACAAACAAACAACAACAACGACAAAACAAACAAAAAACAAACACAAAAAAACAAACAAACAAACAAAAACCGGTCATATACGTAAAATGTTACATGTCTGTGTGTGTAACTGTGCGTGCCTGAAATGTAATTGAATGACACAGGAAACGAATGATGAGCGCCAAGTGGCAGCCGTCAGTCGGCTCTACCCAGGTAGGCAGCCTGTTGTGCAAATGACCCCGTGTTTGTAAAGCGCTTAGAGTTTGGTCTCTGACCGAGGATAGGCGCTAGAATATAAGTATCCATACCAATCAATCAACCATGAAAAGAGGGAGGAGGTGGTAGCAGACCTGAGGGAAGGTGGACAGGTGCTTGTGGGCGGACGGTCTCTCCATGGCTGTGGAGATGAGGATCATGAGGAGGAAGGTGACGAAGGACATGGTCTGACCGATGAACTTCACGCAAGGACAGCGCAGAAATTCGCCCACCTGCGAAATAAGCTCAGAAAAGTCAGAAACCACCACCACCAAAGCACGCCACCACCACCACCACAGCACACCATCACCACCACCACCACCACCACCACAGCACGCCACCACCACCACAGCACACCACCACCACCACCAAAGCACACCACCACCAACACAGCACGCCACCACCAACACACCACACCACCACCACCACAGCACACCACCACCACCACCAAAGCACACCACCACCACCACAGCACACCACCACCACAGCACACCACCACCACCACCAAAGCACACCACCACCACCAAAGCACGCCACCACCACAGCACACCACCACCAACACAGCACGCCACCACCAACACACCACACCACCACCACCAAAGCACAGCACACCACCACCACCACAGCACACCACCACCACCAAAGCCCGCCACCACCAACACACCACACCACCACCACCAAAGCACAGCACACCACCACCAACACAGCACGCCACCACCAACACAGCACGCCACCACCAACACACCACACCACCACCACCAAAGCACAGCACACCACCACCAACACAGCACACCACCACCACCACAGCACACCACCACCACCATAGCACACCACCACCACCATAGCACACCACCACCACCACAGCACACCACCACCACCATAGCACACCACCACCACCATAGCACACCACCACCACCACCACACCACACTCAGAAACTCAGAAAACAAAAAAGTTTAACTCATTCAGTACGGCCAGTCCTCTCTTCTCCTCTACACAGACCCCTCAGATGTCCAGTGGCTGTCTGAATGACCCAACCTTTAGCTTCCGTAGTCAGAATTGTGGTATTCTTTGTCAACATTCACCTCTTCAGTATAAGAGCCTTCCGCTTGCAATATTTTGATGATGGTAATTGGGGTGAAACGCTGTTAACGTCGTCTCTTTCGCCGTTCGTATGGAAAGAGTTAATGTACATCGGCCTTGTTGGGCCACAATACAATGAGAAAGGGTGGGTGAGTGAAGGTGACGTTTGATAACACATTGTGTTACCTCTAGAAAATGACAAAATAAATGCACAATCCTACGAGAGAGAGAGAGAGAGAGAGAGAGAGAGAGAGAGAGAGAGAGACAGAGAGAGAGAGAGAGAGAGAGAGACAGAGACACAGAGAGAGAGACAGACAGAAAGAGAGACAGAGAGACGCAGAGAGAGAGAGACAGATAGAGACAGAGAGATAGAGAGATAGATAGAGATAGAGATAGAGAGAGAGAGAGAGAGAGAGAGAGAGAGAGAGAGAGAGAGATTAGACATAGGAGATGGAACATAAAAGGAACACAGACAAAGATACCAACAGATGCAGAGAAGAAGTGAGGGAGAAGAGAAAGTGAGAAAGTGAGGGAGGGAAGAAGGTAGAAAGAGAGGTGAGAGAGAGAGAGAGAGAGAGAGAGAGAGAGAGAGAGAGAGAGAGAGAGAGAGATTAGACATAGGAGATGGAACATAAAAGGAACACAGACAAAGATACCAACAGATGCAGAGAAGAAGTGAGGGAGAAGAGAAAGTGAGGGAGGGAAGAAGGTAGAAACAGAGGTGAGAGAGAGAGAGAGAGAGAGAGAGAGAGAGAGAGAGAGAGAGAGAGAGAGAGATTAGACATAGGAGATGGAACATAAAAGGAACACAGACAAAGATACCAACAGATGCAGAGAAGAAGTGAGGGAGAAGAGAAAGTGAGAAAGTGAGGGAGGGAAGAAGGTAGAAAGAGAGGTGAGAGAGAGAGAGAGAGAGAGAGAGAGAGAGAGAGAGAGAGAGAGAGAGAGAGAGAGAGAGAGATTCAAAAGATTCAAAGATTCAAAAAACTTTATTACTCAAGGATAAAGATTTTAGGCATTGCCTAGTCTTCCAATCTGTCCTTGTGACAACAAAAACAGTAACGATAAGAGAGAGAGAGAGAGAGAGAGAGAGAGAGAGAGAGAGAGAGAGAGAGAGAGAGAGAGAGAGATTAGACGTAGGAGATGGGACATAAAAGGAACACAGACAAAGATACCAACAGATGCAGAGAAGAAGTGAGGGAGAAGAGAAAGTGAGAAAGTGAGGGAGGGAAGAAGGTAAAAAGAGAGTTGGGAGAGTGAGAGAGAGAGAGAGAGAGAGAGAGAGAGAGAGAGAGAGAGAGAGAGAGAGAGAGAGAGAACTAACGAACATTTTAATGAGGAAAGTGCACTAAACATTACGAACGAACGAGCTTTTCAATGAGGGAACTGGAAACGGAATAGTCATAATTAATGAACGAACGTTTCTGATTAGGGAAATGGATTAATCATAACGAGCGAATGAACTTAAAAAAAAAAAAAAAAATTAAATGAGAGAATGCAATAAGCATGGCGAACGAACTGTTAGTTAATGAGGGAAGTCAAATAAGCATGATTAAAAAACCACACCAAAACCCCCCCAAAAAACCACCCCCCAAAAACTTTTTCAGTATGGGGAGTGGAATATGCACGACAAACGATCGAATTTATTCTAATGATGGACAGGAAATGAACATCAATCAATCAATCAAATCAATCAAAAACACTGTATTAATCGACATAGAAAGAAACTTGAGCCATCACATCACATTCATGACGAACAAACAAACGTTTCTAAAAGGAGTGGAGTGAAATATGCATGACGAACGCACGAACATGTCTTTTTATGGGGGATGTGGAATAATGATGTGCATACCTGAAAAAAAAAAAAAAAAAAAAATCCAGCCTTCCGGGCAAAGAGAAAATCAAATCAAATCATTTATAAAAAATAACATACAGTAATTGACAGGGGATGGGGAGTAGAGGGAAGGGCTAGGGTCTCTCTCTCTTTTTTTGGTCTGCCCTATCATCTGCACCGTTTCAGTGGCATTACTCCCACGCCGCTCATTCCGAGTCCCCCATACACGACCACACTCGGGTTCGTCTGTCAGTTCGTTTGTCTCAGTCCCAGCATTTAACGTGTATTCTCGCTTAAAAAAAAAAAAATCATTATACCACGTGCGCGAGGGTGTAAGTGTACACAAGTGTCAGGAGAGTTATGTGCACGTGCGTGTGTGTGTGTGTGAGGGGAGGGGGTAGGATGAGGTATGTGTGTGTATGCATGCCTACACTGTGGGAGCAACGGAATATTGGAACGTGCGGGTGTGCATATATATATATATATATATATATATATATATATATATATATAATGTGTGGGGGCTGGGGGTGGGGGATATGGGGGTATGTGTCTGTGCTTGTACAAGTAAGTGTGCCTCTCTCTCTCTCTCTCTGTGCCGTGGAAGCTGCGATACGTAGCCTAGAAATGAGTGTGTGGATGAGGGGGGTTGGGGGTTGGGGTGGGGGTGGGGGTGCAGAGTAATGTGTGTGTGTGTGTGTGTGTGTGTGTGTGTGTGTTGGGGCTCATGTACGTTTATGTGTATTTGATTGTGCTTTCATATCTGTGAAACTACATGTTTGTTGCATATCTGTTATGCATATGTGTGTGTATGTGTGAATGTGTGTCTGCATGTTTTACATTTATTTGTTTATTTATCATCATTGTTGTCTTTTAATTTATTTAATTTTATTTATTTTTATTTTTTTTCTGTACGCTTACAGTTGACTTCATCAAGTTTTTGCGCCTTATAAATATTATCATTATTATTAGTAGTTCTTTTTTTAAATGTATTTATCGATTAATTATTTATTTATTTACTTATTTCTTTTTATTTTATTCATTTATTTATTTATTATTATTATTATTTATTTACTTATTTAAAAAAAATATTATTATTATTATTTAAAAATTGTTTGTTTGTTTTGTTTTGTTATTTTATTTTATTTATCTTATTATTTTATTATATTTCTATTTTGTTTTATTTATTTAATTTTATTTATCATTTATTTTATTTATTATTTATTTTTCCTCAAGGCCTGACTAAGCGCTTTGGGTTGCACTGCTGGTCAGGCATCTGCTTGGCAGATGTGGTGTAGCGTATATGAATTTGTCCGAACGCAGTGACGCCTCCTTGAGCTTCTGATACTGATATACTGATATACCACGGAAAAAAACGAGTGTGTGGTGTTGAAAGGTGAGTGTCGTCAAATGGTAATGCACACACAAAAGCTATGATGGCAGGTTCTCTGAACCTCGGATCAGTGAGAAGAAGGTCTTTGGCTGTGCAGTCCGATTCTTGAGCGACTTACACAAACCAGCCTCTTGAACAAAAAACACGAAGACATGAAAAGGAAGAGAGGGATGGGTGTGGGGGCGGGATGGGTGAAGGAAAGGTGGGGGGGGGGAGAGGTGGATAGAGGTAAGAAGGGTAGTGGGGATAGAGAGAATGGTTTGGTGTGGTGGGAAGGTAGAAAGTTGTTTGCAAGAGAAAAAAAATAAAGCGATATATGGGGTTGGTGGTTCGGTTCGCACGGGGTTGGGGAGAAGGTGTGCTTGCGTGGGGTATGAAAGTTAGACACACACACACACACACACACACACACACACACACACAAAGACAGAAACAAACAGAAACAGAGACGTACAGAGGGAGACAGGGACGAAAGGGATATAGATACACAAATCGACCGACCGACAGATAGACAGATATACACTGAGATACACACAGTCAGTCAGATACAGAGACAAAGAGACAGAGAAACTCTGACACACTAGATAAACGATCAACGAACAGTAACTTCCTTTGACTCCGACCCGAAAGAGCGCATTTCACAACAAATCAACACAAACGAACTCAAAAACGTCGCAACAGCGAAAAACAACAAACAAACAAACAAACAAACAACAACAACAACAACAAAAACCCGAAAAAAAACAAGCAAACAACAAAACAACGCGGTTGAGTAAAACACGAAAGTAACAACAATCAATTTCATCGTCCACAATCCATACATGACGAACGGTATTAGCCCTTTAACTCTCTCAGTCCTCTCTTCTCCTCTACACAGACCCCTCGGATGTCCAGTGGGTGTCTGAATGACCCAACCTTTAGCTTCCGTCGTCAGAATTGTGGTATTCTTTGTCAACATTCACCTCTTCAGTATAAGAGCCTTCCGCTTGCAATATTTTGATGATGGTAATTGGGGTGAAACGCTGTTAACGCCGTCTCTTTCGCCGTTCGTATGGAGAGAGTTAAAGCCATTGCAAAGAAGAGACAGGCACCATTTTCGGGTCAGCGAAAACAGGATGCAAGCAAGCTTTAATGGATCAAAGTGGAATCCAATACATTACGTGTGATCAACTGACCGAATTATTTATTCCATCAAAATATTGTTTCTGGTAATGGGAATGCAGAGCAATAACATTGTCTTCTGATTAAGTTGGGGTCCACAATAACTCTTTTTTTTTTTATTCCGGCAATTCTCTGTAATAGCCCTAAACTGGGCAATTCTTTTGATAGCATCCCCATTCGCTAATGAAATTATCCATACTCAATTGAGTTATTTTCACGCCGTGTTTGCCAGAAAAATGATGCATGTTCGTCGTAAAACAGCTTATTGCCATTTGCCATGCAACAAAAAAATATTTCAATTTTCCAACATGACTGAGCACAGAGTGCAGTTTTCAAATGATCTATCTGTCAAAATGTTTTGTCTGTCCAGAGTTATAATTGTTTATAATATGTCTACTTATCTGTCCCGCTGTCCGTCTGTCCATCAATTATCTGTCTGTCTGTCTGTCTGTCTGCATGTTTAGACATTAGCATGTATGTATTCATTCGTCTGCGTATCTCAGTGTATAAAAACCCACATCTCTTTCTCTCTCTCTCTCCGCTACAAGCCCCCCGCCCCCCTTCTCTCCATCCCCCTCTCTCCATGTAGAATGTAAATTCCATGAACCCTGCTATCAATGAAACTCTCTGATGACTAATGAATATTAAACCATCTGGAGTCTGGGCTATCTCTATCTCTGTCTTTCTATGTGTCTCTCTCTTTGTCTTTCTCTCGACCCCCCCTCCCCCACTTTCTCTCTCAACACTACAAACCCAGTCATGTCCAATATTTTTCATTAGTTTTTACATCGTTCATGATGTTTGATACTTTTTAATGCCCTCTCTTTCTCTCTCTTCAAACACAATTAAATGCACACACACACTCATAAACACACACACACACACACACACACACACACACACACACACACACACACACACATACTCACTCATACGCCCGCACGCACAGAGAGATAGAGAGATAGATATATAGATAGATAGATAGATAGATAGATAGATAGAGAGAGAGAGAGAGAGAGAGAGAGAGGGGGAAAGCACAGTCATATAGTGTGATATAGAAACACACACACACACACACACACATACACACACACACACTCACTCACACCTACACACACACACACACAACACACACACACACACACACACACACACACACACACACACACACACACAATATACAATATACCCCCAAGCCCCCCCCCCCCACCCCTCCACTCCCTCCTCCCACATAAAAACAGTTCCAGAAGACAGAGGCACACCTTGGTCTTGGGAGCGAACCAGTAGCAGATGGCGAGGACCGGGTAGAAGACGGTGATGAGGAGGACGATGATGGCTCTCTTGAACCAGTTGGACCTCTCTAACGTGCGCAGGTCAGCGTACCATATACTGACCAGCTTCTGCTGGCAGCTCGGGTGCGCTACAAACTAGTTGATGGGGGAGGAAAAAAAAAAAGGAAATAATTATGGGTTAGTTCGTATTAGGTCGTAGTTTTGTCAGCACAGAATCCTTAACAGGCAGGAATGGACACAACCAACATACAGGATACACTTCAGAGACAACAAAAATGAGGATGGACATTTGTTCCCGATTTCGCGACGCAAGAATAAGAATAAGAATAAGGATAAGAATAACTTTATTATCTTCAACTGGATAAATTTGATCAGGTGCATTATCACAACATAGACAAGTAAACAACATGGGGACCATAACTGTAAAAGTCAACAACAGCTTTTACGAATATTACGAAGACACAAATGTAAAAAATATCACATACATCGTTTCATACATACATCCACACACTGCAGGTAAAAACTAGTATTCTTAATGTAAAAACAGAAAGAATTAAGAAACATTATTTTGAATATAACTATAAGCATAGCTTACAATATTCCACATTGATTATAATAGACAGATAAGATAAGAATAAAGATAAATTGCGGAAAACCACAAGCAGATAATCAGTACACACCCGCACCCACCCACCTCCCACCCACCCCACACACGCGGATTACTTGATTAAACAAGAGTAATAAACATATGTTCTCAAATAAAAGCATTTCACATATTCGCTTTTAAAACATTGCAATTAATTATTACATCGTAATTATTAACAGAAGTATATCTGCGTTTATGTCGCACCAGTGAAAACACCTATTCTCATTTGTACCGCATGTAAGAATAGATCATTTGCTGCGTCTGCCCCTTGCATTATCTGCTGGGGTGGTGTTCCATGCCTTTCCTGCGAGCGCATGTGCACTTCGGAGTTTAGGCTGGCTCTGGATGATCGGTGATGTGCACATTATACCATCATCCTCATTTCCCGAGCGATAACTATGATGATATCAATATATTTTTTTGTCTTAGGGGATGTGAGGATGAAGGGTTTGGTGATATACATCCCCCCCCCGCCCCCCATTCGTCCTGCGCCTCCCGTTTTCTGTAATGAGTGCAAATGATCTATTCTTACATGCGGTGCAAATGAGAATAGGTGTTTTCACTGGTGCGACGTAAACGTAGATATATTTCTTCTCCCGGAAGCCAGCTTCAGCTTGGCCAGTACCCTGCCCGCTGTTAGCGCCTGTCTTGTTGAGAAGTGCACACACCACACACACACACACACACACACACACACACACACACACACACACACACACACACACACACACATACATACCCCCACCACCCACACTTACCCACCACCTTACCCAAAACATACACACACACACTCTCAGTCAGCCCACCAATACCCTCTCAAATACATACTCCCCCCAACACACACACACACACACACACACACACACACACACACACACACACAAACCCAACACACACACACACACACACACACACACACACACACACACAAACACACACACAAACCCAACACACACACACACACACACACACACGTGCGCGCACACACACACACACACATATCCCCACCACCAACACTCACCCACCCCCTTACACCAAACACACACACACACACACACACACACACACACACACACACACACACACACACACACACACACACGCAAACACTCCGCACTCCCCCCCACCCCCATCCATCCACCCACACTACGCTGATACCTTCTTTTCCCTGTATCGGATGGCCAGTTTCAGTCGGGCCAGCAGTTCATAGGTCTCCTGCTCACTGTTGGCCCCAGTCTTGTTCAGCAGCACCTGCAGCTCGTCGTGCCCCCGGATCTTGTCCAGGAGCTTCACCACGTACTCACTCAGCTGGTCCGCCAGGTGAAGGTAGTCAGTCTGTGGAGCACACACACAAGTCCAAGGCTGATGAGTCGAAATGTTTTAATTTGCCATACCACAGACCCGTGACAATTGAGTTCACTGAGACCACAAAGTCAGTCTGTGGGTACACATGTCGAAGTCGAAATATCTTAATTGCCATACCACAGTTACATATCAATGGAGTTCACAAAGAACAAAACGCTTCTGTGGGTATACAGGTCGAAGTCCGATGAATTTTTTTCTTTTTTTTTTTGGATTGATATGGATAGTTATATAGCGCCTATTCTTGGTCGAAGACTAAGCTCTAAGCGCTTTACAAACTCCGGGTCATTTGCACAACAGGCTGCCTGCCTGGGTAGAGCCGACTGACGGCTGCCACTGGGCGCTCATCATTCGTTTCCTGTGTCATTCAATCAGATTTCAGGCACGCACACATACACACTCAGACAGACATGTAACATTTTACGTGTGTGACTGCTGCTACGTCTTCTGCTGCTACTGCTGCTCTTGCTACTGCTGCTACTTCGACAGCTGCAGTGACTGTTACTATAACTAAAGAGGAAGATTATTCCCACCAGCTCGATCTCACTCAGTCTATGTAACGGAGAGAAAAAAATACATGACAGTCCCTCAAGATATTTATTGAAAACAAACCGAAAATAGTGACTTTTGTTTCCCTGAAGATATATTGGACACCAAAAATAGTGACTTTTGTTCAAGAACAAAGGTGATCACAAGAGATAGCAAATATTATACTACGATGACATATCCCTTATGGGTGTGGTGGTGGTGGTGGTGGTGGTGGGGAAGGTCTTCGTTTTTTGGGTCGATCCTGCACCTCCCAAGGTTGGAAACCAATCACTTGGGGATACGATTGCCTTTTTTTTCAAAGCAAACAAGCAAGGCACGTTTTACTTCCATGGAGGCGAGGATCATTAGATTCCTTCGGGTATTCATCCATCCTGAACGTGTTCCAGGTATCCCTGGGATGTCGGTTAATCAAATATGTCTACAGTCAGGCAAAATTGCACTGGCTCTTAATGCTGCAGCCTTGTGGGCTAGCTGGCCTTTGGGAACCATCCCAACGCCGACGAGAGTGTGGGGATGTACTTGGGCAAGACACTCTCCACTATAATCAAATTCTAGCCCAAATAGTCGGAACAGCAGTTGCCTCCTCTGCTGTTCTGATGGTCATAGTCGGACACGACTGACTATCATATCATATATATACAGTCTGTGGGTTCATGGTTACAGAAATAATGACACCATGAGCTCACTTCACACCGTCTTCTATCTACTTCAGCGCCGGGAGGGAGTTTCAGATTCACCTACCAGCCAGCCCCCCCCCCTCACCCCCCCCTGCCCCCACCCCGCCATTTTCTCCAGTCATGCATCATAATGATATATATTTCGGATCAGCTTATGTGCTAATGCTTGATAAAGACAGAGAGAGAGAGAGAGAGGGAGCAGAGAGGGACAGAACAAGAAGAAGGAGGAGGAGGAAGAGGAGGAGGAGAAGAAGAAGAAGAAGAAGAAGAAGAAGAAGAAGAAGAAGAAGAAGAAGAAGAAGAAGAAGACGAAGGAGGAGGAGGAGGAGGAGGAGGAGGAGGAGGAGGAGGAGAAGAAGAAGAAGAAGAAGAAGAAGAAGAAGAAGAAGAAGAAGAAGAAACGACAAAACAACAGCAAGAACAAGAACAAGAACAAGAACAACAACAACAACAACAACAACAACGAGCAAGACGAAGAAGAAGAAGATGATGACGACTCCTTCCAGTAAGGGTTAGTAGGTTCACGCCAAAATAAGTCCCTGACGTTCAGTGTCCCCCCCCCACCCCCCACCCCCGAAACCCCACCCCCCAAAAAAACCCCTCTCCCTACGGTCCCTTATCATCTCCGCCCCCCTCCTTCCGGTCCCTCTCCCCTCTTCCCCCCCGATCCCAATCCCTTTCACTGGAAAATCCTCCATCAGACCATGGGCGGTGGTCTGGATGCTAATCAGTTTAGGAAGAGAGAGAGAGGTGGAGAGAGAGGTGGAGAGAGAGAGAGAGAGAGAGAGAGAGAGAGAGGGCCAGGCACAAAAACAGCTAGAGAAGACAGAGAGAGAGAGAGAGAGGGGGGGGGTGCAGAGACAAAGACAACTAGAGAAGAGAAGAGAAGAAAGAGAAAAGAAAGAGAGAGACAGAAAGTGCGGGGCAGACAGACACAGTGACAGAAACAGAAAAGAGAGAGAGAGGGAGAGGCAGACAGAGACAGAGATAGAGAAGACATAGATAGATAGATTTATCAATAGATAGATAGAGAGAGAGAGAGAGAGAGAGGGAGAGGGAGAGAGAGAGAGAGAGAGAGAGAGAGAGAGAGGACAGACAAAGAGACAAAGACAGGGACAGAGGCAGACAAAGACAGCAACACACACACACACACACACACACACACACACACACACACACACACACACACACACATATATATATATATATATATATACAGAGAGAGAGAGAGAGAGAGAGAGAGAGAGAGAGAGAGGGAGAGGTGGAGTGTGTGGGATAAGGGGGATGGTGAAGGGGCAAGTGGGTCCACTAGGTAGGCTGACTGAGCCTATCGAACGCCCATAGGGAACACAGGACTGTTCGTGGATCGATTTGTAGAAAACTCACTTTCGTTGGTCGCTAATAAAGCATAGCATGCGTATATCTGCACCGTCACACACGTACACACACCACCGTCACACAAACACACACACGCACCCACACGCACGCAAGCACACACAGACACACACTTACACACACACGCCACCGTCACACGTACACACGCACGCACAAACACACACACACGCACACACACACACACACACACGCACACATACCATCCCCACAAATATTTCATGTCTAACTGAAACCGATGCTCTGTACAGCACTACACGGTACACACTATACTGCACTGACTTGTACTGTACTGTTCTGTACTGTGCTGGCCTGTAACATACTGTACTGTACGCCCTCGCCTTGTAGCATTTCGCCACCTTGGCCACCTGTACTGCCCTGTACTATAATGCGCTGCACTGCACTGCACTGCACTGCATTGTACTGTACTGTACTGTACTGCACTGTACTGTGCTATACTGTACTATACTGCACTGCACTGTACTGTACTGTACTATACTGTACTGCACTATACTGTATTGTATTGCACTGCACTGTACTGTACTACATTGTACTGCACTGTACTACACCGTAACACTGTACTATACTGTACTGTACTGCACTATACTGTACTATGCATTACAATACTGTACTGCACTGGACTATACTCCACTCCACTGTACTATACTGTACTATGCATTACAATACTATACAATACTGTACTGCACTGGACTATACTCCACTCCACTGTACTATACTGCACTATACTGTACTGCACTGTACTATACTGTACTGTACTGCACTGTGCTATACTATATTGCGCTGTACTGCACTGTACTGTACTGCACTGTACTGAACTGAACTATACTGTACTGTACTATGCTGTCCTGTACTGCACTGAACTGCACTGTACTATACTGTACTGCACTGTAGTGTACTGTACGGCACTGCACTGTACTGCACTGCACTGTACTGAACTGAACTATACTGTACTGCACTGTACTGTACTGTACTACACTGCACTGCACTGTACTGCACTGAACTGTACTGAACTGTGCTGTACTATACTGCTCTGTACCGCACTGCACTGCACTATACTATGCTACACTGTACTGTACTGTACTGTGCTGCACTGTACTGTATACATGTACTGTACTGTACTGTACTGTACCCCTCACCTTGTAGTATTTCTCCACTTTGAGTACTGCCTTGCTCTATACTGTACTGTACTGTACTTTACTGTACTGTACTGTGCTGTACACCCTCACCTTGTAGTATTTCTCCACTTTGTGTACTGCCTTGCTCTGTACTGTACTGTACTTTACTGTACTGTACTGTGCTGTACTGTACTGTACTGTAGTATACTCCCTCACCTTATAGTATTTCTCCACCTTGTGCACTGCCATGCTCTGTAGTGTAGTGTAGTGTAGTGTACCCTCTCACCTTGTAGTATTTCTCCACCTTGGCCACCTGCCGTAGCTCACGTGCCAGTTCAAAGGCGGTCAGCACAGGGTCCTTGCTGGACAGAGAGATGTAGGCTCCACTCGCCAGACCTGTGGGTAGAGGGGGGAGGGCATGAGCGAGGAAACCTTCCCTGTGTGAATGTAGTAGTAGTAGTAGTAGCAGTAGTAGTAGAAGATGATGATGTAGCGGTAGTAGTAATAGCAGCAGCAGCAGCAGCACTAGAAGTAGTAGTAGTAGTAGAAGTGTTGTCCTGCACTATGCTGTATAGTTTTGCATTATTACTTTGGTCAGAACAGATTTGTTTGTGTGAAAGAAGTAGTAGTAGTAGTAGTAGTAGTAGTAGTAGTTGTAGTAGTAGTAGCATTGTCCTCTGCTCTACTGTATTGTATTAATTTTTTGTCATAACAGATTTCTATGTGTGCAAACAGCAGCAGCAGCAGCAGTAGTAGTAGTAGTTATAGTAGTAGTAGTGCCGTGTACTATATTGTATTGTATTATTACTTTTTGTCAGAACATATTTCTCTGTGTGAAAGCAGCAGCAGTAACAGCAGCAGTAGTAGTAGTAGCAGCAGCAGCAGCAGCAGCAGCACCAGTAGTAGTAGTAGTAGTGTCGTGTACTATATTGTATTGTATTATTACTTTTTGTCAGAACATATTTGTCTGTGTGATGATGACGATGGTGGTAAAGATGGTGATAGTGACGATGATGATGATGATGATGACCATGGCGACAACGATGACTTTGACGATGACGATGACGATGACGATGACGGTGTTGTAGAAATAGCTCACTGATTTACAATTTACACAGAGTATGCTATACTGGTGGGAGGGGGGAGGGAGTAGAGGAGGGACACCATTTTACAAGAGGTCGTCAGTGTCCCTCATAATGTTATAATTCTTCTTCCATTTGGACCCCCCACCCCCCCCCCAGCAAACAACGTAAAGCGCGACCGACACTATCAACAACAATATTGAACCAAGCCAAGAACTACTCTGTAGAATAATTTAGACCCCCCTCAGGTCCCCACCAACCAACCTCCTCCACCTCACCAACTGCTCCCGAGTAGACTAAGACGTCAGTGCTCTCTCTCTCTCTCTCTCTCTATATATATATATATATATATATATAATCACTCCTTAGTGGACCTGAGTGGATCTCTTCCGTAAAGTTTTGCAAGAATCGTTGCCATGGGTTCTTTTTCAGTGCGGCAAGTGCGTGTTGCACACGGGACATCGGTTTATCATCTCATCCGAATTACTCGACGCTCGGTTTGATTTTCCAGTCACACTTGGGAGAAAAGGCGAGATCGGGATTCGAACCCAGACCCTTAGGGACTCTCTGTATTGGCAGATCAGCGTCTTAACCATTCTTCCACCTTCTTTCTGATAACTGACCAACAACACAAAAAATACCCCCACACCTTTACTAACCCCACCTTCCTAGGCATTCAGTTAGGTCTTTGCCAGCCTGAGGTGATCAGTTACTGACAAACGACAACGCACAAAAATACCAACACATAATACTAACCCCACCTTTATAGGTATTCAGGTAAGTCTTGGCCAGCCTGAAGTGATCAATAAACTCCAGCTTGTTAGGATACAACACCATGCCGAAACAAGGCCCTGAACCCTGGTCACCAGCGACACAAAAATACCTACACATTCAAGTATAGTAATCTCACCTTTATAGACTTTCAGGTAGGTCTTGAGTCAGCCTCAGCTGATCCAACTCCAGCTTGTTGGGATACAACAGTATCAGTATCAGTATCAGTAGCTGAAGGAGGCGTCACTGCGTTCGGTCAAATCCATATACGCTACACCACATCTGCCAAGCAGATGCCTGACTTAATCAAGATTTTGCACCTTTTAAATATCATTATTATCATTATTAGTATTTTTTATGTATTTATCTATTATTAATTTTTTTTAATCTTATTATTTTTTTTACTTTATTTATTTTATTTATTATTATTATTCATTTTTATTAAATTTTTTTAAAATTAATTAATTAATTAATTATTTTTTTTCAAGGCCTGACTAAGCGCGTTGGGATACAACACGATGCCGAAACGAGGTCATGAGCCCTGATCACTGACAACACAAAAACACCTACACACACATACTTATCCCACCTTTATAGGCATTCAGGCGGGTCTTGGCCAGCCTCAGCTGATCAAACTCCAGCTTGTTGGCGCACTCCTGGCAGTGACAGTAGTAGTGGTGTGGCTTGGGGATGGTCTCCCCGCGGAGAAGCAGCAGCTGGACGATCTCGAACTGGTTCTTCTCGGCGGCCAGGATGAGCGGGGTGATGTCGGAGCTGAAGGGGGAGTCCTCACTGGTGGTGGTGTAGAAGTAGTCGGTCTCCCCGAAGCGCTTGTTCTCCTTGTTGATGTTCTGGTACTTGGGGTGCTTGAGCACCGTCTCGGCGATCTGCTCGTGGCCCGCGCTGATGGCCTGCAGTAGGGCCTCGTGGATGGTGGAGAGGTTGCAGCGGTCGAGGAGGAGTTCCACCACCTGTTGGGGAATACAAGGAGAGAGAGAGAGAGAGAGAGAGAGAGAGAGAGAGAGAGAGAGAGAGAGAGAGAGAGAGAATGAGAAAGAGGTGGGGGAGAGTAGGAAAGAAAGAAGGGAGGGAAAGGGAGAGAGACGGGAGTAGAGAGAGAGAGAAAGAGAGAGAGGGGGGTGAGGGAGAGAGGGAGCAGAAAGAGAGAGATAGAGGAGAGAGAGAGAGAGAGAGAGAGAGAGAGAGAGAGAGAGAGAGATGCAAACGCACAACAGCTCCCTTCTCACTCCTTTCCCTTTTTCCATTTCTACCCTAAAGGCACAGACAGACAGACAAACAGACACACACACACACACCCACCCACACACACACACACACACACACACAGAAGCACATTGTATAGACACAGAGTCGCAGACACACATACCCACTAACCCTTCAACACACACAATCCTCCCCACCCTAACCCATCTTCCCACTGCACAGACAGACAGACAGACAGACAGACACAGACACACACACAGACACACACACACACACACACACACACACACACACACACACACACACATCATATAGACACAGAAACGCAAACACACATACACACAACCCTTCCACACAAAATAAATCCTCCCAACCCACACACCCCCTTACCCCCCACACACATGATCTCCACATAAACCCACCCATCACCCTCCCCTCTCCCCTTCCCACACACACAACCCCCATACCTCCAGGTGCTCGTTGCCAACAGCCAGCCGCAGGGGGGTCCTGCCCAGGATGTCGTTGTAGTCCACACTGAAGTTGGGATTCTCCTCCAGAACTCTCTGCACGGTGGGGATGTCTCCGAACTCTGCCGCGAAGATGAAGTCCTCCTCCATAGAGGACAGCTGCAAACGAAGAACAGAATAAAGCGTTGTGTATATTTATGTACACGTGTATTTTTGTCCGTCGTGTCCGACTATGACCATCAGGAGACGCATTCAAGACAAAAATTAATTTTGCCTTCAGGCAACTTACCTTTGACATGGTAGACCTGGGGTACAGTTTAACCGGAAGTTGGGTTATCTTCGTATTCATGACACGTGCATTCACTCAGGCAGCTAACCCGTCGTCTATAATTTAAAAAATCCTGGTGATTCCCCTTCTGCACATGCTCTGGGTTTTACTTCTCACACACCACAGTTCAGAGCACTGTTGAGAGAGTTCTCAAAATACGTGTTATCCGCAAAGCACGCCTGTTTTCCCGAAAAAAACAACAACCCACAAAAAACAACCTTCAAAAGGATGCGCCATACTTACCCTTCCTTCGTGGACAGTCACCCTTGGCAGGTAGTAAGGGTAAATTGCCTTGGGGTTTGTAGACTGGAAGGCAGGCTCTTGTGTTCCTGATACTGGATATTGCTTACCCTCGGGCAGTTTGCCTTGGCCTCCCGCAGGTACACATTTGCCCGCAGGCACGATGGTCTCTTGAATACTGCCCTGGGGCAGCAGAAAAGGCAAACGCTGTCCCGGATCCTGAATATGGCGTGTCCAACTATGACCATCAACTGAACAGCAGATGAGGCAATCGCTATCTGGGCTAGTGAAGAGCGTCTGTTTCAGGACTAAGAACAAGTGCAGTTTGCCTTTGAGAGTCATTGTCCTTCACAAAACACCATTGCAGTAGAGAAAACCATCGGTCATACAGCTCTCACTTTGCTGTTGCCCCAACTGTAATATCTATGTCAGTCTCTGATATTGCAAGGGTTTTTTGGTACAGTTTCAAAGAGAGTCACTTTTTTGCACTTTATTTGTATTTTATTGCATTGTCTTGTAGTGCAGTTAGGTGCAATGAAGTGTATCGCATCGCATCGTATTGTATCTCGTCGCGTCGTG